>NC_083327.1:8513084-8879951 GCF_963455315.2 Globicephala melas | reverse complement strand
ACACGTTAATTGGATTTTTTGGTGTTTTTTTTGTTTTTTTTTTTTTTACAGCTACGTAAAAAATCTGTCAGTATCTTGTACCTAAAAGTATTTAAAAAATTTGTGGCAATGAATGAATTGCAAACAAATGATCAGTAATCCCTTAATTTCTATATTAACTCAGCAAATATCTTAGGTTGTAATTACAAGTAGACTCTTAGATTATCCATTCGTAGAGGAGATATTTAAGAAGTTGGCGTCATTCAGATAAATAACAGACGCTCAAAATATTTGCATATTTCAGGTAATACATTCATTGGTAACATTTCAATGGTTTCAGAAACTAAGTACTGATGTCTTACTATGGATATAGGAATGCACTGGATTTAATCCTCTTCAGTAATCGGAATGATCACTAAGAGAAATGCATGAGAATTTTCTTAAGCCCTAAGACTTAAGGGCTGCCTTCAAATTACCCATCTCATTTTTTGAACGAGGCTATTCCCGTATAGGAGATTTCTTTACACGAATGTCTTTAAGCATCACAACTGTGTTTAAGCACATGTCAAATGATAGAGAAGGCGCCCCAGAACATCTCAGGGAAACAGAAGATGCTGCACATCACAACACCAAGCCTACCTTTCTGCATCAGAGGCAGTGCCTTTCCTAGTCTGTTTTTGGGTGCTAGATCTTTCAGACTTTCTGGAGTGCCTGCGGAATGAAATGTTAAAGAAATACAAAACATATGATGAATCAAGCCACGGTCATCTCATACAATGATAAAAGCAATAGACATGAAAAATGGCAACTATTGTACCTAAATGGTTTTGTCAGCCCGTACTTTTTAAAATAAAATGAAAATAAAAACCAGAACTGGTACTGTGTGGAAGACACAAGTTTCCCAACAGGAGACACAGAAGCTGGCACCCCATCAGTGTAGATGCGTTAAGTCTACAGTCTTGAGGTCATGGGGGTTCCTGCTGGCAACTGTGCCTTCCTGAGGAAGGAACAAACTCAACGGTGAAACGCAGTGATGATAAACGTGATGACAGTTGTGGTTTAGGTGCTGAAAGACCACACACGGGGGAAGTGCCCTCCACTCTGACAGGTTGAAACGTGGGGCTACAAAGATGTTCTCCTTTGCTTTTTTTCTCCCCCAAAATTATGAAGAAAAGAGAAGAAAAATGCTCTAGAGAAACGTGTTTGACATAAATAAAAGTATTTAAAAATCAACTATTCAAATTACTTTAAAAATGGTCATAAAGATACTTTTGCAGTCATGTAGCATTTTAAAAACTTAATCATACCTCACAAGTCAAAGAACTAATAAAGTTCCTGATTTACTCTATGTTCTAAAGGTAGGTATGTACATCGAACATTTGAAACCCGAAATGCATTTTCCTATAGAAATAATGCTTATACATAGAGTTTATTTCCCCAAGGCAGCTTACATATGTCCATTCAACCTAAAATCTGTCTGGACTACAATATATTTGAAAGAAAAAAAATATTGTGGTCAAGAAACTCACTTCTTTAAAACAAAACAGAGAAACCATAAAAAACATTATAGTTTATCTTGATAATTGATTGTCTACAATTTATCCTTATTTTTATTTCCTGCTATCCCTTCCTTCCAACAATGTTAAGGAGAAAACTGTCTTTTTTGGAGATATTATTAACATGTAACATCGTACTAGCTTCAGGCATATGACATAATTATTCAATATTTGTGAATATGACAAAATGACCACCGCAATAAGCCTAGTCAACACCCACCACCACTAGCTAGAAATTTTCTTTTCTTGTGATGAGAAACTTTAAGATCTAGTCTCTTGTCTCTACTCCTTTTACTTGTTAAGGCCAGATGCTCTGATATCCAGCATAGGTCCAGGCACAGGGATGCACATCAAAGTGCCAGGTCCGCGTCACAGGGCGCGTGCGCTTCTGGGGATGCTCGTCCCGCCCCTCCTCTCTCCCTGCTGCCACTTGCTCGGCTCACATGAGTTTGCCCTCAAACTCAGAATCTGGGTTTAGAATTCGGGTTCCAGCTGTGTATCCTTGAGACTTTCATGACTCTGACATCTCGCTTCTGAGGTGGCAAAAGGGATGTGACAGAGGAGGGGCATCTCTCCTTACCACGTCCCTAGACTAGTTGGAAATCAGTCCATTCCCCAGGAAAACTCTGGGCTTAGAGGGGTTAAGTCATTTGCTCTCACTCACATGGTTCTTACATGTCAAACTAAGAGTCTAGAATCTCAATGTCCATGAATGCATTGCATCTGTGGCATAAATGACACTGGATCATAGTAGCTAAAAGCACGGACTCTAGAGCCAAACTGGGTTTGATCTCTACTCTGTTTCTGACCAGCTGGATGATTTGAGTCAAGTTACTTAGCCTCTCTGGGCCTCAGTGTTTTCCACCTGCAAAATGGCAATAATAACACTATCACCTTACAGATTTGCTAACTCTAAATATTTCAGTATTACTCAGTATTTGTATTGTAGTATTTGTAGTTTTTTGCAGTATTGCATAGAACAAGGATTTGTAGTGCTTTTAGCATTACTTAAAATAGGAAGAGATCAATGCTATAAAAGTATTATTTAAAATGATAATAATATATATTTGTTTCTTGAAGATAAAAACTCTTATTCATGTGTAAGAGTATCAAACTCCATGTCCCATAACTGGATGACAAATATTCATGCATCTAACTTTTGTCCTTGTTTTAGTGTTTAACCCATGGATGCCCTTTTTTTTCCTCTTCAAATGCCACAGAAACGTACTTTACTGAAGATTCTTCTAAAGTTTCCTACAAAGGGCATGTCTTTATAATTCTTCTAACCACTTAAAAGAATCTTCAAGTTGAGTTAAAATGACATTCACTTGATTGTAATAATTCAGTGTAAAGCAAGAATAGAGAAGAAAATAGAAAATCCTACTGTCTTTTCTACCCCAAATCCTAAGTTATAGCTATGAATATACTGTATGTTTAAACACAGCTCTTTCTTGGAATAGGGTCTTATGATACGTAAACAGGAGAGGTTAAAACCATCAATTTATATCCTTGTACTATTTCCCTGAAACTGTTGATCATGTGATCATAAAATGGATCACAGTGAAAGGAACTACCTTCTGCCTTACATTACTCTTTCCTAAGTTCCTCATGGGCAGGAACTGTGTTTGGGTTATTACTGTAACATCAACACCCAGGACATAGTAGCTTCTCAATAAATATATGTTGGCTAGGTGGTTAAAAAAGTAATATTTTGTAATAGTCTACTGGAATTTGAGAATCTAAAAGGTTACGACAAGTAAACACCTAATCAGGGTTATACAGTTCAGCTTACATCAAATCAAATAAATTTAGACATAAAACTTGGCATTGTTTTCTGGTCTTTGGTAAAACCTAAGATACCATAAATAAGCAATGCCCTCTGGTTACTGCCTTATGCATAATGAGGTGTCAGTCATCATTACTGGCCCAACACATGTTCATCATGATGCAACCAGGCAGCATGGACTCAGTTTTAGAGTCTTGAGGGCCATCAGCATTCAGCTAGTCCATCTACAGCCACCTAAATCTACAGATGAGGAAAATAAGTCCCAGGAAGGTTAAGTGACTTGTCCAAGGGAATATGGGTCTGAGTCAGCTGGTGAGGCACCATCCTGGCCCATGGCCCTAGGTTCCCGCCCCCTCTGCCATCGAGCCTCCCAGTTCACAGGGCACAAATTAAGGTCCTTAAAAGCTATAAAGGTATATTCAAATGTAAGGTGTAACAATAATTATTGTATTATTAAATGGAAGCAAGAGTAATAATCAAAAAGTGAGGGCATTCCTAATTAAGTCTAATTTTCTGCAAGTTCCATTTTTAATTATTATTCTCTATTAGATTAAGTGTGAAGATTCATAAAATGTACTAATGAAAAGAAAGGCAATTGTTAAAATCTGTTTCTGGGCCACTTTCCTTTCCTCATCTATAACTAAATTCAGTTAGAGCAACTCCCTGAAGACACTGATAAATAAAACTTTTCTGAAGATACTACAATTCTATTAAAGTGGAAAATTAACATGCTAATAAGATGAAAATATAGTCTGCTTTGGGGAAAATGTAATAAATTCTACCACATAATGTTTTAATTATAATTAACACTGATATCATAAGAATCTTTATGTCTACATTTTGGTTGCCTATCCAGATGGCTTAATGTGAAATGCAAATCTCTATCATCTTGTTTCCTCATAACTTTGGGAAGGAAAAAATTAAATTTAAACAGAATCTACCTAAACAAGAAATGTTCACATACAGTGAAGATGGATGCATACCATTAAGATATATTTACCCTTTTGTTTATTATTGATATTTATGTCTATGACTATAGCCATTAAACAGACTCACTAAGTATTTCAGTACATGGGTACATTTCATTCATTTAAGAAAAGGACATCTTGGAAAAGCACAGATGATAAAGGATGTTATAAAGCAAACAAAAATGATTAGTGATGCACTGAATTTATAGGTGGTTCTACATTAACTCTGCATCTACGTGGCAAGTATGATGAATTCTGGAAGTGAAAAAGTGGGTCATTTCTTTATCTTATAAATATTTTAAATGGAGAAAGAAGATTCATCCACTTTGAATCAAAAGAAACCCCTTGATATTTAAGGATAAAGATTCCTATAGGCAAGTAGCTGCTTCCAAGTTGCAAAAGAAATCAGAACTAGATTAGCAGAATAATTCAGGAATTAATTTTAAACACAGTGGGATACTTTAATTTAAACTCCTGGAAAATAATGTGATTTTATCAAATATTTTCCATTTTATTTAAGTCACATCAATAAATTGCCTCCTTGAAAATATCATGTACAATGATGCAAAAACATTCCCAATCAAAACAACGGAGTCAGTAACTTCAAGCCAATGAAGTATCAACATACATCCCAAAATGTACCAAGTAAGAACTATCACCTCACATTTATTAGAACGGTCACTATCAAAACATTGTTTTTAATTTAAAAAGAATATGTTGTGTTTTCTTGAAAAAATATTTACCAAGAAGTTGAATTAGATGGTGATAATAATATTAATAATAACAGTAATTTATACTTGCCTTTCACTTAAGGATGATGCATTCAACTGTGAGCACTAAACTCAAAACCTCAATGCTTCAGGGATCTATTAAAATACATTTTTTCTAACTTGCCACTCACAAATTTTGGTTAATTTGAAGCCACAAGTAGCTCTCAATTTTACTAAGATTCATAACAGAGTTATGTGCACACGGATTCATAAAAGTTACTATTTATATATTAAAATAATGCCATTTACAAAGAAATACTTTGTTATTGGAGTGATGATTCTTAAAATTTTCAATATTTTTAAAATTTTGCAAGAAAATTTTCACTAGAATTTTAAAGTCACAAACATTCCCTGGGGTTCCAAACTTACGTATTTTTTCCTCATCCTTGTTTTACAAAATCCTACAACTTCTAGGAAAATTCGCTCCATGTTAATTCCAAATAAAGCTATTGTACCACTTGAGATGACATCAAGATTTCTTACTTGAGATGACATCAAGAATTCTACTGTTGAAATAATTATGGAGAATGCAAAATTGTGTGTGTGTGTGAACACACGCACTGTGTGAAATAAGACGGCAACTCAATGCTTTCCAACTTACTAGAGAGCTCTCTTAAGCAAATATTTACTTACTGTATTACTATGTTAGTTTCAAAATAATCAAATATGCCTTGATACCGGACATCCAAAGGCGATTATATAAACTGTCACTGATTTTAGAATATTTTTTTTTTAGCAACCAGTGACCTAGGGCAAAAGTCACCTGATGGCAAAATTCTTATGAACATTCACTGTCTCCAAATCTGACGCCATGTTCACCTCATTTGTGAATTGGCAGAAACTTCTGAATGAGTAAATGAAGCTAATAGGAGGTGAAATGCAAGTGTTGTGTTCCTGAGCAGTTGCCATGGTTACCTATGAATTTACCGTCAGCTGACGCGGTAATTTCTCTCTCATTTTCATAAGCACTTATATATTTTAATAATAAAAACTTATTGTAAATAACATTCTGTTCCCAACAGTAATATATCATAGTATCAAGCCATTTAAAATGTATTTCCTTTTGTTGAACACAGAATTTACTTACAAATAAATCATAATGAAAAGTAAAATGTATGTTCAGAATTATGTATTAGGAAGAGTTTCCTTTAATAATCTTATCTAAAAGGACTATTTCTGCCTCTAAAATCTACCTTTAAAATTACATATAAAATCTATGAAATCAAATAACATAATTCACATGTTATTAAAAGACAACTAATCTTCAACTAATCTTCATCTCATGTATGTAAGAACTAAAACTATTTGGATTTCCCTGTTGCTTATCCTAAACCCAGATAAACTTACATTTATATTCACTACAGAGACCATCACACTTAATCGTCTTATACTCTAGCAATCATTACATAAGATGAAATCCAGGATAGTCTCTTATAAGAGGAAATCCGAAGTTCCTTCACGGCCATGACACTGCTTTTCTTAAACACTGTTGTGACTCTAGCCATTAGAATAGTGCACACAGTAAAGGCACAAAAAAGTTTTGCTGAATGAATGAGTAGCAATGTGGGTGCACATTTTAAAATTTTATTTATACTATTATTTTATATTCTTATTTGAAAAAACTTTAAGTTTGTAATAATTTTTACATTGGAGATTTTACTAATTTTTCTAGTCTCATAAATTCTATCCTAGAAATCAGTTAGCAGTAGAAGGAACTAGATTTAAATTCCAAATACGTAAGTCATATTCACAGGTAAAGGTGTTAAAGATTAAAGCATAATAAAATATTCAAAAAGCCTCCATAAAATACCACCTTGGGGTCCAACATTTGTAAGAGGACTTATTAATCTTTTCTGAGTGACGGCGTTTAGTTTTTCTTTCAAATTGAAATATACTAAATAAGATGTCACCCATGTGATGACTGAATTTCTGCTTCACCAGAAGAGAAGCAGTCAAAACACCCATAACCTTTTGTAGCCAGTTGGGAAACGACATGGCCTACGTATAAGAGCCATCACTAAAGAGGAGAATTGGGTGAACAACGCCCAAGGAGGAAAACAAAGCAATGGAAATACATATTGTGGCACTTGTGACATCACAGCATGAAGTAGATTCAAAGCACTGATGTTATTTTTAAAAACCTACCTTGTTGACTGACCCTAGCCCTGGACAATACTTGGCTTAAAAACACAATATTCATAAAATAGATGAGAACGAGGTATTCTGTCTTAAATCAGGGAATAGGCCCCAAAGCCTAAACTTCATTATTAACAAAACGATGAAGATCAGACCATCAACCAGTATAACAAAAGAACAAGCTCTGCGATAGATTTTAATACATTTTAAAGCACCTGAGAATTTTAATTTAGTCAAGTGTAGACAAAATCAATAGTTAAATATGTTTCTAGAAAATCGAAACCCTAAGACAAATGCTCATTAAGAGAGAACTCTCCCGCTGGACCCGACTTTACTGTGTTTAAACCATGCCCTGTGCGTGCTAGCTTCACTTCAGGAAACATTCTAAGGTGCTTTATCAGAGGTGGATGCATTTAGTTTGGGAATCACCACCTCTTACGCTCTGGCCCCTAAAAGGAAGGCATCATAACCACATGGCTCTTGGCTACCCTCCACTTGGTGGCCTGCCGGCCTCTGGAAGCCACTTGTCTGTGGGGAGGAAGTGACTAGTACCTGTCATTCTCCGGAGACGCATGCTGGATTTGAATCCTGGGGCTAGGAGGCCGTCTCCTATCTAGAGAGGGGGACCATCTACCCCTGTTTGCCCAATGAACAAGACAGGAAAAAACAAGACATTTAGTAACTCCTAAAATAAAAGAATATATGGAACAAGAGGACTGGAAAATCACCCCAAAAAGTCAAAGTGTAGATTCTTTGCTCCATAAGTTACTCTTCATTTTTGCAGGCCTTGGAAAGATAAATGACAATATTGTAGGAAAATAAAACTTGCAGCCTTACATGTGAATAGAGAAACAACTTATTTGGGAAGGTGTCTGAAATCTCCTGTGTAATCTTGTCCTTTTAAATGTGGTGTGTGTCTGCAAAACTATACCTACACATAAATACATATGTATAACTTGACAAAGATGCATCCTTAAGAATCAGGCAGATGCCTGAATAAAACAGATTTAAGAAGCCACCAATGCTTATTTGATACGAGGTCTTGAAATTACTGGATAAAGTGGCAAATGAGGTGTGTGAATTTCATACAAAGCAGAAGCATAGTTTAAGTGGAAGAAATAAAACTACTCTCTAGTGTGGAAACAATAACATGAAGAAATGATTCATGGAGACGCTACCAGTGAAGTCTTAACAAGCTTTCTGGGGGAAAACTGCAGGGTTAGTAACTGAAATGAAAAAATTGTCAGCAAAACCCACTGATGGATAAAAGTGGGAAATACAGATAAATGCCATTGTAAAATAGTATTACCTTCAAAAAATCTTGTTAATCTTTACTTGCAAAGGCATCTGTCCATGGGATAAACAGCTGTTTTCTTATTTCAGCATTTACAAGAATACTGTTTTTATGATTAACAGTTAAATCAAAGTTTGAAACTTGGTTCATTCTTTCGTTAAACTATCTTGAGATTCTGTCTCTGCATAACCACAAATTACAGACATCCGGGCAAATACTGAAAAGAGGCCGTAAGGGACTGGACGGTCCAAATTTGGAAATTTTAATATATTCGATATGAACATTTTAAGCAGGATAATTTCTCTGCGTATTGGCTTCCTCATATGCAACAAGGGATCACTGAATGGGGTTTAAGACTCGTCTAACGATACGATTTTATAATAATCCAAAGAAGACCAGTCGTAACATTTTTTAAGAGCCATCTCTTTTTGCCGTTAACTTGGCTTCGTGGACTTATTACACAATTTGGACAAAAGCAGCAGAGGGCTATCAACATGTGACCAGGATACCTTTAGTCAGCAGGTGCTCTTCTCTGAAAGCCCCTGGGAAGACTCTTTGTCATCACTCAGCCTTGGATGGATGGAAGGAGGGCTCTGAGGAAGCCGTGAAGCAAACAAAGATACTTGAAAGCAGAATTTGGGCAGAAGAGAAAACTGTGTGGCATGTCCTCTGGAATGTGTTGTTTGTGAAATTAAAAACAAATTTGCATTCATTTCAAATTATTGAATGATTTTAAGTGAGTATATAGTTGGTCAATCCAATCGGAAGGCTTGAAAATGTAGCTTTGCACCTTACTGGCTTTTGTTCTGCAGACACAATAAAGAAAAACATTTCTAAAACCGTTGAAAACAATTATAGCTAGTGTTTTGCACATGCAATTGTACTCAGTCATGAGAAAACTTAAGGTGTTCTTTAAAAATACAGAGTTGATATGTTTTTCTTTAAACATTTTTGAAGGAATAAGTAATATTCACTTGACAAGATTATGAATAACCTTGCTTCCTGAGGCAAAATTCCAGTCCTTGTGTTTATTTAAACATGAAAAGTAAAGAAAAATGCTATAATTATGAAACATGCAGTGAAAGCCATGAAAGAGAGGGTGTACGTTTAGGAACAAGGCATTGTGAATGCAAGCTATTAAAAGGTAAACTTTTAGAAATATTTAGCATCATACATGTACACCTGTGCACTCAAAGTCCTTCTGAATATGCTGATATGCAGTCCCAATAACATAAATGTTTGCTTCACCCTCATATCTTTGATATGATGAGAGTAGGATCAAATTATACCCAATTTTTGTCCAAAGAACAGACATCACATAAGTTTTAATATCATGCATTTGTGAGCTTGAAATATACTAACGTTTTATATGTTTTTAAAATGTGTCCAACTTCTTTCTCTCTTTCTCCTATCACACAGAAGGACCAAAATTAGAATCTTTATTCCCTTATTATTGAGCAAAACACACACCTTCCACGTCCGTTTTCACGCCAGAAGCGAACATGGCAGGCTACACTGGAGTCATTAATCAGGAAACTGAACTAAAACAGCCCCTTCTTGATTTTTCTTCCCAACTGTCTTGCCTGCGGGTTACCTTAGTTGCATGATAAGTGCTTTAATCTCAGGTATTCTAAACTCATTAATTCAGAAACATCTATTTGTTGGGAGCCCATCCTTTTCTCTGTGCTCAGAACAGGAGGGGAAGGGTCACTCTGGTGGCTGTGGAACTGAAGGAACAGGCTGGGGCCTCCCCAAATAAGGGGCTACAGTATCTTGTTCTGCTTTGTTTGGGCAGTTACATCAACTACACCCAGCACAGAATAAGTAATGAATAAATATTTGCAAATATTTAAGTAGATAATAAGAGGATAAGATTTGAGGTTTGGGGGTAATACTGGTAAGAAGTAATAAGAAACTTAACTAAGAAATCAACAGTGGTGGTTTTCCCTGGTGGCGCAGTAGTTGGGAGTCTGCCTGCCGATGCAGGGGACACAGGTTCGTGCCCCGGTCCGGGAAGATCCCACATGCCGCGGAGCGGCTGGGCCCGTGAGCCATGGCCGCTGAGCCTGCGCGTCCGGAGCCTGTGCTCCACGGCGGGAGAGGCCACAACAGTGAGAGGCCCGCGTACCGCAAAAAAAAAAAAAAAAAGAAAAAGAAATCAACAGCAGTAAGGGGACCCACCGAGGAGATATAAGGACATAGAACTGACAGTCCTCAGCAAGCAATGAAATGGTTCTTACATTGGGGCTCTTCCCCCCAGCAAGGATATACCTTACAACAAAAGTGCGTGTGTTTAAATGTGTCATTCGTATGTATGCTTGCATATTTACACATCTTTCAGTGGTGCATATGTCCTGGCAGAGCATGGCTAAGCAGCTTAACTATCTAAAAGAGAGATTATATGGAAATGTAAACCATTCATTCCCTAAATAGCACACACAAAAAATATCTGTGAAGTTCTGTCATATTAGACACCAACCCTGAACAGACTAGAGATCTGATTATACAGTACATATTTTTATTGTCTATTCCCATTATTCATTTAGTCCTTTGAAACATTTTCCCCAATCCTATTTTAAGTGAAAATTAATATAGGTGCTTATACTTTGGCATAAAGTTTATTTATTTCAATTGAAGTTACAGTTAAGTTTTAGGTAGGAACTTCCTTTCTCTTAGGCCTCGTGTTTCCATGTGGAGGGAAATTCCTTTAAGTCCTACTTCGGGCCTCTCTCCACCCCAAGGAGGGAGGAGGGGGACTTTGTGTTAAAGAATCAGGCACTGATGACTTAGCCCTTTCTGGATTCCTCCTTCCTAATCAGTCTGCCTGCAAACAGCAAACCCCACAGCAAATCAACCTGCACAGCAGCCCTCAGAAGGCAGAAGCCTCTCGTGGTTCAGAAAGTGTGGCAGCCTCTTGGTGAGTCACCGGCAAGCTTACAACCTGAAGTCTAGCTTCTGAACTTGTTCACTGTATTTACGGTGATAATTAGATCCCCCACCTTGCAGTTCTTGGGTCTAGCTCACAACTGGACACAGATCCGGGAGCAGAAAATATGGGGTGTTTTTGAAGTTCCCCCAAAGCCCCAGATGGAACATGTACTAAGTAAAAAATAATAATGCTATCGCAAGAGATGGCAAGGCCAATACGATCCCTGACCTCCAGGAGTACAATCTAGTGGAAGAAACGAGCGTGACGAAGTGAAATAGAACGCATGTAATGTTACATGGGCCCAGAGAAGAGAGTTAATAATTCTGCCTGGCAAGGAAAGGCAAGCATGTGCGGGAGAGGTTAAGACAAGTTTTATAGACGAAATGGTTATTTGACTTCCTGTTTTGAAGAATGAGGAGAATTTTTAGGCAGACAACAAAGGAAAAAGGGTATTTCAATTTTAATGGGAAAAAGACTTGAGACAAAAAGGAACAGAACGATTAATAGAGCTTATGAGAAATTAACGGGGCAAGAATGGCATCGGAAGTGGGGATGGGCTATAGTATAATGAAGCGGGGGGGGGGCGGATCTGTCTTGGAGATTCTTGAAGGAGAACCGATAGGACTTCCTGTCTCATCAAATGAGACGAAGGAGCAGAAGTATTTCCAGATTTTGTGGATGGTTATATGTCAAAGCTGCCAAAGTACAGGGACATTTCGGAAGAGAAAGCATTTTGCTGGCAGAGGATGTGAGGGAGACAGTGCATTCGATTTCGACTTTTGATGCACACAGGGTCTACCAACCACCGAGAAATTTAGGCCTGGTTTGCAGGGGAGGGTCTGGCATGACCAGTTACAGTGGAGTGTTGTCTCCATATGTATTAGTGTGGAAACGTTTTTTTTAAGCTTATTTATTTATTTTTGGCTGTGTTAGGTCTTCGTTGCTGCGCACGGGCTTTCTCTAGTTGTGTCGAGCGGGGGCTACTCTTCGTAGCGGTGCGCAGGCTTCTCATTGCGGTGGCTTCTCTTGTTGCGGAGCACGGGCTCTAGGCACGCGGGCTCATTAGTTGTGGTTCGAGGGCTCAGTAGTTGTGGCTCACGGGCTTAGTTGCTCCGCGGCATGTGGGATCTTCCCAGACCAGGGCTCGAACCCGTGTCCCCTGCGTTGGCAGGCGGATTCTTAACCACTGCGCGATCAGGGATGTCCCAGTGTGGAAACTTTTGACTGATAGACATATAATTTCAGGGATGGGATGGGTGGGGTAAAAGAGGAAAGCTGAGGGGGAGACAGAGACAGGGAGGTTAAGCAGCCTGTAAAGGAGACTGCCTCAGCACAGAGGTGTTAGGGAATTTGTAGAGGATGCTGAAGAAAGGAGAGGTTAGATTTCTGGAAGAGGTCAAGGAAGAAGATAAAACATCCGAGGAAAGGAATCATTCTCCAGTGGCTCTAGAAATCAGTGTTTCTGAACACGTAAGCAACATTCTGCTGTAAAACCCGGGAAAGGAAAGGTTAACAGCAGGCCTGGAACTCACTCCTTCCAGATCAGGGAACAAGGGGGAACCGATAACCTCAAGCTGACCTTGACACAGATGAAAGTACAGGGACCTTGACCAGACCTCCTTGTAAGCATGCAGTGGTATTTGCTAGAGAAAAGATAAAAGAGAGTCCTTATCTATTCAAGGTCTTCAGCAGGGTACAACTAGTCTTTCTAGATCTTTCACTGTAAATGAACCCCAAATTTCCTGACTTATGGGTCATGACTGGATGGGGCAATGGGGTAACCCCTACGTATTTTTGCTAGTTGTGTAATCAACAGAATATATTATATAATGGAGATGCTCAAACACAGAAATTACTTCCTTTGCAAACAGTGTTTCCACGTGCCTGTCTCAAAATTCATCTGTTAACCTGGGCCAAACCATCCTCATAAGGGAGAAAAGGTCGGCCTGATGGTTTTGGGGTCCTTCGGGAAGAGAACATGCTAACTGTGCCTGGCGCTCCTTTATATTGGAATAATCAGTGAAGTGCGGTGTGGGGTACCGAGTCTGCTTTAACAATTTCATCTTTTGTACTAACACAGAACTTCCTTTGCTTTCAGAGTTAGTGAAGATACTCCAGAAAAGGGCATTAAGTAGGTATAACAGCATACACATGTTCATCAAGATAGTTTAGAATCAGCAAATTGTTTGACCTCGATAGGTTACAAGGCTGTGGAAATACTGATAGGTCACCATCTCAAGAATATAAAGTTATGTCTTTAACAACTTTTCTATAATATCTTATCTACTATGTATATGTCAGGCATTGATCAGCTCTCTGGTCAGTCACCAGAACTAAGTAACCTGGAAAACTCTCAAAGCTTCCACAGTTCCTACTCTCCTCACGTCCTGTCTGGGGACTTACAGGTGCATCTTCCAAAGAGCACAAAGCCCCCACTGCTGGTCCTACTCTGTCCTGTCTCAAAGCTGCTCAGAGGTCTGTGCGCAGAAGGACGGCATCCTCCACACCAAGACACACCTACAGCACCTGTAAATTTCCTGATGAGAACTCATCTCACTTTATTTTCTTCTTGACAACAAATTGACCCCAATAAGTTAAAGAACATTAGTAACACCAATTCCAGTCCCCTTTCATTTTTTTTAAGGGGAAATTTATTTTTTATTCAATAGATAGAGTGAATGTAAGTTTCAATCATATTTTCTCTTCTATCAAAAGTACGTATCATAAGTGAGTGCACTCAGACCTCACTATGACCTGTAAAAGAATCGTGGCCAGATTATTTGTCTACAGGTTGGCCTGTTCTAAGGGTATTATCAGAGATGAAATTCACCAATACATGGATCTGTGAATTCTCTGGCTTCAGAGCAACAAGAAAACACGTGCTCGACAGGCTTCAGTGACAGAATAAAACTGTACTGTCCAATGTAGTAGCCACAAGTGGTCAAGGAGCACTGTGAAAAAAGGAATGCAGGGCTTCCCTGGTGGCGCAGCGGTTGGGAGTCCGCCTGCCGATGCAGGGGACGTGGGTTCGTGCCCCGGTCCAGGAGGATCCCACATGCCACGGAGCGGCCGGGCCTGTGAGCCATGGCCACTGAGCCTGCGCGTCCAGAGCCTGTGCTCTGCAATGGGAGAGGCCACAGCAGTGAGAGGCCCGTGTACCGCAAAAAAAAAAAAAAAAAAAAAGGAATGCAAAATATCTCACTAACAGTTTTTAACTGATTATATGTTAAAATGATAATATTTCAGATATATACTAAAGTATTAAAGTTAATTTCATATTTTAATATGGCAAGCAGAAAATTTAAAATTATGCATGTGGTTCAAACTGTATTTCCCTTAGACAGAACCAATAGAGATGACATTTAAGATGTTAGGGTATCGTTGTAGTCAGAAGATTCCGCTGACTTCATTCTATCCTTGTTTTAACACTAACCAGAAACATATAAGGAAATAATAAGAAGTAAAAAAATATAAAAATATTTTTTCTTGCTACTCTTGTATATATTTTTTGGGGGAAATATACAACAAACAAGAATAATGAAACAATTTCAACTGTGATTTTAGAAGAGCCCATTCAACTAAAGAAGAGCCCGTTTCAACTAAAATTTCTTCTACAAATGTAAAGAAATACAAAAAGTTAGATTCCATTGTTTTCTATTACAAATTTTGCAAATACAAAAGAATACAAAATTAAAAAGTAGATATTTTTAGTAGGATCTTATGAAGACACTAAAAAATGAACATGTCTACCTGTACCAATCATTAAATTCCAGAAATAAACATCTCATAAATAAATGAGTAGAATCAGACTAGAAAGATTGCTAAAGGAAAGCTTTAAGCAGCCTCTGAAGAAGACGAAAAGTGGGTTACATTAACACAACTAAACATTTTCCCTCAGGATTTGTGAAGAGGTAGTATGCAAATTTCCAGTGAATGACTTCTAATCGAAAAGAGATAACAATTATAACCAAGACTATCAATTATAACCAAGTTTACTGGAATAGAATGTTCCACCACAATGGAAAAATTAGCTGCTCACACTTAGGAGACAGCGTAGTACATGATCATTGAATTAAAGTCAGAATTATTTATTAATCAATCAATGTAAAGTGTTAAGCAAAATTACGTATGTGTGTATATAATGTGCCTTTATTTTTGTAAGGCATCAGGAAATCTATGATAAACATACTATTTTTTGTTGAAATATAATTTAAGGCAAAACGATCTATATCAAAGAGCAAGTTGATTAAAAAAAAAACCCAAATATAGATGCACAAGGGAAGTATTCTATCTAAATAAGATTCTTGTTTTGCATTTATGGAAGACTGTAGTTGAACCTATAAATACTATTTATCAGCGGAAGTACTAGGAAAGTGATCTTCCCCTTCAGATAACTCACTGGCCCTCACAACCATATCAGCGTACCGAAGGCTCCCTGAGGAGGTGTAAAGAAAACCACTGAACAGCAACGAAAGGGGAAAAGCAGCAGCGAGAAGCAGTTACAAATCACGTCACGCCATTTGCAACGGCATCCACGGAAATGTGTGTATGTGCTCCCTCTGGCTCCGCCACATACACACATCTCTACACAGGCGTGTACAGAAGGGAGGGGAAATGCAGACAGTCGGCAAGTGAACATGGATGAATAAGCCGTGAGACTCAAGGACACAAAACAGAGTGATAGGGAAAAAAATGACTGTACAAAATGACAGGAAATTAAGAAAGTCTTTATACCTTTCTCGTTCTGGTGAATGCAAACTAGCATCTGGTCTCAAGCAGTTGGTACTAGCACTCCTCGCCCTGTCAAGGGAGGGCTGCAGGTCACTAGTGCCAGTGCATTGCATCCAGGGTGGAGGAGAAAGACAGAGAAAACAGAGAGAGGAAGACCAGTTAGAGAGGAAAGCATCGAGTCCTGTCCCCTTTACACAAAGTGCAGAATCACTGCGAGTCGGTTCATAAGGGTGTGAGCGCTGACAGGATGGCCGTGCACAGTTTTGTTTAGAAAAAGACACTAAACAAAGATTATGCTTGAATTGCTTTGCATAATTTTTTTAAAAGGGTCTCAGACTGAAAAAAATGAGGCTAACACACCTACTTATGAAAAAACTGGATACAGAAAGCACTGAAACAAAATGCCTAACACTTCATTACCAAGGACAGATGCCACACCAAAACAAAATGAAGGACAGCAGAGGAGGAAAATTTTACAACTCAGCTATTTTTGGTTCAAACACTAGACAGGGGAGGTGGACGGTATGACGTCCAAACGTCCTTACCTAACCAGAATCTCATCAGTAAACCTCAGTGCTCTCGAGTGAAAGCATTCATGGTGAAGGGGTTTGGTTTTAGTATGTGCAGGCAGAATTGAGCTCCACAAAGTAAAATCGTCCCAAAATAAAATAATATAAAATCAATTCTCATAATTGAAATCAACAAGTAAAACAACAAATAAATGACAAAGAAGACAACGACTAGAAATCTGATATTTGAATAAGCAGATTTCATTTAGAGAAATATTCCAGCATAGGTTTTATAATTAAAGCTATTTTGACTTTTTTATTGTATTTTTAAATTAGTTTTTATTGGACTATAGTTGATTTACACTGTTGTGTTAGTGTCTGCTGTACAGCAAAATGAATCAGTTATACATACGCATATATCCACTCTTTTTTAGATTCTATTCCCATATAATTAAAAAGTAATGAGCAGAGTTCCCTGCGCCATACAGGAGGTTCTTATTAGCTACATATTTTATATGTAGTAGACTGTGTATGTCAATCCCAATCTCCCAATTTATCCTTCCCCTCTTTCCCCCTAAAAGCTATTTTTAGATATCATGAGTTTTCTCTGTATATAATTAATTTTAAGAGGAAATGCTAATGCTTTATTAGAAAGTAAATTTGCTATTTTTAGTTGGTGAGGGATTAGGGATTAGTTTATAACTGAGACTCACTGTTATGACGCTTACCTGTAAATATTCCAGTGAGAACAGTTCTCTAACAAGGGCATCTTGGGCGGTAATGTTTTAGAGTGCCTAACAAGATGTCTGGAACATGGGAACGCAGACATGCAGGAAACAGAAAAATACATGTGAAGCGAATTTTATCAGGATATGAAAAAAGGAGGAGACTAGAAAGCTACAAACACAGATGGATCTTTTGTTTTTCTCAGAAAGACCACAATAATTATTTGAAGGTAGGAAAAGAACTGTTAAATATGGAATCATGGACATGTCTTCATAATTAAGATGAAGACTTAAGTTATAGTTTAAAAGCCTTAATTTGAAAAAGATTTGAGAACTACACTCTATGAAGTAACCAACATGAAACTTACTATTTAATCCCTGTTTAATATTATACCTGCTTCTATGGAAATAACTCATAGCTAAAAGTACTAAGCAAATAATTTATGAAATTTGGGAATTAATATGACTAAAAAGTTAATAGTCTAATAACAAGCAAAATGCTCACCAGCATTGCAGGGACAAGGCTGGTGACAGTATTGAAGGCAGTAAAGGAAGGAAGATCAAGAGGTGACTGCAGGGCTTCCCTGGTGGCGCAGTGGTTGAGAGTCCGCCTGCCGATGCAGGGGACGCGGGTTCGTGCCCCGGTCCGGGAAGATCCCACATGCCGCGGAGCGGCTGGGCCCGTGAGCCATGGCCACTGAGCCTGCGCGTCCGGAGCCTGCGCTCCGCAACGGGAGAGGCCACAACAGTGAGAGGCCCGCGTACCGCAAAAAAAAAAAAAAAAAAAAAAAAGAGGTGACTGCAGTGGACAAGTCCTTTCCATTTGTCACCTTCTGGATACAAATCCAACAGCAGGTAACATTTATCACCAGAAATTGGGTGGGATGGGTATTAGCTGCAACCAGAACATGAATTCTGACTTGGCAGAAACAAGGCCCAACATCATCTGAATTCCTTTAAAACCTATAAGGAATTCTGGACTGTCTATATCACCAAAGGTAAACTTGGTCCTGTCAATGAATGTTTTGGTAATTTAATAATGTTTCTACAAATTTTAACTGTCAATAATGAAAATCTATTGTCCATTTTGGCTTACATTAAAGTATGATAAAATCAGGAATAGAATAAACATTTGCTGAGGAGATATTAAATATCAAACACCCCCGTGGGTTTATTCATGTTTATACTAATGGTTGATTCAGGAAATCTTTTAAAGCTGTGGTTTAAAATGTATTAAAGTACCACATTCAAGCACAGATTGAGGACACTTTTACTGAAGCAAAGGATTCAGCCTGCTTCACAGACAGAATCTTCTTTTCAGCTCCTAAACCTTAGGCAACTGTCTTTAGTAACAAGTTGCTATACAACTTTTCTAAGCAATTGGTTCAAAAGTGAATTTTTTTGGGGGGGTTACACTCTAACAGGGGTCAGCAGAGAATGGAAATAGAATGAAAAGTGGCCCCAGTTTTTAGTTTGAAGGTCCACATTGGCTTTGCCATTTATTGGCTGTGAACCCGGATGATTCAAGTCATCAAGCCTTTTTCTACATCTATATCATGGAGGAAATAATCTTTCACAGGGATGCTGTGAGGATTAAGTGAAATGACAGGTACAAAGGGTCTAGGACACAGTAAGGGAGCCACAGCATTTTCTGTACAACATGACTGTCTCAGGAAAGGTTTTATGGAAGAAGCATTTGATAATGATAACAATGGGGGGCGATGAATTAAACAATATGAGACAGATTTCTGTAGTATGTGACTTTGATATGCTGTGCGTATGAAATCTCCAGGGAGTGGCTTTAATTTGCAAAGTTTCCAAAATATGTTTGACTCCCAGACTCTTAAATTGGCTGAACTTCATGCGGAACCAACTCCTCGGATCACATTTTTGGAAAAACTAGTTCAGTGGAAAACTTCAAACAGACCTGATTTGGAATCCTTGCTCTGTTACATGTCAAATAAAACTTTCTTAGCATCTTTCCTCATCTGTGAAATGAGGATAATAATGTTCATATGATACAACTATTGTCAGGACATGGAGATAAAATTCCTTAAATAATTACCACTGTGCTTGGTACTCAATGAATGTTATTTTCCTTGTTTACTGGAAAGTAGTAAATACACAGGTTTTATTCTTAAAAGTTGTAAGTGAATATGATAGGTTGTATTCTGAAGATAAGATTTTACAAAATGATGAAACTACTAGCTTATTCTGTTGTGCCTATCCTGTTATTTTACCTTCGAAAGTGGGATGTAACGGAAAGAAAAACAATATATTTAGTGATTCTGTCTAGCTTACTGGTGTGAATGTGTTAACAGTACCCACACGTTGGGGGCCAGGCGCACACCAGGTGCCTAATAAATATGAAAGCTTTGTTTTGTTTGTGTTTTACAGTTGCAGTCACCCCAACAGGACTATGAGAAAATTTTCTGAATCTGTAAAGAAATCACTCCTATTAAACTATTTGTCAGGACAACAAAGTAAGGCTGGAGGCTTTCGAATTATAAAGAATTGAGCTGACTTTTTACAATAGTTAGGATTTTACATTAGTTCTCCAGTTTGCAAACAGAACTAACATCCCTCATTTTTCCCTGTGGCATCGCACACAGGGCAGTAGTTATCACTAGCAGAGTTTAATACATGTAAAAAGTGAATTCTCATTCGGGTGATCACGTTCAATTCCTGAGCGGAAGCCCAGGTCCACACAGACACAATAAAGCTGCATCTGTGTTTGCCTCGCAGGTTTTCCGGGTACAGCTCTTTCCTTCTCTCTCCTATTTACTCTTTATGGCCATAATATTTGAAAGAGTTTATCTGTGTGTTGGTTCATTGTCTCACCTAGTTATTCTTTACCTTCCATTAACTTCACATTGACAATAAATACACACAGACTGTATTCTTTGAGTAATCTGTAAAAGGACTTATTTGGGATATGAGATCCAAGATGTAATGAGATGAAAATAAAGTGCTAGGTTCTCAGCTCCAATTTAGACGACAATAACGTATCCCCTCTTCTTCTCATCTTTAAGGAGGCTTTATACCATTACGTGTCGCTATGGGAAACTTGGTAGTGTAGCATTTCTGACCTGGTGAGGGTATGAAGGGAGGGAGGGCTTAGAAGTTAACAGGTCATATATCTGCACTCTTTATCAAGAAGGAAACTGAAGCTCAGCTCTTAAAAATGAAGTGGTAAAGATCTTATTAAAAGCAAATAGAAAGAAAACAACAGTAGAACCAAAACATAAAAATAAAAGAAGGCTAAAACAAAGTGAACTTATAATCACAGAAACAGTAACACTGCCATGCACAGCGGATCAGACCTCTTGTGTCTAGATATATGTGTGTGTGTGTGTGTGTGTGTGTGTGTGTGTGGTGGGGCTCACAGCGAGGTTATAGAATTTTAATTGCAGAAATCGGTTCCTCGGTTTTGGAAATGTGTAAACACATTTACAGCCACAGAGGCTCAGCAGCCTCTGGATTTCAAATACTTTGATAGAAAAGCAGTCTGTCTGGATCAGAATTCAAATATATTTGGAACCTTTTCCACAACCTCCATGTAAAACAAAACCAATTTGAACACTGGGGAAATTAATTTCACGTATTCGTAATAATACCGCTAAGGGGGAGACGGAAGCAGAGTAGAATGGAAAGAGTCATCACACACAGTTACCGTCACCAAATTCCTGTATTTACCTGGTGGTGTGTAGGCATTCTGCACTTCGTCCTCGTTTTGCTCTGGGAAGCATGAGAAGCTCACTGCACAGACAGGATGGGTGGTGAGTGAAACAGATAAGTTATGAGGCATTAAATGACATGGGTTATGCCAATGGTATGCCGATGACAACATGGAAAGGGAAGAAACCAGATTGTCTACACTAGCATATTTGCTTGAGAGGTTAAACAAAAATAAACATGACAGTACTTTTTAAATTTTCAACAATAAAGTACAAACATTATGGTCGAAGTCCTAGCTGTTGCTGATTTGCTATTGTATTTCAAAGTGATTTCACAGAGTATCAAGGCAAAACTAAACTAAACTGAACCTTCCCCAAATAAGACATAGAAATCTGTTTCCAATTCTAGACACTTAGGTATTTTAACAACTTTTAAAAGCCCTATAAATCTGGCTTTTCTGATACTAATGGGAACCCTAAATTTTAAAATTTCTTTTCAGCAACTCAAAGCATGACAGTTTTCATGGCTCTCACAGCCTGTAAAATGCAATATCACTTATTCTGTTTCTCCTTTACCAACTAAGAACATACTTGATTAGGAATGTTTTATCTTAAAACTGATACTTTTTCTACACTCAAATTAATTTCACTCTATTGAATGCCCTGGCCCAGAAGTCCTTCTTTTTCCCCCTCCTCACCTAAATTCATGGTGGCCCCAGTGAATGTCAACAAAGGGACCCTCACCTGACTCCACTCCACCTGAGCAGCGGGGACACCCTCCTCCGAGCAGTACTCCGTCCCAGTAAGTACCACAACCTCATCTCCTGAAGGTCATGGCTCCATCAGGGTGACAGTTAGGGAGCTAAGAGGCTCTCCTTGAGTTCTGTGTCCTTGACTACACAGCAAAAATCAATCATTGTGTACCAACCTCATTCCCTACCCTTCCCTAAAAGTTTCTACACTTCAAAAAGCCAGAAGACACGATTCAACCAGCTGGGAATTCTAACAACCCAAAACAGATCGTGAGCTTGTGGTCAGGCCCATCTTACAGGAGGGGCATTGGTCTGAGGAGAAAGTCCGCGGGCATGTAGAACCATGGAGTCATAACATCAAACAGATGCAGAACTAAGCCTAAGTACACATCCATAGAAGAAAGAATCCATTTCAATGTTTTGTACTTTATAGATATTTTAGGTAACTACATTTTATGGGAAGTAGGTGTACTGAAAAATATGACTGCTGAAGTTTTCACAGAAACTCTGCAATAGTAACTGTCTTTCAGATGGCCTGTACCCAAAAACTTTTTATTGCAGAAAAAACATAATTTTATAATTACATAAATAACATCCCAAAGACTGCAACCCACAAGAAATAAAATATTTGAAAATTGCTTATGTAGACTCCCTTCTATAATTTAGGTTAGTATCTAAGTCAACAACAAACTGTACACTTAAAACTGGCTAAACATAAATTCTGATTTTTTTTAAATGCACCTTTTATGACAATATAATATTAGTCAGATATTTCCCAGAGTTGCATTTCTATTAGAATATCTTAAGAGTTGTTCCTTGGGAGAAGTTCAGTTTTGAATGATGAAATACTTTTCCTGTCTTTTGTACTATACCAAGATACCTATCATAGACGAAAACAGAGCAAAGAAGACATACAGTGTTGAGATCATAACGTGGACAAATACCTGTCTTGTTCTGATAGACACTGACTGTCCACATCTCCGGGTCTGTGACCAACTGGGCTGCAGGACACATCGTGGTGTCTGGTTGGAGAACGTGACCTTCTTGTTGGATGAATTTCATCTAAACTCCTGAAATGATTGCAAACATTTACATGCATCACAATGTACCACCTTCCCCAAACAGGCTGACAGACTAACAGGAAAGAATGGACGGTAATTGGCAAATAACTGACACGGCTTGAAAAGTGCTGGCCTCATCGCCAAATACATGTTTTAAAGGTATTTATTCTCTACCATTGCTTTGCCTGTGCTGTATTTCTCTAACCTCCTTTGTTTACTTCCATCAGAAAAGGACCACGATTTTCATCTGCATACTTAGTGAAAATTTCAGAAGTGTATTTCAGGGTGAGATGAAATACAGCACGATATAACTTCCATTTTATATGCTTTTCCAAACATTTAAAGTGCTTCAAAGAGACAATCCCAAATTTCTTAAAAATGCATTCTGCCTCAACCTCATCATTTGTGCCACTTCTCTGCACAGGTCTAATTTATTACCATACAATTTCTCCCAACAGGAGAAAATTAACTAGCAAACAGAATACAAGACAGTTATTCAAAAACTGTGCTTGCAACATTCACTTCTTCCACTCCCTGGGAGATTACCTGAGATTAGAGAACAGAAATGTTGCATAGGTTGGGTAATGAATAAAAAGGCATTTTGCCTATAAAGGATTCTGAAAAAAATAACTCGATTGACCAAACCATTATTTCATTTCTGTTAGAGTCTTGTGGCAGTTTGCACTGTATTATAATAAAGAGTACCGTCAAGGATGCTAAGCTCTTCTCGAAGCCTACCTCTGTAATGGCACATTTGGTAAACGGGAACGCGGCCTCCCCTGATCATCGCCACGATGAGGAGATACCGACCGTGATCGGTGATGCGTTGTTCTCTGCTGCTCTGGCACAGTTAATGTTGAAGGTTTGCTTTCTCTAGCACTAGACCTATAACCTACTGGCAAGAGTATACACAAACAACGAGTCAGTATTCTTCTATAGTGTCATGTGGAGACATCAAATGACATGGAAAGCGGCCATTGACCTATGAAGATAAATGCCATGCAGTCAGTATTACCAGCCTTATCGACAAAACTACTAAGTATAGGTACAGAATGTAACATACACATGCATGAGGACCGGGTACAGTTTGGCTCAAAGGTTATCATGGAGATACTCATGACAAATAGGACAGCTGATGCCTCAGACGTCAGGATGAGTTGGGATACTAGTTTACGGAATGAGTGAGTGACTTTCTTAGCAACACAAATCAAGCACTTGACAGTGAACTGTTACTCATATACAAGTCCATGCTTAGAAATTTAGTGTCTCTTCGAATGTTATTGGAATTTTTCTGCCAAAGGATAAATTATGTTAGTTGGATTTCAGATGGCTTCACTAATAAGAAAATAAAGATGCTACCATACCAATTTTAATTGACAAAGAAGAGCAGCAGGGCTTCACTATAACAAACACTGATTGTGAATTTTGAGGACCACAGATAACACTGCAATTTTCAAATGAAAATAGGGTATGGGTGGAGCTGACTATGGCAATAGTGCAGAACAAATCAACCCTCCGAAAGAAACAATTATCAAATCTACCCCAGACATCTTAAACTATTCCACAAATGTGTTAGTAACCTAACATAATTAAGTTAATACAGTTACTTAAAATTAAATTCTAAAAGTCATTCTCCCTTGAAACCAAAAGGTTTCTATGATCTCTGATTTAGTTAAGATAAAACAGCAAACCATAGTAACAGTTTAATTAATGTTTTCACAGGGTTATGGTTGCTATTATTGGAAGGAAAATAAAAAATTCTGTGGCCAAAGGAAAAATAATGATATTTACAACTACATGAAATGTACACAACCATGAAAACATTAAGTCTAACAGGGTAGCTTGAACTGCTACTCATTTATTTACTTGACAACTCTCACATTATTTTTAAAATATGCCATGTAACATCATTATTAAAGGCAGACTAAATTCCCCAACAGTTTATTTGTTGTGATTGTATAATCTTTTGACTAAGCTTAGAATATACGGAAGGTCTTTAAACATTACATAAAGGCCAATTTGACAATATTGACACCAAAGAAGCTCAGCTATTTTGTTACTCTCTAAAAACATCGGTAAAGGACCAAATAATAGAAACATAAGTGGTATAATTTATAATTTCATTTTACGACAAAGATAAGAGCAATTCAGGTACTATTTTGAATTTCATGTAGAAAATTTCCTTGTTCAGACATACAAATATTAAGTCTAGAACGAAACCAACTGAATTCACATGTCGTGAATTTATTTCATCGTTCAATATTAAAAAATAATGGTGGCTGTTTTAAAGATAATTAATCCAAAGTCTGAATTACTTAAAACATTTTAAATTACAATTTGGTATCATTTGAAAACATCTGGTATCAATTATATTGTAATTATGGAAGGTCAGGATTGAATTGGGAACACCATTTCACGATTTCAGTGAATACTCAAGGTAGAAAAATGGAACTTTTCCATTTGGAATAATTAATGATTCTGAAGTAATTTTTAGAGACTTTAGGCATCTTCTGTAAAAGGGTATAAATCATTTTTTTCTTGGATTCTTTGTATTTACATAGAGATTAATGTCTTTTTTATCCTACCCTAATATGCATTCATAGGCCTTTCTCTGCTTTTTATAATAATTCATTTTTTTATATTATGTTTAGTTTACTGTTGACAACATGCACTCTGCCTTCAGAAAAAAGGTAAGAAGGAACTGCTATGTTATGCTCATTTCAATGTTTCAGTTAGTTCAAAGTTATCGGGTTGTTTTTGTTGTTGTTGTTGTTTCATTTTCTGAACTTGCAGTAATGGTCTGAAAGTTGAGGTTGCCAGACGCCTGGCCTCAGATGAGGGCATTCCGTGTGTGGTTATTTTTATTCTTCTTAAGCAGCTGAAATTACTTATTTTAAGTAACAATAAGGCTATGATAACCATAAAGGTAGTAAGATGTAGCTCTGGAGGTCTCAACTGCTTAAAGGTGGTAATACATCAAATGAGGACGTAGAACCCTGTGGTCCTAGAGAAGCCAGGTATTAGGAAGTTCAAGGCCCAGCTGCGGTAGAACATCTAAATGACACTTTCCAGCTGCTTCAGCAAACGTAACCAGAAGCTTCATTGAGTGTGTTAAACACACGTAGAACTACCTGGCATCCACGCGTGAACAAATTTCTCCCTATACTGGACACTAGGAAATCTGTAATCAGCCTCTTAGAATATCTGGTACTGTATCAACACACTTGTTTATTAACTTATCCCCTCACTTTATTTTAGCTTCTTGCCCTTATTTTACTATCTTTCCTCTTCACTTAAAATGTATTGTTTATTATATCTTTAGAAGCTACCATATACACATTTTGAATCACTGAAGGGCACCCCTAAAATATAAATAAATTCCATTATCTTCTTTATTAATTTATGAAGAAATCTCGGGAACATAAAATATTACTGATTGGCTTACGTAATTTATTAGTTCTATTCTATTAAAAGTTTGCCTCGTTACATTTTAAATGCTAAATAAAAATGGATATCATTTGAAATGACAATTCAGACACTGCTTCTCTATGGTAAAAGGATAACCCCTGATATAAACATGTATAATCGTATGTTTATATCAGGATGGAATATAGATATATCTAGAATTCAGTGTTCTTTGGTGGTTCCAAACACTAACTAACACCACTGCAGTCGGTCCTATACTTCCCACTTTGGCTGTTACCCATGTGGTCTCTCAGGGAAAAAAGAAGAAACTCATCGTTTTTGTAAGTATTTGTTGAATTAGCCGTTCATTCATTCATTCATTCATTCGCTATCCGGCCTCATCATAAAAATGTGAAATTTTAGGTGAATAGCCTGTGAGAACCACCCACAGAAGTAAATTCTATTCAGATGAGTAAGAAGTGACAACATTAAGACGAATTAACAGCCAAGATTCTTGTTAGAAAGGTTTGTTGACAAGACCCCTTTCCTACGAGGAATCGTCTGCATTCTACTTAAATATGCCAACGGGTACCATGGAGAACTACCTTCCCCCTTTCAATTCCATAAAGACAATATCTATTAAACTCTGGGTGAAAGTTTCTGGGTAGAGTGCGCCTAATTATTCTGATCCTTTTCTAAATCAACAAACTCAGAGAGCAAAACAGGAACTGTTATCCATAATGAGCCACTATTATTTCAAACTCTCCCTGATGGTCTGATATCAAGGAGTAATATCTAAGTACACAGATATGCACAGAACCAGATTCATTGTTTTTAAGATATCTGCTACTTTCATACAGTGATCAAAGACAATATTTTCTCTGAGTTTCACGGAGCAAATGAAGCTTAATTTTAGGGAACTCTCCATAATTTTCTCCCAGTTTTAATGAAGTCGTATGTATCTCTCTAAATTGCGACCTCAGTCACTAGGCTTTGTAATGTCTACTGACTTTACCAAAACCATTGCCCTCAAATTAAGTGCATCCCCACCTGAGAAATTATGTAAATTAAGGGAACATCTGTCAATACTGTCCCAAAGAAATGTCTTTAAGAACTCCTATTTATATGCCCCAAGATTTTCTCTTTAATGTCTTCTTATTTGAATATCTCCCCACTCTTCATTAGTAAATAAAGGGAACAGGATTAGTGCCAAGAAAATACGTCTTCACTACTTGGTTTGACTCACTTTCTGACTAGATTCAGATGAGAAACTTAGATTTGAACTGCACAGTGTCACAAAGACTTTACTAATTTATACAATGACAAAAAGACAATGACTTCAAACGAATATTGAATCTTTCTAAAGCATTTCCTTATTTTAAAACATACAGACACATTCTGTGTATAATCAGTGCTGAGCATTTCACAAGAGCGTTAAAAGCTAAGCCATGCCACATGCAGTTTTCAACCCTGCCATGCACCTGTCTCAGTGTATTCCATGGAAGGCTACATTATTTTCAGAAACGGAGGAAGCGAAGTCATAGACATACAGTATAAACACAGGAGAATGGAATTTTTATTACAGAATTAACTCTATCCTTTCAAAAGTCATATTTTCACTTCTGCTCAGAGCATTGTGAAATGATGATTTGAACTTTGTTAGCTTCTAAGGGGGACGCTGACTAATTTAAGTGGGGATGTTAAATGAGTATTTACTAGTCCACCTCAAACTTTCTTAATAATTTGGAAGACAAGTCACCATGGAATAGTATAATCCAGACTTCTCCGTGCTCTAAATCTCCCATATGGGACCCAAGGACGTCTGGAAGCTGGCAGCAAAGCAAGCACGGAAGCACAGTGAAGCCGGCCACGTTCCCCCACGCACCTGGAGGGACCACTCCAATGGCATCATCAACCTCATAGTCTGATATGTCACTGTCACTGATTCGCTGGGACCCTGCACGACAGGAAGGCAAACAGATACCTCTGTGTCCGCTCGGGTCAGGAAATGTGGAGGACATGGTCACATTTTTTTTTTAAAGCTAATTACATTCTTACTAAATACTTTCACTTTTGGTGAAGTAGAGTTGATTTACGATGTCTCAGGTGTACAGCAAAGTGATTCAGTTATACATATATGTACTACGAAGTTAATGCAGAGCTGATGTTTAAAAAAATATTCGTTATCCAAGGATAACATATTCTCAGCATCCTCATAATTACTGAAGACACATAGAAGGAAGAGGATTTCATAGAAGAGTATTTTGACTCTTCAAATTGTTTTTAATTAAGGTCTATAGCAAAGTGTATACTGTTTTCTACCCAATTATGCGCCCTCCTCTGCAGTTCAGGGAGGATGGGGCTGAGCGGAAAGGTTCAAAGAGAACTTTCTTGGCTGGAACTCTACCGAGTTCATATTATTGAAAGGGCATCAGGGCCCTTTATAAAATATTTATGTTTAGCCCTCAAAATTAGCCATCACACTGCATGAAACATTAATTTTGAGGCAATGATTGATCAGAGAAGCACTAATATGAAGTATTTAATTATATGAGGAAAACAATTTGGTTCCAGATTACCAAAATGAAGCTTCTAAGTTTCATCTCTTCAATAAGAGATTTTGTCATTAATTCAAAAATTAATAAGTACAGAAAAAAAATGTGTTTTCCCCAATCACCAGATGAACAACAGCAAACACACTTTACAATGCTTTTGAAAACTTGTTTCTCACAAATAACAACACTAAAAATATCCAGGAATTATACTGTTATTAAGATGTTCTATGCAGCAACCCACCAATAATGACAAAAATTACCCCATCAGTCAACCAATGAACAGCTCCATCAGGACTGGGCAAAGAATTATATTTGAGAATTTTTAAGCTTTCAGCTGTGGAATTACTCCACTGTACTGTATATATTACTTTCATTGGGAAAATGCAGAAAATGGTTTTGCCAAGCCTCTTTATATAGATGACTGATTATTCAATATTTCGATCTCTAATGAACATTTGAAAAAACACCCTGAATGTTCATCTCGGATTCGATCATAACGACACAATTACTTCTGGTAACTGAAAAGAGCCTTAACCTACTTTGCAGCTTTTTGCTGGCGCTCTCCCCGTGGACGTGTCGCCGTGGCATGAAGGGTGATGGCTGAGGCAGAGGTAGTGAGGATTCATCATGAGTCTGAAGTTTATACCAATGAGGCT
The DNA here is from genome assembly GCF_963455315.2 of Globicephala melas. Taxonomy (NCBI): domain Eukaryota; kingdom Metazoa; phylum Chordata; class Mammalia; order Artiodactyla; family Delphinidae; genus Globicephala; species Globicephala melas. The sequence continues at coordinate 8,850,462 of NC_083327.1, read as the reverse complement.
CATCATCTAGAAGCGCCGTCTCCAACTCTATGAGGATCTGAAAGGGCAGCTCTCGGGTTAGATCAAGCACCGTTCCCCAAATATAATAAAAGCAGCCATAAAAATGCACATCACAGAAGCCTCGTGAGGCGTCTGACCCGGATCTTCACGACACCCCTCACCTCTCCAAGGAATTCACTCTCCTCTTCTTGCACCCTGGGCTGGTCCCACACGGTTATTTCCAACATCCGTTCTCTGAAATCTCTACGATGCACATGTGAATACACAAAAGTCTGGTTCCATTTTGGCTCTAGTACTTTCTTTACTGTTTTGGTTCGCCTTTTACTTTTATCACTGAAAAATAAGTACGTTTTGTCAATGAAAAAGCAAACGCAAGTATATGCTGCCACCTACTGTAGTTCCATGCAGCGCTGCTCTTGGGATGTTTACTCTCTTTCATTCATAACTTTTAATATACAAGTCTGAAAAGACTATCGAGTTTAATAAGATTCTAGTTTTAACTACAATGTAGGCAGTAGTTACGATTATAGAAATTATAGAAACGCTTACACAAAGGTACATTCTAAATGATGTGGCTGTCAAAGACTAATAGATGTGGAAACAAGGTAATGGACAATTTTAAAATTGGCAGATTATTTTAAAGAAACACAAGGCTTGAGGGAATTTCTTTTAGGGATAATATAGTTTATTCCCTCATAGAGAAGTATCTATTACATTTTAAAGCTATAACACAGGTGTATGCATATGTGCAAATTCATCAAAATATATATATATATAAAGTATGTGGAATTTTTGGTATGTCAATTCTACCTCGATAAAGCTTTAAAACATATACGAAACCGTATCCCAAGAGAGGAAATTCTACTTTTTTCTAATTAGCAAAGATTTTTGCATACTTTTTCTAAAATTATTCCATACCTTCTATCTGGAAGAAAATACATTTTTACATAGGGATTCCTGGGACGCCCATCTACTCTTGGGGGTAGATCTGTTGCTTGCAGAACATTTACAATCAGCTGGTGGCCCACTTTGTCATACCACAGCTTCACCTAAGAGCAATGGAGAAAGAAATTAGCATTTGTAAAAATCATGAGGCATTATAATTTCACAAAAAATACTAAAATTATTCTTGAAGAAGGAAATTTCAAATTGCAAAATACAACTGAATTATAGATATTATTTCTGCAAAGAATACCAACTTGAAAGCATAACCATTTTAGAACTTGACTTTTCACGCATTTTAAGTGTGACTTACAAGAGGCGGGCCTGCAGTGTTGATTTATAGTCTCTTATATCATGCGATGGAATAAAACGAATGATAAAATTTTTAGAAAAGACTAAGGGAGGAGGGGGGGATATTGAAATAATTGTCCTTGTTTTTAAATGCTAAATGCCAAGTGTTTGGTGATTATACGTATCTTAATAATGATTATAGCATGACTAAATGCATTCTGCAGCGCCAGCTGTAGTTGAAATAAAATGTTTGATGTTGGGAAGAATATACGCAGGTAACTTGGAAGACATCAGGAAACGCATTTGCTGTATGCCTCTGTACACCAGGTACTGCTGTTTTCTGGAATTTTTTTCTTATTTAATTTTTATAATTAACCTATTACAGATAACTTTTCATGAGAGACGTGGAAAGGAGCAAAGGAAGGTACAATGCGTAAATGCCTTTAAACCAAGCGAAGGCCAAATGGTATTTCTCCTACGATACAAGATACCTCAATAACAAAATCCAGGAACATGGCACACTGAAATATTACCTGCAAACTCCTCATGCAGTCAGTGCAGTATTTGTGCTGGCAGGGGACAATGTTAACTTTAATTTTTTTTTTTAATTTAGAAGTTAGTTTTGGGCTTATGGTTAAGTAAGAATTATGATCATGCGTTGTTTAATAGGTATAGATCAGAATACATTTAAGAGTCATTAGAACAAAATAAGCTAATTTAACATGGGAGTAGTAAGGGGCAGGTTAAGAATTCAAACCCGGATCTGTACCAATCCATACCTCTGTTCCTAATTAATACCAGAGGTGTGTTGTTCATAAACCTGAAATAGGTGGAGTGCATGAGAGATTCCCACACACACACTGAAATAAAAAAGACGGCAGGGCAGATAAAATAGCACAGGGACTAGACAAAGACCTTTAACCTACTAAAAACAGAAGCTAAAACCAGGAAGCGTTTCAAAAATCACAGCAAACTTACAGTTATCTTCTTTGTTTAATTAAAACTAAGAGAAGAGCAGCAAAAACAGACTATAGAAATTCACACATTACCGAAGTAGCACATGATCAACTATTTATAGAACAATGTGAAGCAAGATTTTCTTTTAGTTATTAATACAAATGTCCCGTGTTCTACCATAATCTGAAGAAATGTAGCTTTTCCTAATAACTAGCCATGTTTTCTTTACTCCAGCTTTTCCCAGATCACATATAAAACAACAGTGAAGAAAACTGTAGCTTTTTCACACTAGTATCAGCAACCAAAGTTTCATCAAATGTCTTAAGAAGTTAAAAAAATATCTTAAATTTAAGTTTCTCAGGATCCAGGCTCAAGAGGTTGTTAAGTAAACAGCCCATGACTCTCTAGGTTTATTACATCTAACCAACTACTTACCTTAGAAACTTTTATACAGCACACAAAAAATAACTGATACTTTATTATTTCATGTTATCACTTATCACTTACTGTTCAGAACATCTGGCACACTGTAGGCATTCAATAAATATTTCCAGATATATGAGTAAAAGAACAATCTAATAATAAATTAATGAAAACTGATGAAGTAGATTATGCTGTTAAATGACTCGGACCGTATCACAGCCTTCAAAGAAAGCCACACATTTTAAAGACAGACTCAGAACAGGGAGCTTATACTAATGGTCTCCAACATGTACCAAAGACACATACAGAAAGTTGTCCTGGTAAGACTTGTGGCGCATCTTTGAGAGCTCCAGGGCTTGTTGGAGAAATTACAGAAATGGAAGGCCTTTCCATCTTCTGAGATTCAAAGGAACTAGAACCTAAAATGAGAAAAAAAAATCAAGTACTTTTTAGTAACATATTTGTAACCTATGTGTAGAGAATACATATTTTTCACGAAATGTTAAATGCATCTGTTACTGGTATAAAACCATAATTCAATGGCGTCCATAAGAGTAGGACCTACTATCAGTGGGATAGTCCTAGAAAGTTATCATCGTGCTTTCTTTGGTTAATTGTCTATTTTAAAGGTATTTAAAGTGATATAGTCAAATACTGTATTTATTTGCTCCACTCTGTAAGTACTGACTTTCTGCGTTTCTAGAGGGTATTGGCCTGTGTATGTTCCTGTACAGCCTCGCATACAGTTAAAGGTTTCATGCTATCAGTGATAAGAAAGATGGTACCCGTTGTGTTAATTATCTTAGGATCATCTACTATGAACTGTCCTCACTGAAATTAAAATGAATGCACATATCATATAATTTATGAGCTGCGTGTAAGCCTAGATAGAATTCATCACTGTTTTAAAATACGATTTACATCTCTTTTGATTTTGATCTTACAGACCAATCTCCTGTCTGAGGATGCTGTCTAGTGATTCATGCGTGGAGGAGGGAGGCTGGCTCCCCACTCAGCCCCTCAGGAGGCTCTTCTCCCCCATTTTAAATGAAAGTCCTCTCTTCCCGGGTCACTGATAAAGTGTCCACAACCAGCAATATGGATGTCTGCAGAATGCTATTACTCCAGCAAGTATAACCTTGAACCTACAGCTATTCAAAACTTAGCTTTATTGAGAAAACACTATTTATGGACCATTTCCCAAGAGTATGTCATCCACATTTTTTTCCATACATGCAACTTACGTTTAAATTAAATCAGCGTCATTCTGTACCTTCTGAAGACTTTTGACTAGACGAAACAGTGCTATAAAATTCTTTTTTACTATGTCTTTTCTATGAAGTATTCTTAGGATAATTTTCTTCTTCGGTCTCAGTACAATGACACTGTTGCTTCTAATAGTCAGTATGTTTCTAATATACCAGTTTTTTTCCTTTTAAATAACATCAACACTATAAATTATGCAATTGGTTCCATTTCCCTCTTTATATTAGAAAACTCAAAACCAAATCTGGTCTCATGTCTAGCAGGTATGCAGAATATGATGCTATGCATTTGATTTACTAACCTAATCTCCACTTCCTTGTTTATCCCATCCATATATTTTCTATCTTCTTATAACCATCACTTGTTTTCCCCTTAGATCACCTTGTATTTTCTATTCCTATAAGCTGGGTTACATAATAAGCAAACCCAAGTATAATTAATTTAACTCCCATCCAATGCAAGGTAAACATTTGAGTTACTTCCACATTTTTTTTGAGGTACGCGGGCCTGTCACTGTTGTGGCCTCTCCTGTTGCGGAGCACAGGCTCCGGACGCGCAGGCTCAGCGGCCATGGCTCACGGGCCCAGCCGCTCCGCGGGACGTGGGATCTTCCTGGACCGGGGCACGAACCTGCGTCCCCTGCATCGGCAGGCGGACTCTCAACCACTGCGCCACCAGGGAAGCCCCATCATCTTCTTTTATCTGGAGTCCCTTTAATGCCCATGTAGATAACTCAACCCTCTAGCCACAGTCCCCTGGCCCTTTATTTCCACCGAAATCCCCCTCTACTCCACCCACTCACTTCCATGATCATATCTGACACCGTTACGTTGTATTAGAATTATTTATGTGCCTGTTTCCTTCACTGTTCATGACACTGAGCCAATTTCCAATCAACCTGAATAATCCAGTATCACAATGCATTTTCATGTACAGCAAATAGAACTGTTAGTATATTAATTTTGCTCTGTGCATCCTGACTGCTATGATGCAGAAGGTTATTGCCAATAAAGACTTTTGAACTTTTGATAGACACCCCCCCACACACACACACACAAAGAGCAGAAAGAGAAAAATCTTAAAGCAGAACTCCTTTGGGTTTCCCATGACTGCCATGATTGCCAACTCATTTACATCATATAACTAAAGGAGACAGTAAATCTTATACTCACTGGACTCCAGTGGAGGATGGGAGCTCTCAGGAATCCGTGGAATGTCACTAAAAGAAACAGGGTATGGTGAAAATCCCGTTAGCTTAAGCCACCCTGTCTGAGGCAATCACAGCCACACTTTATCTCAGTGGTGTGGAAAACCCTTCTGGGTCTTTACAGTTGTGGAAATGGACGGGAGTTACCATAAAGGCAATTTCTAATGTGCATGAATGTCAAACACCACACACACAAAAAAAACTGCAGGAAAAATAAGTTTTTATACATTTAATAGCAAAACACTTTAACATGACAACAATCAGAATAATATTGTGGCTAAAATCACCACAATATTTTTACTACCAAAACAGCAGGTTTTGGAAATAAAAAATGTCAAAGGCAATATTTTATTTCAATTCTAGAAAATCAAAATGACACATATTTTACAAATCAGTAATATGCTTTACAAACACATCTGAAAGAGTTTACTGAATGAAAGGGAGGGAAACATCTCTTGATAATAAAATAATATGGTGAATATCATGGGCAAAGTTAAAAAATGAAAAGGATGGATTGCTTTGGAAATTAAAAATGGTTCAAGCTTGCAACAGAAAAGCCAAAATATTTTATATATGTGTATATATAATTAATATACACATATATAACCCTATACAGAGATTCATATTTCTATGCTGAAGTTAGCTAAATATATGGCCATTTACTAGATGATTAGAAAGTGACTTGTAAGAACACCCACTCCTGACACACTCACAAATTGTTCTGAATAAATATTTAATATGACCTCAGCTTCACCCATTATCCACTGTGGGCTTAGAACCCTAGACCAGCTTAGTTTGGAAATTATACTGTAGTAAACTATTTAACCTCTGTTTTCCAAGATATTTTAGTATCAATGTAAGGAGATTAACAATATGCAAATATTAACAGACAAATTAAAGCAGACTGGAGTTAGCTAGTCCCAATAAAATTATCAGAATATTATTTAAGAATTTCTAACCACTTACCTTGTGAACTAACTTCACTTTGCACTTTTGGGGAGAATTGAAACAAAACTCATTTTCTGTTTGATGATTTTCCTGACTCTTCATTTTCACTTTTTTGTGCAAAGTAATTCTCCTAATCACCTACAATTTATACTTCTTACGAATGACAATTCACCCTGTGTTGTGTATTTTATAAATACGTTTTATTATATATTTATGTACAACTAATAATTCGTATGAAATATATATTTTATGTAATAATTAGACTAATTTTCAATACCTAAGACACAAGAAACCAACTATTTATCTTCTGCTACCTTCTCCTGAATTCATCGAGGCAAATAAAATTCAATTCTTAAAAATCTAGAAACGATATTTTTTGGATAGTACAACTTCTTTGAAAATCAGCCTCAAAGTCAGTTATGAAAATTAAATTTGGAGCTCCAAAACCAGACACAAGCTTTGAATTTTATGTGTCTGTGAAAGAAGAATTGTGGAGAAGTCGTAAAAACATTTTTTAAGTGATTTTGAATTAAAATAGATTTAATGTTCATTGCTTCAGTAATATTCTAATGCATAAATGTCCACTTGACATTTACACAAACTTTCTTATATTGTTCTGCTCACACTCAAGGTGGTAAAATAGTTTTAATAACAATTATAAGCATAAAGGTAGGTTGGCAAAAGAGGGCGGTACCTCAGGACGGCTGATGTCTGTTGGACCATGCTGGTCAATGAGCATGTAAATTACATTTGGAATGCTTCTTGGAATCTCTAGCCCACAAAACTATGACTAAATATCTGCTTTCTCCTTTAAATTAATTACACAACTACATTAAACAATTATTAAATATAGCTAGAATTATTCTTCCACGATTCTAATCATTTCCCTATTAACTGGAAAGTTGATGCTAGATTGATTTTTATTTAAATATAAGCTTCATATTCCCATATTCCTCTGAATTCCACAATCCAAGACAGTTTAGGTGTGGCTATGCAAATAATACTTTTAAAATTAATTTTGCACAACACTAAATATAATGAAAGTGTTATTCCAGTCCACTTTAATTGTCTGTTAGCTCTTTTATTTTTAAGTCATCATGAATCAATGGCGTTTTAGCTGATTACTTTTAAAACCACTATATATTTGAAAGTATTTGGCAATGTGCACAATGGTTGATTTTAAATTTTGTTTTTTATACTTTTGATTCATTTTCCAATTTACTTACCTCTTTTCCAGCCTCATATTTACCTCAGCACTAAAACACGTCATGTAAAACTAGCATAAATTATATAGTGTCACTATTTTTAATAAATCTGCATGGAAATGTACAATACTTCTGCAAATGCCTTCAATATTTACTCTTAATAATCACCACTTAAAATTGGTTATAAGTTTGCCTTTATTTTAGAGTTTTGTATATATATTTTTCTTTGGAATATATGATCATACAGTTTCAGTTCTTTGAGAATTAGGATAATTATATTTTCTGGTATGTTTTGCATTGACATATATCCATGAGAACAACAAAAATTTAAGGTTACTAACTCTTCCAGCATAAAAAGTCTTGAATTAATGGCTCTATAATATTTTAGAGAATACAAAAAAGGGAATAATTTCCAAAAATGTACTCAAACATTAAGCCAACTATAATGAGACAGTTCAAAATGCCTTCCAAAAGATTACAGACAGGCAAAATGAATGTTCTGGACTCTGTGGACTTGTTATGAGAATCTACCAATATGGGAACTCTATACACAGAGAAAATATCCCATTGGCTGTAGATAATTAAATTATGCTGAATACTGGAGTTTCAAAAATATCATACCAATTATTATGGCCAATTAAAATGTTTAAATATTTCAAACTTGCTTGATTTTAAATAAAATCTGGAACTACCCATGGGTAAAGATATAGAAAAAATATTCCATTCTTAGTAGAATAATAAAAAGTGCATGTAGACGTATGAAATGATTACTATTTTAAATATCACAAGAAGATGAGTTTGTTAGTGACTCCCTTTAAGGAAATACTATAATAGTTTAGAATTAATAAAAATAAGTAGTTCTACCATTAAAATAAAATATTTTTACTTTATAGTCCACTTCTGAAAAATACAGATCAATACTTTTTGATACTAAAATTGTTAAATTCTGGAGCTTCTAAAATGTAGTGAAGAAAATTCAGTATTCAAGTTTAAAAATTAAGAGATTTAAAAATTCTAAAATGTATGCCCATATTTGAAGAAAAAACTATCCATGTTAACATGTACTGTATGAATGTATAAACTTCTTTTAAAAACCCTGCTAATACATGTAATTTACTAAACTTAAGAAGTAAGTTTTTTTAGCCTTACCCAATAGGCCTTGAAACAATAATTTCAACTTGAGGTTCTGATTTTGATTCTAAAATAATGTTGTAAACTTCTTCATTTGTAGCTCCCGGCAGGGGTTTACCATTCCATTCTAGAACTTCATCCCCTTGAATTTAAAAAAAAGGGTATTTTTTTACCTTATATATTCTGTTTATTTTTATCTTTTCTTGTTTTTTTTTAACAAAGAAATGCAAAACATATACAAATAATTTAATTGTCTAGGCTCTGCTCTTGAAAGCAAATTGATTGCCATATAATGGCAGCTAAATGGTTCTTCTAGACACTTTTTTTCTTCTTCTTCTTTTTTTTTTTTTTTTCTTTTTCTTTCCCCAATAGAATATTACTGGTCACTGGAAACAGCACAATACAATCTACCTTTATCTTTTGAGAAATACCAGAAATCATATAAAAATCATCTCATGCTATGGGATGGAATTAGCACAGCTCATTTGGAAACATTAAAAAATAATAATTAGCAGCATGCCCTCCATATAATAAATGTAGGCGGCTCTATACATGAAAGATTATTAAACGCTGCATAAATCCTGCTTTACTTTTAGTAGAAACAGCAGTTAACATTTGTTAGCATGAATTTCCCAACTATAAGTCATGTTCCATTGCCTTCTCCAGATGCACAACAGAATAAAAATGCATGAAAGGATTTGAATTCATACCCAGAGGGTAACGCAAGGAGCTATATGGCAAGTTACAAAGCAAGCAGATGTAAAACTGTTGCATGACAGTTAACCCACTTCCAGATGTTCATAACACACACGTTCTATACATAATACATATTGTGAGCATTAAAGTAAAATTAGAAAATACGTTTAAAGTAATAAAACTACAGTGCTTATTAAGTTGTTAGATAACTGAAGAGTCATCAAGGAGAGTGCTATGATGTGAAAATACACAATGCAAACAACCTATTATGTTAACTAGAGTTTTCACCAAAGACCATTTGGGGAAAATTATTTATTTTCATAAATATTTAGAGCAGTTTTAGGTCTCAAATGCCTCTGCCCAGTATCCTTCAAGTGACAACGGAGGCTCAGCTGAAATATCCCAGCCTCAGTGATACTTTGGAGTGTCTTAGTTTTTTTTCTTATGTTTCTGCTTATTTTGTTGTTCTCAGTACCTATAACACTTTAGTAGCAAAGGAAATGTGTGGCAAACTAATGGATCAATATCATCATTGTACATTTTAAAGCTAACGATAAATATGGAATTGTTTCGTTTTTAGCTATGCCTTTAAAAAAAAGTAGAAAAGTTTTGTTTTCCTAGGATTATTTAAAGTAATCCCCCCCCTCAAGTGTTTGCTTACTCAGAAGTAAAAAAGCAAATATTTGAAAAGCATATAATGCTGCTTTGGTATGAGAAAAGAGTATGGTTAGTACCAGTAGTTAAATCACTTCTGATCGCTTGATCTAAGATGTTACCTAGCAGTTTTTCAAAAAGGCGACAAGTACACTTCACTATATTAAAAAATAATAATACATATTTAAAATATATTTGCAGTCTTTTAAATTTATTGACCAAGAAAAGAAATAAAGTTTACAGCACGTGAATGTATACATGTATGTGTGTGTACGAAAATATATTTTCTAAAACAATACTTACCCTGATATTTTCTATTCTACCATGTTCTTTTTGTTTTTCTAAATAATGGATGCAACCCATTACATCAACTTTGCTACCCAGTAATGTGCTGCAATGAACATTTTGCAAAAGCACCGCACTATAAAATTCTTTTATTTATAGCCAGCAACCTGGAAGCATAACTTCCAATATCAAATTAACTTAATGCATGTATTTAATTATTTATAAATCAAGAACACCTAAACTAGACGGTGGTTTCCTTAACAATATTTATTTATATCTGAGTCCTCTTTTCAGGCAGGGATGTAGATGATAAGGATACAAAGATAAAAGAGACTTTCTCCTGTCCTTAAATTTGGTGGAGGAGAAATACAGAAATGAATACCTTTAATCAAATGTTACAGGCAATGATAGGAATTCATCTGAGGAACAGAAGGAATGCCAGGGAGGAAGTTATTAGTTACTGCTCAGGGGAGATGTCAGGAAACCCTTGAGAACTAAAGCAACTTGACGTGGGCTTTGAAGCATGGTGAGGACTTCAACAGGCAGATCACAAGAGCAGCAAAGCCACCACGGACACGAGAGGCACTGGCCAGGTCCTGGAGGTGGAAACAGCTGCCTGGGTGGACCACCATGGCTGGGGATGAGACGACTGGTAAGGAGGTGGCTGGAAGTTGGGGGTAAACTACAGAGCTTTGACCTGAGCAGATGGTGCCTGAGAGACACTGAGGGGTCTTATTAAGGAGAGTGTCAGTGCCAAGTTTGTGGTTTGATCATTACGTCAAGCAGTGGAGCAGGGCACAGACTTAGGGGAACAGCAGTAGAAAAAGCTACAGCAAGACTGCAAATGCTAAGGTCAATTCGTGGGCTGCAAAGGTCACGCTAATAAAAAACAAACAAACTGTACTTTTAAAGGTCAATGCTGTTTATATGCAAACAGAAGGAAAGTAGTTCCTAAATAATAATGTAAATCAAACAGGATATATTATCTAATTTTTAAAAATATGTTTTTCAGTTACATCAATTGCTTCACGTGAAAAGTACACTTATATGTTTTATAGTTATTTAAGTGGAGCTTCTGACGTTTTAAAGTTTCTCAGACTCTAGGCACATAAGGGTGTTAAGTGAAAATCACTACGAGGGATATATAATATAGAAAAACCCCTTCACTGACTTTCTTAAGAAATTGTCTATTAAAACACAAAGAAAAAACCCGAAAGATATCATGTTTATAATCTGATCTGCAAGTTCAGATTTCTGTAGCTAAAGGTATTTTACACTTGAGTAGGCAACAAGGGACTCATACTTTTCAAGGCTTCTTTTCAAGTCATTAAACAAGCAAAGACTCAGGTTATTGACACAGTCACTCCTGATTGAGTTGTTTTCTTATGGAATCATAAATAGTCCCCGATAAGAAACAATAGTGTACAGTACACATCTTCAAAGCTGTGTCTATAGCAGATGGAGAAAAATCCCTCATTTGTTTTTTCTCCACGTACGATACCTGGAGAGCATGTCTCTATCGAAGAAAAAAATCTAAATGATTTTGAACTGACATCCTGATAACTACAACAAAAATGTCCTTAACAGTCATAGAATATTTTTATAAAGGTCTCAATAATTATAACCTTATGGTATAAAAACTGAAAACACAGTCGAAATAGAAACGTTCTCTTTCCATGTGCTACAGGTTATTAATCCTCACTTCGACAGGTCAGCCTACTCTGTTTTCTCTGTAACTGTCTGGCAAATGGGTGAGCAGACACTCTCACCAAAAGATTTCTACTAAACTCTGAAGTACAGCAAACTGGAGACAATATGTTAATATGATTTTTACTAAAATGAAAAAAAACAGTTTATTGAAAATAAATTTTGAAGTATGTTGCTACTAAGTATGGTATGTTTCAATATATTAAATGATTTTATTATGTCATATTAAGGTTACAAAGTAACATAATGTAAATTTCCAAATACCAAGAAGTAGCACATCTGCATGAATACAATCTAGGTCACATTTAAATTAACAAATAATATATTACATAATCTGTGTAAGAAATGTGATTATGATTACATTTTATTAAAATCACTGGTACTGAATAAGTGTTTGGGGACCACTATGAAGAACTTTAATAATTACTATGGCTTATAAAATAAAGGACTAAATAGTGATGTTATCTTTTGCACAGGCTAAACTGGTTTGGATTTTTGTAGCAACATTAGGAAGCCATCTACGAAAATTAGTAATCCTTCAGCATTTTGTGTCTATGTATTTTTACATAAATAATAAGATTCCTACTCATTTTCTCCAAACTGCCATTGAGGTATAGTTACCTATTTTTGCAGTTAGTTAAGTATCCGTATCAGGAAACAAATCTGTATGCATGCATTAAAATTAGTTATTTACTTATGCATAACTTACCCAAAGTTGAAAACCACCATGCACAGAGCACACATTACTTAACTGTTTAAAAGTGAAACTTTACCTGCTCTCAAGTGTCCAACTACATCTGCGAGGCTACCCTTCTTTACTTTGGTGATGAAAGCACCGAGGCGTCCTACGTCAGTCATTTTCCCTCCAACAACCTGGGTAATTATAAATTTGTAAGTTCCCAAGACTCACACTGAGACATACGTTTCTTTGTTTGAGGAATTAATCCTACAGCTTTTGTGAGGTGTTTAGGGTGGGGTGCAGGAACAGAAATGAAGTGCAATCCATTTGTGGTCAAAGGAGCCTGCACCAGGGACAACGCACTCCCAAAAGACGAGGTCTCCCCCTCTCACCATCAGACAGCAGGTGTTTGACACAGTTGACTAACTGGGATTTATTTTTTCTTTACCCTCTAAATTCACTTGAATTTCTACACTCAGATCATGTCCCAATGTGACGTGAGATGTTGATCTCTTTTGTACGTTTTTAGTAGAATGTAGGTCTAAGACAAAGACTGGGGATTTAAACCGAGAACAGGTCTCTTTGGGGAAGCAGTTCACCGTGGTCCAGAGTAATAGCCTAAGTTGATCTCAGCTCCTGACCACCCGAATGACCTCCTCATCTGAAATATCAATACATATAGGATCCAATCGAACTCTCCAAGTCTGAGTTCTATCACTGAATAATTAACACGCTCACCTGGATTTTCCTCCATAACTAAAATTAAACACATCGGAAAGTTTCTAAGTTTAATTTCTCCCAATGCAGGGGCTCAATGTGTATAATTAAAAATGGGAGGGATAATGTCAAAAGTTCAGGTTGATCCATATTCTTAGGGTCACGCCCAATAGTGGAAGTGATCAGAATTATTTCATAGCAGGAGAAACTAATGATAATAATTAATAAGGTGACATTAACTGAATAACAAATTTTTAGTTGGATTAATAGTTGATGGTTTTGAAGAGGTTAAACTAGCATCCAACTATAATACAATCTCTTGGTAAATAATAATTTTAAAGCAACATCTTTTTTTTTTTTTTTTTTTTTTGGTACGTGGGCCTCTCACTGTTGTGGATTCTCCTGTTGCAGAGCACAGGCTCCGGACGCGCAGGCTCAGCGGCCATGGCTCACGGGTCCAGCCGCTCCGCGGCATGTGGGGTCCTGCTGGACCGGGGCATGAACCTGTGTCCCCTGCATTGGCAGGCGGACCCTCAACCACTGCGCCACCAAGGAAGCCCAAAGCAACATCTTTAAATGTTTCTTTAAGTTTACGGAAGCAAATGAAACCATGTGACAACACTCGTACACATGCACACACATAAGAAAACAAAATGTATATATATGTTTTTTCTTACCGAAATTACATCTTTGTAATTTATTAGTTTTTTAAAGATTATATCTGTTAGAAGTCAGGTAATATTTGTAAAAGATACATTTTACTCTTTTGGTATTACCATAAATTGTATTGCACTTAGGAAACAATCTCTTTAATAATGTTTGGTGTTGTTTGTCAGGATATAATAAAATTATAATGTCCACATTATTTAACTTTACTACTTTCCATTAAAACCATTTTAATGTAAAAATTGTCCTTGAACTTTATATTCAGAGAAAAATTATTTCATTTTCCTGTATTTTATTGCAGCTTCCTAAGACATCTGTATGCCATTTTAGCAAATGATTCTAAATTATTACCCCAATAAAAGTACTGAATATACCATAAGACATCAATATATTAACAAGGTATATTCACTAGAAGAACTTTATTTTGAAGAGGAGGAGAAGATACTTAAAAATCATTGTCAGCAACTTTGCTGAATGTAGTCCACACTGTAGTTCAGCCTTTAAGAACATCATAAACCAGCATACTTACTTTCAGACCCAGTAATGCACCTGATTCTTTGGGCATGGTTGTTCTCTTGTTAAGAATAACGCGTCCAATTAATCGGTCCCCCTCTTTAGATGGCTGCCACGTTACAGGATGCTATTAAAACATGAACAAAGTTACAAAAGATAAACCAGCTGTTTTCTTTCCTACAGACACATAATTATTGGTTGTAGCATGGTGCGATTTCCTCATTTAAGGACACTCTGAGGGAATTCTTTATTCTGGTGGGCTCTATCCTTGACTCATAACAATTTTCTTTTAGTGCTATATTTTATTTGCAATAGGTACTTACTATACTAAATTGTTCTAAAAGTAGTCAGTAACTAAGTACATCTCTAAACTATGGTTCTGAAATGAAATGAATTGAAATTTTAAAATATATCTGCTTACCTAAATCAAATCGATTCTATATTTTGACTTGTTAATGTTGACATCATTAACCAAATAATATCTCATCTACCTACAGCCGTTATTTAACCCTTGCTGTTAGTTACTTTAAAATTGGTTATTATTCAGCGATACTGTTTTTTTCTTCAAAACTGTACTGTCAAATGAAATCAATACTTTCATAAAATGTAAAATGGAGCAGAATAAGATTACTATCTATCATGTATCAGCAAAGGATAACGAACAGCACACACAGTCCCTGAATTCCCAAATCTCCCTCCCAGAATGCTTACTGAGCTAATAGGTGATGTTTCCCGGCTATGCCACGTGGCGGGATCCAGCCAGTAATAATCCAAGTCACCTGCATAGGAGGAAGAGAATGAAAAGTGTAACGGCTTTCACGTGGAGAAGGAACACTTTACACGCAACTTCTTCAATCTGTAAAGTAAAGGGTTATGAATATCATAATCGCGAGTGTGTACATCTCAGGATGATACACACCTGCACTGCACAGCCTGTGACCCGGACGCCCGCAATGAATGTGTGCCACAGATGCACGTCATACGAGGGGAGGGTTATCTTTTACTCTCGGTCCAGAAACACATGAAAAGTACAGACAGATCTAGGTTATTCCACCTCCCTCCCCTCAGAGGACTACCCATGCCAAGGTACAGACTGTCATTAGTGATATTGGTTAGAACTGTATTCACTGAACTAAGTATTAAAATTTAGTGCCTTCTCTTCAACTCTTGTGAACTTCATCGTATCTTTCAAACTTATTCTCTGGTCTCTACAACTGGGCACACATTTTTTTAGGACGTGGTGTTGAAAGTTAAATGTCCAGAATAACGTTCAGCAAAAGACTCCATACAAATGACAAAGTATTCACTTTGACTTAAGTCATAAGAAAGACTTTAAAAAATCCTAACTTTGTAAACATGAACTTATGAACCTTTAGTTTGATTTTTTTGGCTTCAAAATATAATGTGAAAGAAAGTGTTTGAGAAAAAAAAATTAATGGAAAGCAGCAGTGCTGTATTTGCATAGGCAGAAAGGCCAGAGTGGGTAACCGTATGAGAATAAATGACGTTTTACATTTTAAATATCAGATTCAATCGATGAAAAATTTTCTTCCAAGAGAAAAATATTAGGAGAGTGAGTAAAGCATGCCTGCTAACAGTGAGATGTCTAGCTCACTGTTAGGAAAACATGTTTTGGATGCTGTCTGTGAAGGTTATAAATAAAGAATTTAATGTAGATGACAGGCATGGCAAATTCAGGCACCATAAAAGAAATATCATAGAAAACGAAAAAAACAAGTTTAAAATCTGCAGGCACAAAAAAATCTATATACTTCAATTTCTTAGTAGAATGATATATATCCTACAATAAATACTAAAATGCTCTTCAAATATGGCATGTAGATAACAGCAGTATATTCTATGAAACTATATTCTGTTAAAATTTACTCCACATGGAGTTCATATCCTTCTCATAATCATATACTTTAAAAGGTATACACGGCTTGGCGACTATAGATTTCTAATATTCTTCTGAACCACCTTAGTTAATGGGATATAAGGAAAGTTGTAAAAGGAAAGGTGTTTTTCCTCCTTTATTTTTACTGTTTGTGAAACTTTGTGTGCTTATTTTTAAAGTTGCTTTGCCTTTCGTATTATGGCACCATTCCTCTTGAAAGAAAGACTATTTCTAATAATAATAAAATTAAAATTACTACTCAGTAGTAACTACCAAGATTGTTCAAAAGACTGTTGCAATTCATAAGGCTTTCTCCCTAAAATTTCACAAACCTAGTAATAAGGCTGATGACTCATTAAATGTTGATTCATTCTGAAATACTGTGACAAATTAATAGACCCACTGAGATATTTGTGGGGCTTGAAGAAGAAAAATTAGTCATTAAGGTGGAAGCTGCTTTGAGAAGTCTTTAAGGTTTAAAGAAATGACAAAAATCCTTCCTATTTTAAAGGCTTCAAGGAACCAGTGCATCGTGTCTTGAAGGAAATGACTTAGATCTTAGAAACTGGACTCCTTGGGGTCCTTATCTGGCTCATCTTCCAGCTCCTCGTAGGGGGTCCAACCTTGTTTCACTCACCTTTTCCTGAGAAAATCTAGATATTTGTATCTGATGAATGTCTGCTGGGCAAAAAGGGCTCCTTATATGCGAAGAGCTGAAAGGTGATGTTTCCAGTACAATTCGGTAATGATACTGAGCACAGTTGATTATGAAAAGACTGCTTTCAGGCAGTGGTTTTCTGTGGTAAGCTGTGTAGGATAATGATGGTGAATGGAGGGTCTAATTAAACTGGCTTAAGATGGGAGATACATATGTATATATACAGCTTGCCGGGCCATTCAGGTGTTCAGTCAGAACTAATTCTTACATTAGTGCTCATATGAATGGAACCGATTTTGCAGCTCTAAAAATTCTGTTTTTCAGTTTTTGGAAATCTACTAAAAATGACTAATAAATGTAAATCTAAAAGAGATATTAAGTATCTCAGCATACACTAAGAGTTGCATATACTTTAGTACACAATTACACTTCCCTCGCTTTCTGAACAGTTTTTGACAGCTTTCTTAGAACTAATTTCATCATCACCCATTAAAATATAACATTTTTGCTTAAAGATTTACAAAAAATACATTCTAAAATCTAAATATGTAGTTTTAAACTATATGTGTTTCTTCTTTCCATGTATTATTAAATTGTAAAGATATTATTGATGTTTTAAGTACTCTAATTTGTCTTTATAAGACACATTTCTCTATTATTAATAGAAGTGACACTCAACAAAACTCCCCCCTAAAATATTCAGACTCTTTCATATTTCATATTTCATAATATTAATGAAATATTAATATTTCATTAATATAACTCATTTTCCTTGATTACTTTCCTAATAGGTGATTAAAGATACTGGTTGCCAGGTGGCATAGCTACAAAATGATAAATGAATGGTATTTGCTTATGGAATTGATGCAAAAGCATTTTGGTTCTAGTGCTCGATACAACTGTAAAGGAATGAATTTACTATTGTCACTAATTTAAATCCAGGATATAGATGCTTCTGTCAACTGCAATGGCAAGTTCATAAATATCCAAGTCCAATGAAGTGTTACAATTTGAGCATTATTTTTTCGTGAAAACATGAAAAACAGACTTTTATCCTACTCCTTGTGAAAAAGCAGGTTAATTACACTTCATAAGTAAGCAGACAGCT
Organism: Globicephala melas; assembly: GCF_963455315.2. NCBI lineage: Eukaryota > Metazoa > Chordata > Mammalia > Artiodactyla > Delphinidae > Globicephala > Globicephala melas. The sequence continues at coordinate 8,832,512 of NC_083327.1, read as the reverse complement.
TTCATTGCACAAATAAAAGTCAGCTAAGGACACATGAGCTTTCTGTAAAGAGAACTACCTCTGCCTCAACCCAGGTCATTATGAAGAGTATGTTAACAATGCATAAACATGCATCTCTATGAGTTAAATTCTTGTACCTTGTGATAGCTAATGTCAAAGCACAGTGGATTCCAATAAGACCAATCGAAGGCAACGAACAAAAATACCTTCTAAATGATACAGATGCATGGTTGAGTCTGTATGGGTATATTAAAACTGTCAGGAGAGAACCATAGCTAATTGCACACATTAAATACCTATTTCACAGTCTACATAGCAGCTACCGTTGACCAAGTGGAATGCCCATCTAATGTGCGAGTAGTCAAGGAAAGGTTATCGACACCAAAGCCTTGAAGCATTAGAAAATCTGGACTTTTCCATCACCAGAAAACATACATAATGTATTTTTAACGTCATTATAATGATGATAAAAGATGGGACTCAAAGCAATTCCAAGGTCAATTCACAGTAACTGAACAATTTATAATACATATCCGTAATTTTGCTACTTCTCGTCTCAAAAAATCAGTTGTTCTTCCTACATAGAACAGATTGTCACCATCCAAAACAATTACAAAAATCATGGACCAAAAATCAGAAGAACCGTCCTTCCCAGAGTTTTTGTACACCTCTTTAAATTTTTACTCTTTTATTTTTGTTTATAATCTACAGCAGGATATATGTTGAGACTCAATAAAATTAGATGAATCCTAGGGTACTCTATTACAGCACAACACTAGACAAATTAAAATACTGGGCAAAACCACATTTATTGTATGTCTATACACAGTGCATATGCAAAAGCCAACTCAGTTCTAAGAACGAGGTTTTAATTTGAGACAAAGTTGGGTATTTTTAACACTGTGTCCCATGATTAGCACACAGGTTAACAAATATTGCTTTGGTTATAATATGATAAAAATATCCACTTTAATCCATTTTCATACTGTACAAGGACATTTTCATAAACAGGAAATAAAATGTGAAGTCTAAGAACTGAGATAAAATCTTAACTTCTGATTCATATCACGAAAATGCCATTTTGAATAGTTTCCTCATATTTTAGAAGTTCATTTTAGAGAGTTCTATGCCTGCAAAGGGCAAGTATATTCACTCCTACCCTGAAATTATATACAATAATGGAGCTAACTGTGAAATCAGTCAGCAATAATTTTCTATACAGCAGAGCCCCAGAAAGCCTGAATTTACCAAGTTTTATTTAACAGTCAGGGATAAGAAACAACTATTATTTAATAGGACTTAGTATCCAGGCACTAAAATAAAATGGGAACATGTATGTGTTAAATTTAATCATTAACCACACAATCTGTGAAGTAATAAATACTATGGGTACGGATGCAAAATCAGTAACTTGTCATTCACAATCGAATTCCTGTCAGTCTAAGTTCCTAGTATAGAAAAGCTTTGGTCCTCAAATATTTTTTGGTGATTTCATTCAGAATCCAAGGTCCACCCCACAATTTGATGGCAAACGCTGTGTAATTAAGTCGCAGATTTGTGTCCCCTGAACGCAAGGCCTGAGGCAGGGCTGGTGGCATCTCCAAACTAGTGGCCTTCAAGCAAAAACCTTTTCAATAATTCTAAGGAACTGAAATAATTCTAAGGAACACCAGTTTCTGGTGCGGGCCCCGGTCACACACACCAACTGTCATTTCTTGGAAGAATTACATTGTCTCCAGCTTTTAGGGATTAGTTAAAAGTAGCTGTTCTCCAAATGCACCTTACAAGTTTCACTTTCAAAATCCTCATTTGTTCACAATGTGCTCTGTTTCTATCATAGAACCAATAATACCACCGTCTCTCTCTCTTTGGTTTATTAATTTGACAGTTCAAGTAAATGCATCAACTCTTAGTTATTAAGTTAATGAGGTGTCAAAGATGTTTGCATTCAGAAATTATTTATATTGACTAGAACCTCCAGAGTTGAATTATCTCTAGAGAAAGATTAAATATTTGCTTGAGGACCTGTGATGCCGTCTCTGTGATTTATAATCTTAGGGCACGGGCAAGAAGGCTGGTAGATGATCTGGGAAAGGAGAATTTTGTAAGCATATTTGGTAGAGGTGGTTATATGTATTGTTTGGCGAATTTGAGAGCTAATTTTGGGAATGTCAACCCGACCACCACACAATTCTACAAAGCAGTTTTGTGCAACTCAGAATCAACACTTCTGGCTGAATTCTGAGCTCCATTGTATCAAGTAATCCCTCAACTGTGGAGATAATAACTTCTATAGCATCCCAGTGTTCTTTCAAGGATAGGATGAGATAATGCACATGAAGTGCTATATAAACTGTAAAGCACCCCAGAAATGCCAGCGTCCATTGGAGTGTAAAAATATACACTGAAAAGTATTTCCAATGATAACACTGATACGTGTTTCTGTCGATTCTAACATCATGTAATAATATTTTTTCTGCCCCACAGTTTACTTTTTTGAAACCTTGACTAGTCAGAGAACCTCCCTATATTTTAATTTCTCTATGAACAGTATCATCTAACCTAATATTTTAAATTACGTTGTTTCTATAAAACATATAAAACCCAGCTGTGGTGTAAAAAGAGCACTGCACTGGAAGCTAGAGACTGTGAGTCTCACCCTAACCCTGCCATATCAGGGGCTTTATCGTGACACCATCTCTTCATTTGTATAATCCTCGTCCTCTCCTATGAAGTGGGGATGATGCCACTTCCGCACAAAAGTTCCAGGAGGCTTAAATGAGATATGCCAGTTTTGTAAACTGTAAAGAACTTTAGAAATAGATTGCATTGTCTAGTTACATAATCGAGATTAGGGATAAGAAATCACACTGTTAGAGATCAGACTGATAGATAGCCATCATAGCTAAAATACAAGTGGTATCAGTAATCTTTCCACTGGATGACTCGAAATGGGCTTAGAAGAACGTTAAAGTCACTCTGTTTATAAAAATTAATAATTGGCCTGGTATACAACAGAGGCTCAAGGGCTCAGAAGAAAGGAGTATTTCTTTAACCCTGATAGTTACAGGGTGAGAAAAGGAGCCATCACACACAGAAACAGTGGTGGGAATCTTCCTGTTAATTTCCACAAAGCCAGTGGGAACCCGGGGGCTTGAGCAAATGGTTACCTTTTTAGTGAGGTTGTCTATACACTGAGATGTATACAGGTTACCCTAACCCCAAATATCTGAAATAATTAATTTGACCAGGTTGCTCAATGTACCCTTCATCTGAAAATAAGCATTTTGTCATTTCTTCTTTATATGATATTTTCATGTGAGAAAATAAAACGTTTTTGGTGTATAAGCAACATATTTGTGACTGAAATCTTCCATATCACAAAACAAGTAGGCTATTTTATCTCTTCATATTTTTTCTCTGATGACTCAAAGATATCCCTGAAAATGTTTTTTTGAAACCAGTCTGTATTATCTTAAAATTATTTTGTACAGATGTTAGTTATGGAATATATTTTAATATTTATATTAAAATAGGTTTAATGTAGGTTAAGCTTATAGGTTATAAGATTCCTAACCTTCTAATATTCCCTTTTTTAAGTTTATATTCCTAACAAAATAATCTACATCATAACAAGATTGATGGTTTTAAGAAAAAAACCTGTCAATTTAAATCTGTAACAGGGTCACTCTGGATGCTGGGGCTTTGGGAAAGCACAGAAAATTTTCTGGATTTACTTTAAATGGCCTAAAAGACATGGAGGAATAAAAAGCTATTTCAGAGCGTAAACAGTTTGATTTTCCTAGTTTTAAAGGTCACATAAATTTATATTTTTGAGACTATGTGAAGTTTCAGGGTTCAGAAATACTCCCACATTGGGCTTCCCTGGTGGCGCAGTGGTTAAGAGTCTGCCTGCCGATGCAGGGGACACGGGTTCGTGCCCCGGTCCGGGAAGATCCCACATGCCGCAGAGCGGCTGGCCCCGTGAGCCATGGCCGCTGAGTCTGTGCGTCCGGAGCCTGTGCTCCGCGATGGGAGAGGCCACAACAGTGAGAGGCCCGTGTACCGCAAAAAAAAAAAAAAAAAAATACTCCCACAGCAGTGATGTCTGTGTCCTTTACCTCCACATAGACCTGATGCAACAGGCTTCCAAAGAAGTCAGTAAATTCAAATTTCTGAAAGTTTTGAGCAACAACACGGAAAACACATACATACACACCCACACACACACACACACCCCTTTGTGCCCTAGAATAATAAAATAAGGATGCTTATGGCCCTCAGGAAATCTACAGCAGACTGTATTTATTATCCATATTACATAACAATACAAATGTACCTAAAGAAAGGTCTGAGGTCACTGATGACAGTGCAAAAGGATGTGCATGGAGAATAGTTTAGAGAAAAATAAATTTCATGCATAAACATGGTTTGAGGCCCCACGACTGAGCCATTTCTTCCCCAGAATCTACACATAGAAAGCGTAGCGAAGCATCCTTGGGAGCAGATCCCCAAATTCACAATCTTAGGGACGCTGCTTCCCTTCTCCCATGGCGGGGGGGAGGTTGCTGCCTATAGGAGGGAGGTGTCCCTGCCACCTTCCAACTGACCAGGCTTCCTCTGTGACACTGAGCAATCCATTCACGGGCAGACCAGCTGTTACGTGCAAAGTCTTGGAACAACCAGCCAAGAAACCCTGTGGAAAAAAGCGGGGTTTATTTGTTTTCATTGTCTGGGGACTGGGTGTTACCCGAAGGTTTCAGAAGCTGTAGCACTGGGTGAGGTCACAGCATAGACGTTACAAGAAAGAACTCTGGATGCAAATATCTCTGATCAAGGAAAATGCGAGTCTTTATCCAGACCTCATGCCCAGGCAACCCTAGCCAAACAGTATCCACTGCAATAATCCTGACGGTCCAATCAACTTCCGCCTGCCTTTACATCCCAGAGACAGAAAATTAGGGAGATCAATGGAGATCAATACACTATCCTGGTTTTAATGATATAAATAACAAGAATAATACTCAAATGATGACACAGATGAATTTTGAGGGTATACAGAACAAAACGGAAGTTCTTCTGATACTGCTTACCATTTAAAAATATATTGTGAAGCTATATGCAAAGCAGAAATAGAGACACAGATGTAGAGAACAAACTTATGGATACCAAGGCGGGAAGGAGGGGTGGGATGAACTAGCAGATTGGGACATACACACTACTATGTATAAAATAGATAACTAATGAGAACCTACTGTATAGCACAGGGAACTAACTCTACTCAATGATCTGTGGTGACTTAAATGGGAAGGAAATCTAAAAAAGAGGGGATATATATGTGTACGTATAACTGATTCACTTTGCTGTATAGCAGAAACTAACACAACACTGTAAAGCAACTATACTCCAATAAAAATTTTAAAAAATAATAAAAAATATATTGTGAAGCTATAAAATAGTAGAAAATAAATTCACCCTAGCAAACATTTTGGTAACAGAAAGATGTTTTGAAACCAGAGCTTCTTCCCGCCAAGTAAGTTACCATAAATATTGGGTTATTTTCTCCTTTCTTGTTTTCTTTTCTTTTGTTGTTTGTCTTTGTTTTGGCTATGCAAGCAAATAATTTATAGATCTACTACAGGACGTTTTTTTAAGTTGGAAGTTCCTTGACTGGTGGTGGGAAATCACTCGGCATAGCAATTAGGAGAACATTTTATGCCTCCATGTTACCCTAGAGAAAACTGGTAAGTACACCTTCAAAATTATAGCCACGGGAAAACAGGAAGCAAAACACTGCAAGGTCACTGGGCTAGATCTCTGGCGCAGCACCAAAGCGGTCAAGCTGTCCAATGTCACCACCTTTCAGCTGGGCCCCCACTCCAGGTGACGGGAGCAAGCGATGCAGGTAACAAAGCACAAAGCACACGGAGGGAAGAGGCATCCTCGCAAACACGTGAGCACAGGATACGCACAGCTCATTAGCGAGACATCGCACTTCAGAGGAGCTGAAACCACTGACACGGGAAAGGGATTCTCACCCAGAGGCCCCGAATATTTAAGGTTGGGATGGATGAGTCCAGAATTACATTTCCAATATAGTAATTTCAAAATGTATTCCTCTTAGATTAAACCTTCATACCAAAGCCTGTTCCTTTAAAACATCAGGATGCCTCACCGGCCTTCAAAGTACTCAAGGTGGTTTCTTGACTGCTCACAGGTCAGGTGCCGTCTTGAGAAGGACCGGCTTCTACCCAGGACGCCCAGGACGCTGGCTGTTTAAACAAAGAACTCCACAGTCACCCAGCTGCACTGACATACCCAAGCCCAGATCAGGGAGGACATATGCTGGAACACCCTGTCCCTGGATATTTCTGAAATGTTTAGCTCAACACAATGTGCACAGAGGTCTTGGTGAGGGAGATGCAGTGAATCCATTGAGCTGTTCTAAAATCTAGCTGTGCATTAACCGGACCACCAGCCACGTGCCCGGGCTGCGCTGTATCCCAGCCCTGCCCCACTGTTCTTTTACCATGTTGTCCTTCAACATGTTATGTATTATACAGATCATCACGCAGACAACGCTGCTACTACAGAGCGTCTTCTCCATGAAACCACACGCGAGCAGCGTCTTTCTGGTGTCCGTGTCAGGACGAATCAGTGAGCACTCCTACAACTGGTTAACTTGCGTGTTATGGATGCTATACATTTTTAACTAATGACATTTTTCTCAAAGCACATGTATTAGGATGTTCATGGTTAAACCTACAGCTGAAATGTCTATCTTCATTCTGTGTCACGGATCTTTTCTACACGTTTTTTTCACTGATTCCATATGGCTGTATTTTTACATTTGGTAGAAACGTTAAGTCACTTTTGGGACAAAGGTAGACTTTAAAGTGGGAATTAAAATAAAACTGAATGAATAGGCACAAAACATTATTTAATAGATTTATTGTAAACCCTGCTTTCATTAAAGTATAGATTTTTCCATCCATCAATCTCAAAATATCTTTCCTGTCATGAGAAATAACTAAAATGCTAAAATAAATATAAAATAAAAAAATATTAAAAAAATAAATATATAAAAAATAAAATAAAAAAATATAAAATAAAAAAAAAACTAAAATAACTAAAATGTACAGACGTTAGCTTGTCTTGAGCTTAAACCACAGCATTCAGTAAATAGCAAATCATTGTACCTTACTTGGGAATCTTGCCAAAGAATGGAAAGCAAGTGAAAAAGGCTTCGCTTCTGGCAAAAACCAGTATCACAAATCTGAGCTCCCAGACTTAATTCATTCAAAAACCCAGTAGGCCTTCACTCATAATTTTAGTCACAATCATAAGACAGTGTCTCTGGCATTCGATCCCACAGGACCACCGAAGATGCACATTGTAAAAGAGCAAGTAAGGGTTGCTACAGACAAGCATATTGGCGTCAATAAGAATTCACAGGGAAAGGGACAGAGAAATTTAAAAGTACAAAAACAAACTAAACAAATTGGTTAAGGCTCTACATGCCCTCGACATTTTGATACTGTGAGTAGCTCTGAGAACACAACAGTTTTACCAGGCAACATAATAAACTGATGTTAAAACACTATCCAAAACTGGACAGCTACATGTAAAAGAAGGAAATTAGAACACTCCCTAACACCATACACAAAAATAAACTCAAAATGGATTAAAGACCTAAATGTAAGGCCAGGCACTATCAAACTCTTAGAGGAAAACATAGGCAGAACACTCTATGACATAAATCACAGCAAGATCCTTTTTGACCCACCTCCTAGATAAATGGAAATAAAAACAAAAATAAACAAATGGGACCTAATGAAACTTAAAAGCATTTGCACAGCAAAGGAAACCATAAACAAGATCAAAAGACAACCTTCTGAATGGGAGAAAATATTTGCAAATGAAGCAACTGACAAAGGAGTAATCTCCAAAATTTACAAGCAGCTCATGCAGCTCAATATCAAAAAAAACAAACAACCCAATCCAAAAATGGGCAGAAGACCTAAATAGACATTTCTCCAAAGAAGATATACAGATTGCCAACAAACACATGAAAGAATGCTCAACATCATTAATCATTAGAGAAATGCAAATCAAAACTGCAATGTGATATCACCTCACACCAGTCAGAATGGCCATCATCAAAAAACCTACAAACAATAAATGCTGGAGAGGGTGTGGAGAAAAGGGAACCCTCATACACTGTTGGTGGGAATGTAAATTGGTACAGCCACTATGGAGAACAGTATGGAGGTTCCTTAAAAAACTAAAAATAGAACTACCATATGACCCAGCAATCCCACTACTGGGCATATACCCTGAGAAAGCCATAATTCAAAAAGAGTCATGTACCACAATGTTCATTGCAGCTCTATGTACAATAGCCAGGACATGGAAGCAACATAAGTGTCCATCGACAGATGAATAGATAAAGAAGATGTGGCACATTTATACAATGGAATATTACTCAGCCATAAAAAGAAACGAAATTGAGTTATTTGAGTGAGGTGGATGGACCTAGAGTCTGTCATACAGAGTGAAGTAAGTCAGAAGGAAAAAGACAAATACCATATACTAACACATATATATGAAATCTTAGAAACAACAAAAAAAAGTGGTCATGAAGAATCTAGGGGCAAGATGGGAATTAAGACACAGACCTACTAGAGAATGGACTTGAGGATACGGGGAGGGGGAAGGGTAAGCTGGGACGAAATGAGAGAGTGGCACGGACATATATACACTACCACATGTAAAATAGATAGCTAGTGGGAAGCAACCGCACAGCACAGGGAGATCAGCTCGGTGCTTTGTGACCGCCTAGAGGGGTGAGATAGGTAGGGTGGGAGGGAGGGAGACACAAGAGGGAGGAGATATGGGGATATATGTATATGTATAACCGATTCACTTTGTTAAAGCAGAAACTAACACGCCATTGTAAAGCAATTATACTCCAATAAAGATGTTAAAAACAAACAAACAAAAAAACAATATCCATTAGGCAACAACTAAACAAATGACTTTATGGTATATAAACTTTTATAAAAACAAGATGAAACATTTTTCTGCCTTCCTGCTTTAAAACAACAACAGAAAAGACAGTAAGCTGCAATTCTGATGAGAAATATTTTAATTAAGAAAATATAAATGCATAGCATCAATAACAAGGTGGCTGGCAAATATGCAACATATTTGAAAACGCAGCCATCCAGGGATTTGAGGTTGAGTTCCCAGAGTTCCATAATTAAGTCATTACTCATCAATACTAGGAAAAACAGAAACATGTAGTAACTGTTTATCAAAAACTGTTTTAGACTTATCGGGTATTAAAGTAAGGATTCATGCCCTTTAAATATTATTTATTTTCTCTCTTTGAATGTTATATTTTGACATTTTGTGAATGCAGTACAAAAAAAGGAAAATATAGGGTTAATTGCTCTTTGTAAAATGTCCTATATACAGAGTGGCTAAACTGTCTTCCAAAGATTCTTACCAAAATAGATGTCTCTCAAGTAAGAACAAAGCAAAGCCAACAAAGCTATCTTTTCTAGGGGATTGAGTATGTAACAGAATTAAATTATGAAGTTAACAGATACTTGGTGAAAACATTGAAACTGAGTACTGTTAGCACTGATATGTAAGATTTTCAGTGACATTGAATCTGAAAATTGAAATTACCTTTATCTCTTTCATGAAATGGTTAAATTGAATGTTATTTCAATAATGCTAAAAGCAATAATTTTTCACATGTGTTTTCTAATGCAAATTTTATAAATCCATAAAAAAATCTTTAATTTCTCCCAATAAATATCAGCACATTCAACATTGATCAAATAACTTCAATGATCTGAAGAGCATAAGGTCATGATACTGCACCTATTTCCATATAAAGAAACCTATATTGTAGCTAAAATGCCTTCCTGATCACAGCAAGAAGGGGCTGGAGAAATGAATAGAATCTACCCGAAATACCAAGATACTAGAGTGAGTATAATCGTTCCAATGTTAAGAAAAAAATCAGAGTTTACCTTAAACTTTCCCCAAATACACAGAGGCTTATTTAATACATACTTTAAATCAAATTAAAGGCTCATCTCCATTTTAAAATGAGTCAATTAGTAGCATCTCCCAAACTCAACCTCATTTTCTTTCTACCTGGCAAGAGGGTAAGTAGCATTTAGTTTTAGGTAAAAATGCCTTATTATTCATATTTGAAATGTAGTTTTAGAGAACTTGGATTAAGGTAATTGTTGCAACTGTATTTTAATGGCTAAATACTTATTTTTCAAAGGAGAAACTCTCTATTACTCTTGCTTGACTAGTTTGTATTTTCTACTGTGGGAAGGGGCCAAAACATTGAAAGACAACATCTTGCTAGCCTTTACAATTTTACTTTTTACTAAGAATTTCGACAGTTCTGTTTTTGTTTTCCAAAGTGATGTACAAACAGTTTTAATGACAAAAAATTACACACACACACCCAAACACACACACACACACACACACACACACACACACACACACACATCTTTGGGCCTGCTACCGTCTCTCTTCAGTGTAATTATCATTGCATCACATTTGAGATCAAATATCTAGATGTGCTTTTAAGTCACAGACACAAACAACGTACCACCGCCATCGACCTTTGTAAAAGCAGCCAGGGCTGGTGGAGACTAAACACAGTGTGTTCAGAGATTCTGTACAGCAAACTCAATAGGCACGACTTCAGGCAAAAACTCCAAAGAGGGATTCTTCTCCTCAGGACAAAACCTGGGTTTCTCACCAGTCCTCTAAGGGCCTTCAGATTAAACCCATATTTTGGAGACTTTTAATTTGTGCTCAATTGTTGTATTACTTTCATGCCTTCACTGAATAGCCGATTACAGTAAAATCTCATAGACTGAAGCAAACCTTACACAGAGATTTCTATAACTATGCGTCTGAGCTAGAATAAGACTAGGCTCTGAAATCAGAGCATCACAGTATATTGGTCAAAGAGATTTAACTTGTCAGGAAAAAACTAGTCTCTGTCAAGCCGTCTGGAACAGAAACAAGCCCTGGCCGGCCCTCCAGGTGCAGTAAAATAATGCTGGCATGCTTTGTTATATTTGAATTTTCAGTCATTCCTAATCCATTTACCTATATCAATATATCTAATCATTTATTTATCTTGTAGAGAGTTAAGCTTGGAAAGGATTTTCTTTTTCTACTATGACCTGCAATAACAGAGCTCACGAAAATATCAAATGGTAATTAAGTTTTTTTAAGCAACAGCAGTCTGAAGCAGGTCTTCCCAGGCAGGGCCTGGGCCCTGGGGCCCACCTCCAGTGGGCCAGGGTCTTGGCTCACCCCAGCTAGCACCCACTGGCAGGGGCCCTGCCCCTGTCCCCCATTCCCGCACAGTGGCTGGAGGACCTCGGGTTTATCCACAAACTGTGGAACAGAAATGGGTTACCTTCAGGTAGGCAGGACTTTTTCTACCACCGAAGGTCAAGTACTTTGCTTTTGTGATCTTTAAGGAAAGCTTTATAATCTGGGTTATGTGAGCCCTTGTACACAGTCTCTGATTAGACCCAGGAGATCAATACGATTCTTAAGATTGTGTGTAAAGTTTTGTGTGCCTAAGTGTTTTTCTGGGGAGAGCACGTTGCATCCTCTACTTCTCTTAAGGGTCCATGATCCGTACCCAAATTAAGAGCAAAGGATTCACGAGTCTGGATGAAGGAGTGACTCAGCCTGGGACCTGCTATACTGCCCAGGTGCCTTCTCTCTAGCTCCCGGAATGATCCCCTCCTGCAGGGCCCCAGCCTCAGCGGGAGGCTTGAATTAAGACCTCTATTTAAGCTAGACACTCAGGAAAACCAGAAACCGTACTCAGGGAAAATGAACTTGGTGGTTACATACAGAGGGCAAAGGAATTCATATCAGAAAGCAATTTCGTGAGCTATCAAGACTCTAATAAAGCATATTTTTAAAAGCCTTGAATATCACTAGGCAAGAGAAATACTATATACCGATGTGCTACTCTTCACTGACAAGTGCCTTGACTTCAAAGACATTTGCTAAAAGGGAAAGTACAGAAGAAGCAATAAACTTTATATAATCGAAATAAGTTATGAGAAAACATACTCTTTAAATAAAAGTAAAGCTTCAAAGTGGATAAAAAATTGTTCCAATTTGGACCTGCTTAGAAGTTAAGAGTAAGCTTCAAGGGCTAAGCATTCTCTAGAGAAAAAAAAAAAGAGAGAGAAAGAAAAAAACATTGCAAGGCTAACAGCTTCTTGTTACGAAAAAAAAACCCTCCAAAAGCTATCAGTAAGTCTAAAATCTATAACAGATCTTATCCTATTGAGAACATGTTTGCTAGAATCCACCATCTGTTACTATCAATATGCCCCCTTTCTCTGAAGTCAGCTTTAAAATGTGTTCAATGTTTAGGGTTTGTCAGAATTTATCTTCCAGGTCTTTAAAACATATACAACTCATATAAAACCTCCTCTGAAACAACTCATTTAAATTACCTAGGCATTCAAAGTTCTTGGTTGCATTTCTGCAACAAATTGACCAACTCATTACATGATTACGACCATTCCCTTCTTAATGACTAAAGATGGCCTACTTGAAGCAGGCTGTCTAAAAACTAAACCCATTTCATTAGTCTGCAATTTGCAGGCAAGATTATTAAGTCTCCTAATTATTGATATTATTACAAGATAACTGCTAGTTCTTTCATTGATTCCTCGATGTTGTCATTTGACGTGCTTCTTCCCAATCTCCCTGGCCTTAGAAAATGGAGAAGAACAGAAAGTATTTCTTTTATTTATTAACAGTGTCTGTGTATTATCTGGAGAATTATAGGGAAGAATATATGCCTGCTGTTCACTGAGATTTTCGTCTTTGTTTCCCAAATCCTTCCTTCACTCCTCTGACAGAGCTCTCCTCAGGAACATTCCCAGACAGCACTTGAAAATGAGAATATTTCCTTTTCCTGAAGAGCTTTGCAACCACGCACAACGGCTAACTGCACCACGTAAAGTCAGAAAGTTGGGAGAGACCTGAGCGGACCATCTTCTGCCTGACGGAGAATCACTTTACTCATAAAGTCACTGCCCTCCTGTGTGCATGTGTAGAGACTGTAAGTCACACAGACAGGCTCCTCAGAGCTGGACACAGAAGTCCACCACGCTGTTCACCCTTCATCGCTCACACACAGTGTGGGAGTGGAACCATCCGGGCCTCAGGCTTCCCCTAAGGGTGGCTGTCCGTCACCCAGACCCACTCATGATGACCACGAACACAGGATTCACCATCTTCATCAGCGAGGGACGATCGGCCACCCTGCAAGCACGCAGCTCGATTTGCAATCGAATCCTTCTGTTCTCCCCAAAGCAACATTTACTGTGTCTAGACTCACGGACGGGAACTAGCCCTGGACAGGCAGAAACAACTGCTTCACACTTTCTCGAGGGGGAGGTGGCTGGAAGCTGCTCTTCCAGTTGCCTCTGGGCTGTGGATCCTAAGCTTGCCCTCCGCAGAAGGGGACCTCTTGAAAGTCCTCTGCTGAGAAGAGCAGGCGGAAGCTGCCCTAAGAGCACACACTCTGCCTGGGAGGGAGGACGACCCGCATCCCTGGCAGGCGTCCAGAACCTGCACCTCTGCATCAGCACCGCATTGCTGCCGCGGGACCGCGGCGCCTCCCACCCCTCCCCTCCCTGGGCGGCAGTCTGCCAGCAGGTGCCCTCAGGACACTGCAAACTCCTCAACGCCTACTTGGCAAAAGATTTTCAACGGAGCCCAGAGATTTACCAGTTTAATTCAAAAAGGCCATAAGCTCCCTTTCAGAAAAGCCTCAGCTGCTAAAACGCTGTGAAGGGAAGGAAAGGCCAAAAGAGCTCTATGGTCCCCCTTTATTAAGAAGACTGCACCCCTTTAAAACCTTAACAGCAGGCTCTCTTTCTGCACAGACATCACCATCAGACGATCTTGAGCACCTGAAAAATGTGATTCCATCCCTACTGAGAAGACCAGCAGAGTCTTTATCAAACTGGCAGATGGAAACAGAGACCAGGAGGGCTTGCTCTGTCGTCCAAGGCCACACACCCGAACCTGCCACACCCAAAGCACTGCTTTGCCCTTTCCTTCTTTCTGTCTAGGCTCTCTGGTCCCCTTATTCAAGCAGGTTTTCCTTTAGTCCACAGCTTAATGTCACGTAAAAACATAGTTATTTCCACGATGTGCTCTAAAATCAGGGCTGCTGGTCACGGGAAACCTGGCCTCAGCAACCTTTGTCTAAACACTTCGAAATAACAATCTACAGACAAACTTACAACTTTCTGTTTTTAAGAAGATTAAACTATGAAGCTTTCTGATTTCAGTAAAATTCGGTAAACAGGAAAAACAACTGCCTTGGGTCAATCAGAAAGGAAAATACATACTTTCTAAATTAATTGTCTATTGTACAGATATCAAGTCGAGAGTTAAATACTAAATTGTAGACAACGAAATGTACACTTCAGATATTCATTTAAAACATGAAAATAACTTCATACAATGCAAGTAGAGGATTACCACTGCATTTCAAAATGATAATATATCTGTGTAATTTCCATGTTCAAAGCAAAACATTCCTTATTCTCTACTGATAGAATCTAAATGAAGCATTTTAATATCTTACTCTTTTGGATAATTAAACAAATATTCTGGTAATTTTACATTTATGCATAAGATTAATATTAGAGCTTAGTTTACCTGTTCTTGAGTGCAGTGTATGAAGGAGTAGAAGCTGTAGAAACCCAGCAAACATAACAGCAGCATCAGAGGAGTTAAACAGAGGCTGCTGGCATCAGATCACTAAATTCTAGCTAGCAACGCAGCAAATTCACAACGCAATAAGTAATCCACGGAAGTGCAAAAGAAATGTTAAATAACAGCCCCTGCGGTCCTTGCATTCTAAAAAAAAAAAAAAAAAAAGCCTGTAGTGTCCAACATTATACAACGGTGACACTAATCAAGGCCATAAGTGCTGCTGTCATCAAAACAGATCTCTGCAGTGTGCAGATTCTCAATGATTACCGCATTACTGATCTATAGTGCTCTGTGCTATGCTAAAGAGGTCCCCACTCTAGCAAACACCAAAACTCCAGTAGGTCCGCGATTAACCGTTTCCTGAAACAATGCACAGATGATGCTACCTTCCTGCAGGCAGAGACTTGAAACGCAGTGGTCCCTTAAAGCCAGCACTGGAGAGAAAACTCAGGCGGAGGCTTGAAGAGGCCCTCCTCTTATCTCCCCAGTGACATTTCATGGAGGCACCCAGGGACTAAGATGACAAAGGCCAGCAGCGGACCCCAGAGCACTCACCTAAGATGATTTGGTGCCAATCTCAAACCCTGGCCATGGTCCTGCTAAGCCCGGTGAAACTCATCGTTCCCTCTTCAGTCTCCTTACCTGAAACCTTACTCAGCCCAAAGACAACTGGCCGAAGGAAGCTTAAGCCAGGAGTGTGTGAGCACCTGCCGGAAGTAGGACACAGCGCTTTGTCTAGCTGTGCCAGCCGGCCAGCCAGGTGCTCACGGGGGATCGTCTCCAGGGGGCAAAAGGACAACCCAAACTGGTGTAGCCGGGAGTCGAGGGGAATGGGGTGGGCTCACAGCTCCAGTATTTTTAAAGATGCAAGTCTCTGATGACTGTGCAATCACAACTCACGGTCCACTAGACTTTTCTTGCTGAGACGGGATCACCATCTTCTCACCAGTTCCCAACATTTCTTGATCTCCCTGGACCACATACCACAGAACAGCTGCTTTGAAATGATGTCACTGCTCCAATGTCATGTTTATTGTGGTATATCATTCAGTTTCCAGAAACAACGAACTTCTCTAGTCTAATCCACTAGGGAATATCATTGAAAAGTCGGGGCAGACTGCTTCTAGCTTGTTTTAGAAGATGAAATGATCAAATGAAAATAGAGAATTAAGACCCAGGTGCTGTTTATTTAAACTAAATGCACTGTGTTTACTTAAATTATAGATACTGGTCAGAAATAATTACCAGATAAGGAAAACATTAATACTGAACTATGGCTCACTCATGGTCACCAAAGCAAGTGCAAGATATCAGCCTGAAACAAATGGACTAATGCGAACATTGTTTTCTCCTCTTAAAAAATACAGCTTTGGGACGTCTACTTAGAATCTTTGTTTTTTTTTTTTTCTTGACCCCAAACTTCCAAGTACGCTTTCATAAACTTGCTTGAATAAAAAAACTGGCCACATGGTTGCTGGTTGGAAAGAGAAAGGGAAATAAACATCAGGTGGATGAATCTCTGTCAAATCTTGTGATAAACAGGCATGTTAATTGTGTCCATTTATTTTTCACAGGCATACGGCAAAGTCAATATTATTTACTCCATATTACAGATGAGGCTCAGAGAAGCCAGTTCACTTGCCCAAGGTCACGTGGTTTACCACCAGCAGAGCTGGGATTTGAACTTGGCTTCGTGTGACTGGGAGGCCCAGCTTTCCATGAAACCTGGTAGGTGGGAGCTGCTGTGATTATATCCGTAGGTCACCTCAAAGTGGTACCACCTTTCGTGACAGTGCCAGTGATTTGCTGTGGAAACTGGTGAGGCCGGGGGCCGACATTCATCCACCTCCACGTGCCACGTGTGGGGCCGGTGACGATTCTCCACACAGGTTTACGGGGCGAAACTTACGGGGCTTGGATTGGTGTCTTCCACTGTGCCTCTGTCATAAAGACGCACAAACAGCAGGGTCTAGAGACGGACGGATACCAAGGAGAACCAGTGGAAGGAGAATCAAAACCTCCAACAACCAATGTACCCAAGTCCACCCGCTGAGCCTGTCACTGCAGAGCTCGATTCAAGAGTCTGTGGGTCTTATATAGGCTTATAAGGCAACGGAATAAGGCAACGCTTATATAGGCAACGGAATTAAAGCACTTACTTACACCACATGAGGCTATCGTCGTGCCTGACTTTTGAGATATTTCTTTTTTGTATTTCTCTTCTCCTATTTCTTTTTTTCCTCATTTAGCACCTGGAATGGGCTTGTTTCAAATGATAAAATCATTTGAATGCTAGTCATCTAATATCTATACATGTATATATATATATATGTATATATATATAATATATACATGATATACATGTATATCTATTATACATTTATGTTAATTTGCTGTAACTATCTTGAGTCCCCTACATGGTAACTAATTTTATTTCTAACCAAAGATGTTTGATAAACCAAGTAAGGTCTCTGAAATGGTACACACAGCTTTCCTAATTACAGATTCAAAACAGGACCTCAAAATTAGGAGGGGCTAAGGTTGACCTTGTTTTAAAGGACCTTTCACTCATATCTGGGTACCACATACTCCAAGAATGAGTAATGAGTGCCCTTCACGGAGGCCACTGTCCACGCGTAAGTAGGAAAAATAATCCCATCTTCATCCGTCAATTCAGAAATTTATGTTAACAATATTTACTCATAGAAAACATTTCTACCACTCTGTCCCTTCTGCACCACCCGTATCCCTCTCTGGGGCTGCATGTTTCCTGGCCTGCCACTCAGCTGTGACACCACTGCCACTCCAAAGACCAGCAGACCAATTTCTCTTAGGAGAGAACGTACGAGACCTAACATCGACCGCAACGGTAAGCTTGCTTCATATATACCATCGACCTACGGCACTGTGGTCAGCATCAAGGCCTATGCTCGTGGAAAGCCTTCAGCTCTTTCACAAGCACTCAGGATCCCTTGCTTGGAAAAAGTGACACAAACTTCCTATTTGGGGACTGATTTCCTGCTAATAATGACTCCAACTTATGTCTTTCTCATTCTTTGTTTGAACAGGCGATCGCAAAGCACAGAAAACATTGACTACAAACAAAAGTCATGCACACAATTAAGCAACTAGTTATTGTTTTCCCTTATTTTCAGAGAACAGTGACATTTAATATTTACATGTTTCTGGACTTAGCTATTACGCAAGAAAACAAATCACAAATTTGATTAGTCATCTTAAAATATTTAGGGCTATCTCGTAAATCTCATCATGGCTTTTCAGAGAGAAAGACTGACGATCAAGTTGGTAGCTGGAAACTTGGCTCTGTTGAGAAAATGGAACAAAATCACATCCTACCTGACACACACTGGGAATATTTACTCAGGAAAGACAGAGAGAAAGGGAGCGTTAAACACAGACTTGCGTCCAACCAGAAGAAACAATGACGTGGGATTCCCACGCCCCAGACTCTGGTCCAGCTTACCGGCACCTGCTCTCGGGGCCTCCATGGTCCCCTCTTCCGGGTCTGCAGCCTTCACGTCTTCCCACCCTTCTGAAGACACGGGTAGGCCGGGGGCACACATGACAGCAGCTCGCAGAGAAATCCAGCCTGGGGACTGTCAGCCTGGCTTTGAAACAAGTTCAGGATCAACCAGGAAGCGCACACGGTGGCTCCTCCTGCCTTCAGCTTAGGCCGTTGAACCGCCCAGAGGTCAGCAGCAAAAGATGGAAACGAAGGGATGCTGGTGGAGCAGGAGAAAGTCACTCTGCATGACCGGCTCAGGTCATCGCGGGCACAGAGCAGCTACGCAGGCACCGCCTGGATAGGACACCGCGCGCAAGCCTCCGGGCCTAGTGGCCTGGAGCCTGGTAGCACTTACTGAGCAGAAGCATATTGGCATCTCTGTTGGCTTTTAACCAGATCCACGGGATTCAGGAAATAAGCTCTCTGCCAGATGACACTGCTCCCAGCCATTCCTTCTGTTTACTTATCCCCCAGTCACTCTAACTAGTGTCCTTTCTCCTGCTGTGCGCTTATTTGTGGAGAGGGCTAAATAAAGGACTTTTATGACAACCAAATGGCCATTAGCCCATAGGATGACTTCTTAAAGCACAACTCTTCTGCTTTTGTGCAGTACTGTTAAAATCAATTAAGTAATAGCATTCCTTATTATTACAGCTCTGATTTGTGAAGAAAAAAATGTTTCGCTTCTTCCTGAAGAAATATTTGAGGTTAGGCTATTTTTGTGCATATTATATATTCTTTATATAATATTTTCCTATTACATAAACTTTTTTTTTTAACATCTTTATTGGGGTATAATTGCTTTACAATGGTGTGTTAGTTTCTGCTTTATAACAAAGTGAATCAGTTATACATATACATATGTTCCAATATCTCTTCCCTCTTGCGTCTCCCTCCCTCCCTACATAAACTTTTAAAGGTAGATTCCCTCTTCCTATTGCTGTATTTTCCTAGCAGAGGCAAATACATATATATATATATTTGCATATATATATATATATATATACACACACACACACACACACACACACACACACACATATATATATGGCTCTGGGATTTTTTTCCTACTATATGTGACAGGGTACAACATTTCCAGACTATGAAGAGCTATACCTTCTTTTAGATAAGATGCAAACTCCTACTTTATGGGGAAAAAAGGAATTAAGGGATTATATTTTCCTCTACCATAACGAAAACAAGAGGTACACATAACTTTAAGCATACGAATGTGCAGGTAATCATTACTTTTTTGGATTTTAATAGAGATAATGCTGTAAATTGTAAAAGTAATGTATATGCAGGTATTTCATATTTCCTAAAGCATGTTCATGGGTTGTAAAACAAATCTGAGAGGTGACCAGGATGGAGAGCATTACAAGAGAATCAACCATTTATGGAAACAGATATGAAGTAAATACCAAGACTGGTCTGTCCTGGAAACTAAACTCCCACATCATCAACCCAGTACTTCCACTTCACCAAGCTTTCATATTCAAATTAAACTTCACTACTAATACAACAGGTAGAAAATAGAGGTAAAAATTATTACAATCAAATGCCAATATTGTTAACGTTGAAATATTAATCCCATATAGTACTCCGGAAATCAGGTGTTTTTTTCCCTCCAAAGTCCTAGTATTAATTCAAAAAAAAAATCTGATTTAAAATCCAAATCTCTTACTAGCACACTCTGAAGTAATAATCGATATGTATTGAATTTCTAAGTTCTATATAATACTAGCGTATTAAGGAAAGCAGCACTGAAATACTGCACAGTAAATGTATATCTTATTTCCCAACAGACTTGTCTATGTAATGTCCTCGACTGCTCACAATTATATCTTATAGAAAAAGCGAGGTATGCTTCCATGTAGACAAATATACTGAGTAATTTTAAATAATGAAGTTATAAACTACATTGCAAACTCCTGATGGGATGTAAGTAAAGCATCTACTTCTCTATGGGGCTACAGACGGAAGACCGTCCCGGTGGAAATAACACCTTGCCACTCTCTCTACTGCTTTTACCTGTTTTGTGAGCCACACTGTATTGTTTTAATGCATCAGCACTTAAGAATCAACAGCAGCACAAACTTTGGGCAGAAGAGGATAAATATATTGTCTGCCAGTCTATACATGTGTAAACCCCATATCCTCTTAGTAAAATCAAGGTTCTTAATCTTTACCAGTAGCAGAGTACATTCTCCATGAAAGTTTATGCCATAAACACAAGTTCACGCTCTGAGATATTTCCATTGACTAAACCCAATCCACACGGACCTCTTCATTGTTTTTCATTTCCCTGTAGGTCTTAAAAGGAGAGTCTATGCTGGACTTTATCTTGTTATTCTTTGCAAGGTGCATTGATCCTTGCGTGCATGCATTCATAATTTCTTTCATCCAGCAAAAATTCTGAACATTGAGTATACTAAGCACTAAAGTAAAGAGAAGAAAGCTAAGCCACGTCTCTGCCTTGAAGGTTGAATGCTATTATTCTTCCCATATTACAAAGGAGGAAACTGAGGCTTCCATATAAGTGACACATCGCATCAAGAGGAAGAATCTGAATAACAATAATAATTGAAGCTAATCTTGCTTTAGATCACACATCTTTAAATTTGGAAACTAACGTTCCCCTAGTATTAGTATAAGACTGTGCTCTTGGTGGTTTGTGATTGAGATCAATGAAGCTACACCAGTTAAAAGGCACAGGATGCTACAGGCTGAGGTCCTTCATGAGGCTCTGGCATTGCTCCATGCCTTGACCTCAGAACAACAGTTTATGGAAATGTTAACAGATGGTGCACGATGAAAGTGACCCTGATTAAATGTATTCAGGACGCACTGCGTCCATGAAAGGCAGTGAGAAGTCCTACGTGAAGGAAATTTGTAGCCTAAGTTAGCACTGGCCAAACGTACTGATATTTGAGCACAAACACTTATTTTGGGCATCACACTTACTAAACCTCTCACTGCTTTGCAGAAACACTAGTTGGAGAAATGCTATGTTATTAATACTGTTTATTTTGATTTGTTAAGACACCCTAAGCAAAAAGCAAGGGAGGTAAGTATTGGATTCCATTTTGTAGATTCAGAGTTGATGTTCAGGACCACGTAGACCTTTCGGGCAGTTTCTGTAGTGACAGGCACTGTCCCATGTCCTGCTCTGTCACTGGGATGACTGTGACTCTGCTGTCATGAAGCCCCAGCTCAGACACCCTCCCTTCCTGACCCACATGGGTATACTACCGTATCAAGGTCTCCCATTTACTGAGATCTACATACCACACTGAAAAAAATCTTCTGGGGGATTCTAAGTTACAATAAAACAAACGAAACACAAAGTTCAAATGACATCTTCTGGGAAATCCTAATTGTATATATAATAAATCAATGAAGCAACATTCAAAATACAACTAGGGGTCTTTGTGGGGATAACAGTAGCATTACGGCAGGCAAGGTCAGTTCTAAAGACATGAGAATGAATAAAATGTTAGGATTTGGGGAAATAATATATCTAACTCATTTTTTTCCAGGATTGAGAGCTTCTTTCACACTTGCCACTTCCTGAGTCATAAGGTTGCAACCTATCAGGATTTATAGTTTTCCCACAAGGATATGTTGGATTCGAGAAGCAACTCTGTCTATAAACTGTCCAGCCTGAGAAAGTTTAAAAGGTAGAAAAACACTCAAAGAATGTGATGCTATCAAGTATCTTCTGGACTTCAAATCATCCTGAAATTCTGAAATACAGACATGAGAATCATTGTTTTCAAGTTGTTCTAATGAAACCATTTGCTGTATAAATGAATACAGGTCCCCTAGGAAAGTTGCTGTTCTGTCTCACAGTGTGTGTGTGTGAAAGGGATCTCCCGGGGAGAACTGGTCACACAGCTTTCCTTGATCTATGTCGTCTTCTAAGCTGGCGGTCCTAGGCCTCCCAGACCATGAACCATACCTTTATCCGGGCATAGAATAAAGGGGATCGGAATAGCAAATATGCCAAAATGTCAGCTAGTGGCAGGATATGGGCCAGGGTGCGGTGGGAACATTTCAGGGAGGATCTCTTTAGGGAGATGAGGGGAAAAGACGACTGGGTTATGAAAGGGAGAGTCAAGAGAGAACGAAAAGGTAAATCACTGTTAGGGGCGGTGATTACTTTGTAAGCCCAACTCACCCACCACAGAATGTTTCCTCAATTCATACCCTCTGACTGATGCTACATGTTTCCTAGAGGAGACCTAGCAAAGTAGGACAAGTGGAAACTGAGTGCTAATGCCGTTTGCTGCAAATGGATGGCCCTAGAGATGATCATACTACGTGCAGTAAGTCGGACAAAGACAAAGACCATATGATATTGCTTATATGTGGAATCGAAAATATGACATAAATGAACTTACCTACGAAACAGAAACAGACTCACAGACATGTGGTTGCCGAGGGGGAGGGGGGAGGGGGATGGAGTGGGAGTCTGGGGTTAGCAGATGCGAAGTATCATACGTAGGATGGACCAACAACAAGGTCCTGCTGTAGAGCACAGGGAACTCTATTCAATACCCTGTGATAAACCGTAAGGGAAAAGCATGTGAAAAAGAATGTACATGTGTGTAGAACTGAATCACTTTGCTGTACAGCAA
Organism: Globicephala melas; assembly: GCF_963455315.2. NCBI lineage: Eukaryota > Metazoa > Chordata > Mammalia > Artiodactyla > Delphinidae > Globicephala > Globicephala melas. The sequence continues at coordinate 8,809,523 of NC_083327.1, read as the reverse complement.
GAATTAACACAACATTGTAAATCAACTATACTCCAATAACATACATTAATCAAATAAAATGAAGTGAAATTGAGTGCTTTTCTTGGTGCTGAGATATTTTAAAGGATAATCAGAAGTTGACCATTTCAGCCTAAAGCCTGGCATAAATGCTTCAGCCATTACTGCCCTGCTCTGTAAAACACAGAAAACACGGCAAAAGAAAAAGAAATCCGATTGATAAAGCCCAAACATTGGTTCTCTGGGTGCCATTTCTTTTTTTTTTTTTTTGCGGTACGCGGGCCTCTCACTGTTGTGGCCTCTCCCGTTGCAGAGCACAGGCTCCGGACGCGCAGGCTCAGCGGCCATGGTTCACGGGCCTAGCCACTCCGTGGCACGTGGGATCTTCCCGGACCGGGGCACGAACCGGCGTCCCCTGCATCGGCAGGCGGACTCTCAACCACTGCGCCACCAGGGAAGCCCTGAGGGCCATTTCTTAGCACCTGTCTATTCTTTGGAACTTAAGCCATCGATTATAAAGGAATGGAAGTCTTTTGAGCTTGAAGATATCACTGACCAAGGACCAAATGTAATGTTAATTTCTTGCCTTGAGATTAAATCACAATGTAGGCAATATCAATTCAGTCTACAAAATCTACCTTAGGAACAGAAAAATGTGATTTCAATTTCTTACAAGAGATTTACTCTTTTTTTTCACCCAGGGTTCAGACAAAAACAAGGTTCCTCATTTACCCAAGGTGTGTGAGGTTTCATATTATTTTTGTTTGCATTGTGGGGGAAGCTCTCGGAGGGTCATGGCCTCGTGCAGAGATGCCAGTTCCAATTACCTGCCTCGTGCAGGGCAGCACTGCCCCTCACAGTCTCAGGCTGCGCAAAGCCCCAGGCACCATGAGGTTTCATTCAACCAGAGGCCTTGTTGAAGCATCGCCCCATGTTCTGACATATATGGTTTTCTAGTTTCATTTCTGGCATTTGGATGTTTCTCTTTTATGCAAATTCAGTGATGCCTTGTTAAATAAATGTTATCTAGATCCACCATTTATAGGTTTTTGGCAGTGGAAATTGGCTCTGTTTGTTTTTAATTTCCTTTAGCTTAGGCAACCTTGTAACTATAAACTGGAAATAGTTTCAAATGGTGTGCTACTTGGCGTTTTCACTTTGATATGATGGCCGTTTAAAATCTGATTAGTAAGTTCAAAATCCATTAAGGGGATATATTTATTTGTCTTTATAGAACTACAATTCAAGCAATGCTATCTGGTGAATAATGATAGTTTTTTCTATTAACCTATGGCCCAAATACATTGATTCCTGCAGTCATGGACATGAGTTATTTCTCCACTAAGAAAACAACTAATTCGAGATAGTCTCATCCACCAGAGGGCAGACAGCAGAAGCAAGAAGAACTACAACCCTGCAGCTTGGGGAACAAAAACCACATTCATAGAAAGACAGACAAGATGAAAAGGCAGAGGGCTATGTACCAGATGAAGGAACAAGATAAAACCCCAGAAAAACAACTAAATGAAGTGGAGATACGCAACCTTCCAGAAAAAGAATTCAGAATAATGATAGTGAAGATGATCCAGGAGTCGGAAAAAGAATGGAGGCAAAGATCGAGAAGATGCAAGAAATGTTTAACAAAGACCTAGAAGAATTAAAGAACAAACAGAGATGAACAATACAATAACTGAAATGAAAAATACACTGGAAGGAATCAATTGCAGAATAACTGAGGCAGAAGAACGGATAAGTGACCTGGAAGACAGAATGGTGGAATTCACTGCTGCAGAAGAGAATAAGTAAAAAGAATGAAAAGAAAGGAAGACAGCTTAAGAGACCACTGGGACAACATTAAACACAACAACATCACATTATAGGGGGGTCCCAGAAGGAGAAGAGAGAGAGAAAGGACCCGAGAAAATATTTGAAGAGATTATAGTTGAAAACTTCCCTAACGTGGGAAAGGAAATAGCCACCCAAGTCCAAGAAGCACAGAGAGTCCCATACAGGATAAACCCAAGGAGAAACATGCCGAGACACATAGTAATCAAATTGGCAAAAATTAAAGACAAAGAAAAATTATTGAAAGCAGCAAGGGAAAAACGACAAATAACATACAAGGGAATTCCCATAAGGTTAACAGCTGATTTCTCAGCAGAAACTCTACAAGCCAGAAGGGAGTGGCATGATATATTTAAAGTGATGAAAGGGAAAAACCTACAACCAAGATTACTCTACCCAGCAAGGATCTCATTCAGATTCGATGGAGAAATCAAAAGCTTTACAGACAAGCAAAAGCTAAGAGAATTCAACACCACCAAACCAGCTCTACAACAAATGCTAAAGGAACTTCTCTAAGTGGGAAACACAAGAGAAGAAAAGGACCTACAAAAACAAACCAAAAACAATTAAGAAAATGGTAATAGGAACATACATATCAATAATTACCTTAAACGTGAACGGATTAAATGCTCCAACCAAAAGACACAGGCTCACTGAATGGATACAAAAACAAGACCAATATATATGCTGTCTATAAGAAACCCACTTGAGACCTAGGGACACATACAGACTGAAAGTGACGGGATAGAAAAAGATATTCCATGCAAATGGAAATCAAAAGAAATCTGGAGTAGTGATACTCATATCAGATAAAATCGACTTTAAAATAAAGAATGTTACAAGAGACAAGGAAGGACACTGCATAATGATCAAGGGATCAATCCAAGAAGAAGATATAACAATTATAAATATATATGCATCCAACATAAGAGCACCTCAATACATAAGGCAACTGCTAACAGCTATAAAACAGGAAATCGACAGTGATACAATAATAGTGGGGGACTTTAACACCACACTTACACCAATGGACAGATCATCCAAACAGAAAATTAATAAGGAAACACAAGCTTTAAATGACACAATAGACCACATAGATTTAATTGATATTTATAGGACATTCCATCCAAAAACAGCAGATTACACTTTCTTCTCAAGTGCTCACAGAACATTCTCCAGGATAAATCACATCTTGGGTCACAAATCAAGCCTCAGTAGATTTAAGAAAACTGAAATCATATCAAGCATCTTTTCTGACTACAACGCTATGAGATTAGAAATCAATTACATGGGGAAAAAAACGTAAAAAACACAAACACATGGAGGCTAAACAATACGTTACTAAATAACCAAGTGACCACTGACGAAATGAAAGAAGAAATCAAAAAATACCTAGAGACAAATGACAATGAAAACACGACAATCCAAAACCTACAGGATGCCGCAAAAGCAGTTCTAAGAGGGTAGATTATAGCTATACAAGCCTACCTCGAGAAACAAGAAACATCTCAAATAAACGATCTAACCTTACACCTAAAGGAACTAGAGAAAGAAGAACAAACAAAACCCAAAGTTAGCAGAAGAAAAGAAATCATGAAGATCAGAGCAGAAATAAATAGAAACAAAGAAAACAGTAGCAAACATTAATAAAACTAAAAGCTGGCTATTTGAGAAGATAAACAAAATTGATAAGACATTAGACAGACTCATCAAGAAAAAGAGGGAGAGGACTCAAATCAATAAAATTAGAAACGAAAAAGGAAGAGTTACAACAGGCACTGCAGAAATACAAAGCATCCTAAGAGACTACTACAAGCAACTCTATGCCAATAAAATGGACAACCTGGAAGAAATGGACAAATTCTTAGAAAGGTATAACCTCCAAAGACTGAGCCAGGAAGAAATAGAAAATATGAACAGACCAATCACAAGTAATGAAATTGAAACTGTGATTAAAGATCTTCCCACAAACAAAAGTCTAGGACCAGATGGCTTCACAGGTGAATTCTATCAAACATTTAGAGAAGACCTAACACCCATCCTTCTCAAACTCTTCCAAACAATTGCAGAGGAAGGAACACTCCCAAACTCATTCTATGAGGCCACCGTCACCCTGATACCAAAACCAACAAAGATACTACAAAAAAAGAAAATTACAGATCAATATCACTGATGAATATACATGCAAAAATCATCAACAAAATACTAGCAAACAGAATCCAACAACACATTAAAAGGCTCATACACCATGATCAAGTGGGATTTATTTCAGGGATGCTAGGATTCTTCAATATACACAAATCAATCAATGTGATACACCATATTAACAAATTGAAGAATAAAAACCATATGATCATCTCAATAGATGCAGAAAAAGCTTTTGACAAAATTCAACACCCATTTATGATAAAAACTCTCCAGAAAGTGGGCATAGAGGGAAGCCACATCAACCTAATTAAGGCCATATATGACAAACCCACAGCAAACATTATTCCCAATGGTGAAAAACTGGAAGCATTTCCTCTAAGATCAGGAACAACACAAGGATGTCCACTTTCACTACTATTATTCAACATAGTTTTGGAAGTCCTAGCCACGGCAATCAGGGAAGAAAAAGAAATAAAAGGAATACAAATTGGAAAAGAAGAAGTAAAACTGTCACTGTTTCCAGATGACATGATACTATACATAGAGAATCCTAAAGATGCCACCAGAAAACTACTAGAGCTAATCAATGAATTTGGTAAAGTTGCAGGATACAAAATTAATGCACAGAAATCTCTTGCATTCCTATACATCAATGATGAAAAATCTGAAAGAGAAATTATGGAAACGTTCCCATTTACCACTGCAACAAAAAGAATAATATACCTAGGAATAAACCTACCTAGGTAGACAAAAGACCTGTATGCAGAAAACTATATGACACTGATGAAAGAAATTAAAGATGATACCAACAGATGGAGAGATATACCATGTTCTTGGATTGGAAGAATCAATATTGTGAAAATGACTATACTACCCAAAGCAATCTACAGATTCAATGCAATCCCTATCAAATTACCAATGGCATTTTTTACAGAAGTAGAACAAAAAAAATCTTAAAATTTGTATGGAGACACAAAAGACCCTGAATAGCCAAAGCAATCTTGAGGGAAAAAAACGGAGCTGGAGGAATCAGACTCCCTGATTTCAGACTATACTACAAAGGTACAGTAATCAAGACAATATGGTACTGGCACAAAAACAAAAACATAGATCCATGGAACAAAATAGGAAGCCCAGAGATAAACCCACACACCTATGGTCAACTAATCTAGGACAAAGGAGGCAAGGATATACAATGGAGAAAATACAGTCTCTTCAATAAGCGGTGCTGGGAAAACTGGACAGCTACATGTAAAAGAATGAAATTAGAACACTCCCTAACACCATAAACAAAAATAAACTCAAAATGGATCAGAGACCTAAATGTAAGACCGGATTATAAAACTCGTAGAGGAAAACATAGGAAGAACACTCTTTGACATAAATCACAGCAAGATATTTTTTGATCCACCTCCTAGAGTAATGGAAATAAAAAGAAAAATAAACAAATGGGACCTAATGAAATTTAAAAGCTTTTGCCCAGCAAAGGAAACCATAAACAAGACGAAAAGACAACCCTCAAAATGGGAGAAAATATTTGCAAATGAATCAACGGACAAAGGATTAATCTCCAAAATATATAAACAGTTCATGCAGCTCAATATTAAAGAAACAAACAACCCAATCCGAAAATGGGCAGAAGACCTAAATAGACATTTCTCCAAAGAAGACATACAGATGGCCAAGAAGCACATGAAAAGCTGCTCAACATCACTAATCATTAGAGAAATGCAAATCAAAACTACAATGAGGTATCACCTCACACCAGTTAGAATGGGCATCATCAGAAAATCTACAAGCCACAAATGCTGGAGAGGGTGTGGAGAAAAGGGAACCCTGTTGCTTTGGCAGGTGGGAATGTAAATTGATACAGCCACTATGGAGAACAGTATGGAGGTTCCTTAAAAAACTAAAAATAGAATTACCATATGACCCAGCAATCCCACTACTGGGCATATACCCAGAGAAAACTGTAATTCAAAAAGACACTTGCACCCCAATGTTCATTGCAGCACTCTTTACAATAGCCAGGTCATGGAAGCAACCTAAATGCCCATCGACAACTAAATGGATAAAGAAGATGTGGTACATATACAATGGAATATTACTCAGCCATAAAAAATAATGAAATTGGGTCATTTGTAGAGATGTGGATGGATCTAGAGACTGTCATACAGAGTGAAGTAAGTCAGAAAGAGAAAAACAAATGTCGTATGTTAACGCATATACCTAGAAAAATGGTACAGATGAACCGGTTTGCAGGATGAGACACAGATGTAGAGAACAAACGTATGGACACCAAGGAGGGAAAGCGGCAGGGGGTGGTGGTGGTGGTGTGATGAATTGGGAGATTGGGATTGACCTGTATATACTGATGTGTATAAAATGGATGGCTAAAAAGAACCTGCTGTATAAAAAAGTAAATAAAATTAAATTTTAAAAAAATCCCAAAAAACATCACTCTATCAGGCAAGTTTTACCCAAATTCTCAAACTGATAGGTAAAAAAAAAAACAAAAAAGAAAACAACTAATTCAAAGGGCTGAGTAGAAATGTTAGAAATGGCAAAACTTCAAACAGCAAGTTATTAAAGAAAGCACATCGTCAAGGAGAGGTGGAAGATTATTTACATGATGCACAAGCTAATTAATTAAATGCTATATAATAACTTACAGTTTTACCTCATTAATACAAGACCTAATTTCCCTATTTATTTTTATCCCATTTGTTTCCCTTTTTTCTGTTTTTTTAGAAGAACTTTTCAAACCTATTTATGAACTAAACAAAACAAAACATATCAGAACCAGTGATTTCCAAGAATATGAGGTTCCCTCAGTTCTACCTCAATTGAATTTCCAACCAAATCACAAAAGGCAAGCATTTTCTTTGTTTTATACTATGATTAAGGGTCACCGCATTTTTGGTTTGCTTAGTCCTCCCTCAATTAATTAAAAAATTGTCTTCTTAAAAAATGATATATGTGCTTCAGGTCAAGATGAAACACACCTTCTCTTCTGTAAAATAATAAAATATTGATTCCAAAAAATAAATAGTAGTTTTACTATCTCTTATCTCTATGGAAGAGAAAAAGCCTATGCTGAACACACTACTAGGATGTCCTGAAAGGAATGATAACAAACTAATGGTATTTAACCACCCCCAGACTCTCACTGGAAGAATCAATTAAAGATATGCTCTGACAAGAAGAAAAATGAAGGTGGAAAGAAAAGTGAGATATAAAATGTAATGATGAACGTGAAATCAGTTAAACATGTTAAACACATTGGTAAATTTACGTAAGTATTATCTACTTATACGAATGTGTAAAGACAACCTGAACCTATTCTAGATAACAATAACATAGACAGTGGAAAAAACAGTAAATTTAGAGGAATGTTAAAGCTTGCTAAAGTCTTCTTTCACAGGGATAACGATTTAATTTTAGAGTTTTGCTAACAAATTATAAAACTAAGTATTGCACTGAAGAGCTCAGCTTTACATTAAAGAATACCAAAGAAAGGGCTTCCCTGGTGGCGCAGTGGTTGAGAATCTGCCTGCTAATGCAGGGAACACGGGTTCGAGCCCTGGTCTGGGAGGATCCCACATGCCGCGGAGCAACTAGGCCCGTGAGCCACAACTACTGAGCCTGCGCGTCTGGAGCCTGTGCTCCGCTACAAGAGAGGGCGCGATAGTGAGAGGCCCGCGCACCGCGATGAAGAGTGGCCCCCGCTTGCCACAACTAGAGAAAGCCCTTGCACAGAAACGAAGACCCAACACAGCAAAAATAAATAAATTAATTAATAAACTCCTACCCCCAACATCTTAAAAAAAAAGAATACCAAAGGAATGTATAATGCGCTACGCTCTAAAATAAGTGAAAAAGCACATAAAACCACCTGATCAATCTAATAGAAGGCATGAAGAGAAAAAGCAAAGCAAAGGAATGAATGGTAACCAGAAAACTCAAATTAAGCTAAAACAAAGGAATATGTTTACAGTAGGAGTTTAAAAATACAAAGAAGACAAAAGGAAACATAAAGAACGTGTGCTGTTTTATAGTCCAGATATAAGTATACTCAACACTTTGATGTACATCCTTCCAGTTTCCTTTACACATATTATGCAAACATTTTTTTCAAAAACATACCATATAGTATACATACAACTAGCAATGCCTCTCTCTTAACCATCACAAACATTTTATGTCATAAATACAAGAATATAGAACATAATTTTTACACAGCATTCCTCTAACCAGTGCCTCTTTTCCTGGAAATTGATCTGGCTTGCAATTTGTGTGCAATACACACTATTATAATAAGAAATATTTACCCATATCGAGCATAAAGTGTTTATCCTGCCAAGACATTCTTTGAGATGCAGTTATATTTTATAAACTAAACATCCCGGATTCCCCGGGTCGTGTAGTACTGCAGTGTGCATTTAGTGAAAGAAATCCACATACAAGTGGACCTACAATTCAAACCCATGTTGTTCCAGGGTCAGCTCTACCTGGGTGGGAAACGGCCAACTCTTTATTCCATCCCCTAAACATACGTTGAGTCATTCTGGATGCTTTTTCCAGTCAAACGTGTCCCTGTATAAATAAGCAATTTTTTTTTCATGGGATGCTCATGTGATACAAAATAACAACTTTCATGGAAGAACCGGCACTTCATAATGTATGAAGGGTCAGGTCTGAGACTTGGTAAGGTCCTTGAAGACGATGAGGCCCTGTCGTCATAACCTTGACCTCACGTTGGAATCACCAAACAGATGCTAAAAACAACAATGATGACGTCTGGGCCTCAGCCCAGAACCATCAGATCAGGAGCTCTGGGCTTGGGGCCTGAACATTAGCATCTTGTTTACGAAGCTCAAGTGATTATAATCCTACAGTTCTCGACTCAGCCACAGGCACTAAAATAAATCAGGGCCTGACTGCTCACTGACCAAGTCAGACTCCCTTTTGGGGCTGCCTCAACACTTTTTTTTAAATTGAAGTATAGATGATTTTCAATGTTGTGTTAATTTCTGCTGTACAGCCAAGAAACTCAGTTATACATGTATATATATATCCTTTTTTCTATTATTTTCCATTATGGTTTATCCCAGGAGACTGGATATAGTTCCCTGTGCTCTATAGTCGGACCTTGTTGTTTATCCATCCCATATATAATAGTTTGCGTCTGCTAATCCCAACGTCCCAATCCTTCCCTCCCCCAGCTCCCCTCCCCTTTGGCAACCACAAGTCTGTTCTCTATGTCTGTGAGTCTGTTTCAGTTTTGTAAGTTCATTTGCGTCATATTTTAGATTCCTCATGTAAGTGATGTTAGATGGTATTTGTCTTTCTCTGTCTGACTTACGTCACTTACTATGATCACCTCTAAGCCCTCCAGGAGATTCTAAAGTGCATCCAAGGTTGAGGATCACTGATATGCTCTATCCCTCTCATTCTGTGGCCCAAGGTAATCCGGTCCTTAAAACTGGGATCAAAGCTGTTCTCTTGATCGGTGGCCTCTGGGCTCTTTCCTTCCACAGGTCTGGAAGCTTCCTGCTGCCAGAAGTGGGTGTCTCCCCATCTCTCATTGCTCAGGCCTATCTCTCTGACTCAAATGCCACATCTATTCTTCCTGCCAAATTCTTCCCCAGCTCCAACGCGAAGCCTCAGCATCCCAGCTTTCCCCCTAGTTCCTGTAACATGTGTTATCTATATATCCTATTTGGTGTCACAGAAATAGAAACACTTATTGAGCACTTGCTGTGTATCAGGGACACAGAGCCGTACCCATCACCTCATTTAATCTTTACGAGGACCCCACAGAATGTGTACAGTTATTCACTCCAAGTTCCTAAAAGGATGAACTTGAGGCTTACCAAGGTTAAGAAACATGCCCAAGGGGTCTAGTCCCTGGCAGTGCCTCAAACTATCTGTGTCTTCCTGATCTCGGACAGCAATCCTCTTCGTAACGTAACTACCCAGTAAGATTCTTGATGATCTTATACTTTCCACAGATGAAAACCAATGGAGACAAACCCCAAACAGGAGTATTTACCATGTTCATTAGTATGAACACAGACAGGCGGAGGCCTGGGTCTCTTCCCTCCTGCAAATACTATTAATATGAACGGAATTGTGTTCTACCAGAATTCATATGTTGAAGTCCTCACCCCCAGTACCTCAGAGTGCAACCACACTTGGAGATAGGATCTTTAAAGAGATAATCAGTTTAAAAGGATTTCATTAGGATGGCCCCTAATCCAACAGGCCTGCTGTCCTCGTAAGGAGAGGAAACGTGGAAACACACAGAGAAAAGACAACGTGAAGACTCAGGAAGAAGACAGCCAGGCACAAGCCAAGGAGAGAGGCCTAGACAGGTCCTTCCATGGCCCTCAGAAGGAATCAACCCTGCCGACACTTAGATGCTGCAGTCCCAGCCTCCAGAACTGGGAGAAAGCAAATTTCTGTTGTTTAGACCACCCAGTCTGTGGCACCTTGTGACAGCAGCCCTAGGAAACTGATACAATCTTACTGTGTACGCATCCGCCGCAGAAGAGTTTATCGGAATTAAAATTAGATCTGTCTCTTGGTATGGAACAGGTGCTTTTAAAAAGATCCAAATGCAGAAGTTCAGCTTAGGAGGTAGAACGAGACACTCAAAGAAGAGGGCCATAGGCAGTAACTATTCAACGCAGAACAGCAGTAATTACTGAGTCAGATGCCCCGTAACACAGGAAGAAGAATGATACACAAGGCAACATCTGGATTTCCCATCCGGCAGTCAGGATCAGGGAGTCAGCATCCAGGGACCCAGCTCCTAATTCCTGGACGGGATCGGTGAGGGCCAAGTGTTAGTTCCAGAGGGACTCGGGCAACAGAATTGGACTCAGCCACAAGCCTCCAGGGACGTGGATCTAGGAACCAAAACTAGGCACAAACCAGGGGCCTGGTCTCTGGAATACACTAGAAACCAGATTGCTAGGGCTGGGCCTCAACTGAGGACAGGACAGCAGCAGGACTGACGAAGTGTCCGTTCTCAGAGGTCTGGTGGGATGGTGTGGGGCCAGGATGCATTCCAAGCTCTCCCAGCTACAAATGGAAAATGGCGGCAGGGGCAGGGAATCCAGTGACTTAACACCCCCCATGTTCCCTTCTCTGTTCAGCAGTGTGTGAAAGGGGAGATTCTTTGTCTCCGAAGTCTCTCTCAGGCCTAACATTCGGTGATGCTGTGAAATTGAACCCAAAGTAAGGACAACATTTTCATTCACTGGAAAAAATGGGTCACAAACACGGAAGTATGATTCTGCATTTTAAAAGGATGTTGAAGCACAAACTTATGAGAGAAAATAGGTGGCCCTGAAATCTTCAATATCAAATCTTTTTCTAAACGCACTTTGAAGCGCAAATGTTTCCCCTCAAAATGTCCTTCACTTGTACATCCATTCAAACACTCCACTTTTAAAATTATAAGCATACATGTCAAATTTGTAAGATTAGTTTTGAAAATGAAATGTAACCCAGATTTAACTGAGTGTCTCCTGATTCCAGAATAGAAATCTCTCTCAGATGTAACTAAAAGACTAATGTTTCTAGCCATGAATTAATTTGGGAGAAATATTATTGGATATAATCAGGTGAGATTTACAGACTTAATTTCTTTTCTTTTTATAGAACTTCTTTTTAGTCAGAGCTCCTGTTTTAGAGTCAAGGAGACTTTCCAGTCGTTTATATATTAGGCAGAAATTGTAACTGAAAAACCCAGCTCTTCACCATGATGTTTCCCCAAATTTTCTTATCTCATATTCTTAGAACATTAGGAATTAGCATGCTAGCTCAGAGCCCCCAACACAGTTATTTGTGTCCCCTCAGTATCTTTCTAAGATGTAAATTACACAGATGATTAAAACAGCTAACTTCCATTTCGTACCCACTGTAAGAAGAAATTAGTTCTCAGACTCCCTGGAAGGCATCTAAAACGAAGCACCTAACACTCTAAATCCTGGCTCTTTCGGTAGTTGAAAGGGAGAATTAAATTTCTCTCTTCCACAGCAACAGTAGGAATCAGTGAAAGATTAATGTATAAAATTGGTCAAAGAGAAGGCAAGACTGTCAGAGTTCCACATAGATCCACCGCTGTTCTGAGGTTCTGGTGGGTAAAATTACGTGAGGTCCCAGAAGACACCAAAACTAGTTACTCACAACTTAATAAAGGGGATGTTAGACAGCAATGTTCTGTTTTCCTGTGTTAATGGATATCAACTTCACACACGCACCTGATGAAAATTAGAACAAATAAGGGCTTGCGATGTAGCTACAATAACTCATTTCCCCTCATGGTCTTTCTGCCCACACTGTCAATTCCACTTCCCAAGCTTATTTGCAAGCGTTTACTTTCTTATTTGTTCTAATGAAAAGCACTCTCATTTTTAAATAATTTTCCTCTATCCATTGACCACTTTATTTGGGATGTTATCCATTGATTTCCAATTTTATGATATTATCTAAGTAAAAACCAATGAAAGAAGAGACTTTAGCTCACTGTTATGTTGACATCGTTTTGCTTGCAAAAGCCAATAGTTTTATTTCTCCTTATGCATTTCTATTTTTAAGTGGCCTTAATCCTCTATTTCTTGGCCTAAAATTTGAATAGGATCTTGAACATTTTAGATGAGAATATTCATACACTTATCTCTAACTCTCTGTTCTCCAGATTCTCATATCTGTCAGTTTTACCTTTATTTTAACATGGACAAAATATTTATCTTCAATTGTGTAAAAACAAACAAAATATATATATATATAAACTATATATACACACACACACATATATTCAATGTGGAAGGGGGTTGATTCTAAAAACTGAAAACCAGTAAGTGGCATTTATAATATTATTACATGTAAATGCTCTAGGACCAAGTAAAAACCAGTAATTGACATTTCTACAGATGAACTGTCAGGCTTCCTGTTCACTCAGAGGAAACATTACCTAGGTTAATAGTCAAATGGGCTGCATCAACTAATAAAATGATGTCATATTCTTGTTAGCTTCATGTTTGGACCATGATTTTTCTTAACAGTTTTTCTCCCTCAGCTTTTGACTGTTCCTCTTTATTGCTGAAAAAGAAACAGCCTCTCTTTACCGGGTCGATAACATCATGTAAGTCATTAGTCATAGGATATTTCTTGGAATCCGGGATATTCTCCTCAATATTCTCTTTGGAGCTTCCTGGAAATGATCTCCAGTTTTAATTTCGACAGATTGCTTTCTGCACACGGTGTCATTCGGGGATTTCTTTGCACTGGATTCCTGGGTCAGCTCCACTCTTTCTTCTTTCTCATTTGTCCCACTTTCATGATTATTCTTCTCAGTTTTCTTGAGTGCATACTTTTTTTTTTTTTTTTTTTTGCGGTACGCGGGCCTCTCACTGTTGTGACCTCTCCCGTTGCGGAGCACAGGCTCCAGATGCGCAGGCTCAGTGGCCATGGCTCACGGGCCTAGCTGCTACACAGCATGTGGGATTTTCCCAGACTGGGGCACGAACCCGTGTCCCCTGCATCGACAGGCGGACTCTCAACAACTGCGCCACCAGGGAAGCCCGAGTGCATACATTTTTAAATCATTTTCTCATAAGCAGATTGCAAAGTAGGTTTTCCGAGAACCGAGAGTTGACTGATGATTTAGATGTGAATAAAACAGCAGTCTCAGAATGGTTTCCCTCCAAACTTTGAAGGCATTGGTCAGTTGTAGTCTAGAATCCATTACTGATAAGAAGTGTAAAGACAGGCTAACAGTTATTGCTTTCTACACAACCTCGTTTATTTTTTAACATCCAAAAGTTTATAGATTTTTCCCTGTTTCCTTGGCATGTTTACTGTTGTTGAATTTCCTCTTATGTTTATAGCTGATGTCTGGATTCATCCTTTGGGCATCCCCAGGGTTGTATGGGCTTCCCTATGGGTTATATTCATGGTTGCCTCTTTCTGGACCCAAAGGAGTTTACAGGTTTTATATCAGCTTTTATTTGAAGGTCTCAGATCACGATACTTTACTTCCAGCTTAAGATTAATCCATACCTACAGGCAAGTGTGTTATCTTTAGTCCAGATGCACGGTCTTGCATTTTGTCCAAATATCTCTGCCCAGTGTGATGGGTCTGGGTACCCAGAGCTTTCTCTTTGAGTTTTGGTCATAACATTATTATTTAAGTTAGTTATTTATTATTTTATTTTAAATGTCAAAAATATCTTGCACAGAACATATCTGTGCTTGGGTGGGGACGTTGCTCTCCACCCCAGCTCTCTCGCCTCCTTGGCAAGCTCCTCTGTCCCAAAGCAGCCTACTTTCTCTTTCCATCAACTATTCATATTTCACTTCCTTCCCTCTACACTGGGGTCTCATGGGGTAAGAAAAATAAATGCTTACGTTTCAGCAGCCATTTAAAGAGGAAGCCCTTTTAGGTTGTAATTGTTTAAAGGTTACAATTGTTTTAGTGCCTGTAGCCAAATTCTTACCACAGAACCTGATTTTATCTTGGGGTCTCCTGTCTGTAAAGTCCCCGAAAAGAGTCCTCTGGATAGCCCATAAAAATGTCACGGGGGCAGGAACCATGGCTGTCTCTATATGTATCTATGTTTATGTCTGTATTTATTTATTTAATCACTATACCTCTAGCACCCTGTGCCTGGAACGTCACAAATCTTTATACAAAACTTGTTTAACATCATATAAATCATGTAATATTTATGGAATGTCACACAGAAATTAAAACATGACTACATGAATGATGGCCACCTTCTTTAATTGCAACCCCCCTTGAAGTTACAAGAAAAAGCACTAGGAGCATTAAAAGAATATAAAATGCATTTTCTGCTCTCAAGAAACAGAAGTAAATCAACAACTCCTGGGTAGAATTAAAAGTACTATGTGAGGGCTTCCCTGGTGGCGCAGTGGTTAAGAATCTGCCTGCCAATGCAGGGGACACGGTTCGAGCCCTGGTCCAGGAAGATCCCACATGCTGCGGAGCCACTGAGTCCATGTGCCACAGCTACTGAGCCTGCACTCCAGAGCCCACGAGCCACAACTACTGAGCCTGCGTGCCACAACTACTGAAGCCCATGCGCCTAGAGCCCGTGTTCTGCAACAAGAGAAGCCACCTCAATGAGAAGCCCGCACACTGAAAGGAACAGTAGCCCCTGCTCGCCACAACTAGAGAAAGCCCACGTGCAGCAACGAAGACCCAACGCAGCCCAAAATAAATAAATAAAATAAATAAATTTATAAGAAAAAGAAAGTACTATGTGAGCCGTAGGCATTATACTGCTGGAGCCCAAAGAGGAAACTCCCAGTAGTTTTAGTTTAATGACTAAAGAATAATATAAAGTGTTGCATGAACTAGTTACATTTAAATAATTTAGTACCTGATTGTTGCGAGGGTTCTCAGCTTTTGTTCCTGATTCCACAATGTTTAACTTGTCAGGTACCCAAACTTAACAGTGAATAGTTCACACTGCCCACAACCTACACCCTGGTCCCCTGAAACTGTCTTTGTCTTTGGAGGAAAATTCAACCCTGTAATTAAGGGTTGTCAGTCTCACTTTTCAAGCACTCATTGTTTGCTAGCCTTGCAGGTATCATTTCTTACCAGTCATCCAGGTACCAAATGCTCCGACAAGGACTGCTAAATGATGCTTAGCAGTAACAGTTACAAACAAACCATTTAGCCCTTGTTATAAAGGTTGACCTCAGGAGCCATTCACAGAGTGCTCTAAAAGTTCAAAGGCAACATTAATTTGGGTTGTATTTTCCCCATACACTCCAAGTCAGCAAGAAGGAGAGGATTAAAAGGAAAGGAAATCCTGTTATCTAATGCCAGGCTCTTCTTCCAAGGACTTATACTTCAAGTTCCTTGTAAGTATAAGTGGATTAATCCCCTGATCCAGGCAGCAATGCTCTGCTTTTCAGCACTGGTGCTGCTTCCTTCTCTCATCCACATCGGCACTGCCTGCATCTCTTTCTTTCTCCTTAAGCCTCTTGACTCATTTCCTTAGGGGCACAGATCTTCACTAGACTTTGTCCCAATGGATCTTATTACACATTTCATGTAAATCCAATTGCTATCTTATTACAAGTAAGATTTAGTTCACTGTTATTCTTCTGCATACAGAGATTTATATTAGGTAATTCTTATAATCTAAGAAATGAGAAATGCCCAATTTTTCCCAGTTGGCAAAGAAAGAGCAGTATGAACATTGAACAAACAGCATTCACTTTGAAACATGTGGTAGCTGACCTCAATTTTTAGACAAGCCCACTAGACTGAGCTCACTGTTAATCCGTGTGTGTGTGTGTGTGTGTAATTACACTACACACGAAGCATCATATTGACTAGCAATGCTGTGTTGTCTTTCAGATGCCATTTGCTCAGGGAACCTTTTTTTTTCTTTTTAATTGAATGTCTGGACACAAAGCAAAAGTGTATCAATGTATCTGTAAGGAATGTTCCTTTGAGGCATTTATTAAATTGTACTTCATTGTGTAATTATTCTTTTTTTTAAATTTATTTATTCATTTATTTTTGGCTGTGTTGGGTCTTTGTTGCTGCGCATGGGCTTTCTCTAGTTGCGGCGAGCGGGTGCTACTCTTCCTTGCGGTGCGTGGGCTTCTCATTGCAGTGGCTTCTCTTGTTGCAGAGCACGGGCTCTAGGTGTGTGGGCTTCAGTAGTTGTAGCACACGGGCTCAGTAGTTGTGGCTCACGGGCTCTAGAGCGCAGGTTCAGTAGTTGTGATGCACAGGCTTAGCTGCTCCGCGGCATATGGGATCTTCCCGGACCAGGGCTCGAACCGTGTCCCCTGCATTGGCAGGCGGATTCTTAACCACTGCGCCACCAGGGAAGCCCTGTAATTATTCTTTATTATTTCTCTCAACAGAATGTAAGCTCCATAAGGGCAGGAAGCATATTTCTTTATTTTTAACATCAGTATATCTACTGAAAGTGTTAAATCCACATTTGCTAATAAACATACAAACCAACTCAGCATAAGGATAAGGACAAAAATATAAATGGTGAGAATAGTACACACATGTTAATAAATGCCTTGTGCCAGTGCTATGGTCTAAATGTTTGCGTCCCCTCAAAATTACTGTGTTTAAATCTTAAGCCCCCCTAAAATGATCGCATTAAGAGGTGGGGCCTTTGAGAGGTGCTTAGGTCACAAGGGTGAAGCCCTCATGAATGGGATTAGTGCTCTTATAAAAGAGACCCCCCAGAGCTCCCCAGCCCCTTCCCCCATGTGAGGGCACAGCAAGAAGGTGCTGACTTCACATGAGTCAGGAAGAGGGCCTTCACCACAACAAGACCATGCTAGAGCCTGGACCTTAGACTTCCCAGCCTCTGGGACTGTGAGAAATTAAAGTTCTGTTGTGTATAAGCTACCTAGTCTGTGGGTTTTTGTTATAGCAGCCCAAACAGATTAAGAGAGCCAGGCACACGTTAAATATTTACTTTATACGTGTAACTGATAAAGCGAACAAGCAAATGCACGGAATATAGGTGAAATGCAGCTTTTCTCTCCCACTGCTCTTGATATTTACTCCATGGGGATAACTTTCCCTGACCCTGAAGGTCACAGCACGGCATCCGTTCTCTCCTGGGAAGACATCTCTTCCCTGATCACTCTTCCTATAAGAAGAGTGATCAGGGAAATTCACCGGAGCCTGTAAGATATAAAACGGGTTCTTTAACCTCTTCCTTGTATATTTACATGTGGGTGATGATCTCAGCTTCACTGCAGTATTAGATCTATGGCAGACATGCCACAGGCACTGCAGGACAGGAAGAATGCTAACTTAGCATCCTGTTATAGATGCATGAGCTCATTCAAACCACTCAGTAACCTGACAAAGTAGCAACTCTTATCTCCACTGTGCCAATAAGAAAATGGAAACTTAAGGAGGTTAAAAAACTTGTGCAGGGTCACAGGATGCTGGAGATGATCATGGCTGGTCCCCAAGGGAGCCCTTAGTTGTCAATGGTGGGGCCTGGCAATGAAGTCATTAGTAAATATTATAGATGGTAGAATTTCTAACGAAGGCTGAAATCGGAAAACGTCTATGCTACGTTCATAGACATTCAGAATGAGATCATTTATAAATGAAGAGAAAACAGGGCAGTCTGTATCAGATGATGTTTCCGGAGGGGAAGACTGAACCCCAGCTTCAGAGGTGTATAAACCCCAAGTGGTCACCCAAGTGCCCGGAATGAGAATTCCCAAGAAAGGGACACAGCCGCTAGAGGCAGTATGCTCTTCGCATCACCCCAGCCCCATCTCTCCACTCACCCACACCACCAGTCATGTTTCTTTCATAATCTGTTGTTACCGTGAATAATTTTGAATTTCAATTCTAATTCCATGTGTCTTGTGATTTATTACACATATTCAAGAGGAGTTGGTGTAGACCCTTCCTTTAAGGAGTGGGAAAATACACATATATAACTATACCTATACCATCCCCATCGGGGGTTATCTGCACACCCATTAAGCATATCCACTTACATTTTTACTTCACACTTACCTTACGGCTTAAGGGGAAAAAAATACGTGTTCATAAAACAATACTAAGGCATGAAAGGCAGCAAGAAGCTACTCACCATCTGACTTTTAAAAAACCTATAGACCATATGCAATTTATAAACATCAGTGATGAGAAGGCGAGCTGAAAAAAACCAAACTCATCCCAGACACACATGCATTCAAAAGACAGCTATTTCCACTTGAGTTGCAGTAATAATAGCGACAGAGTGAGCTTTCTTTAAACTTTTTTTTTTTTTTTTTTGCGGTACGCGGGCCTCTCACTGTTGTGGCCTCTCCCGTTGCGGAGCACAGGCTCCAGATGCGCAGGCTCAGCGGCCGTGGCTCACGGGCCCAGCCGCTCCGCGGCATGTGGGATCTTCCCGGACCGGGGCACGAACCCTTGTCCCCTGCATCGGCAGGCGGACTCTCAACCACTGCGCCCCCAGGGAAGCTCACAGAGTGAGCTTTCTTAATTGTTCCCAAATATAGTATAAGATTGTTGGGGGATATATATGTATGTACATATATACACACACACACACATATATATAGAAAGAAAGAGAGAAAAAGAGAACAGAACGGTGGGAGAGAGGGTGGATCCACATGCACGCAGTTTGCAGGCAGAGAAGATGAGGAAGTGATTCTCTTTATAAAACATAATACTAACTGTGTAATTTACCGATTCTAAAGCAAGTCAAAAACTGTAAAAATAGTCAGTCACCTCAATATATGAATTCGTTAAGAAAAACACCAAGAACCCCAGCACTACAACAAAGACGAAAACCACAACCACTGAATTTACTGCTGTGGCCAGTTTAAATCTAAGGGAACAGCAGCAAAATGAGGAGAATCTTCAAAACAAACACGTGATTTTAACATTAAATTGAAGTATTTTCTAGACCAGTGCCACTTAAAGGCATTTTCTGGAATGATCGCTCTTGAGCACTAGTGGGAGTGGGGTATTGAATTTTTAATTTTATTTAATTTTAATTAATTTAAATATCTACATATAGCTATGGTATTGTACAGTGCAGGTTTAGACAGAAAAAAAAAAGTCAGCCCATCACGAAATGTTCCAAAATCTTTTGGACTGTAATAGGTAAAATGAAATCTGTACTGCAAAGTTACTACCAAAACACGATATATAACATCTGCATGATAGAAACTTTGTAACTTGTTTACAAATTGTAAGAAAGATTCATTTGAAACTTGAAAAACGCTACCTCTGTGACTGGAGCATTACGCCACTGAAGTGTAAAAGAAGGTACACGTCCTTTTGTCAGCCAAATAAACCCACCCCCGAATAATAACTTAAAAACACAAGACTGTGTACTGAATTTCCCAGGATGAGAGCAACCAAAATCATGAAGAACTCTTGTAACCCCAATTTGGCACACGTGATTACGTTTTTTAAATCCCACTTCCGGAAATATATATATATATATATATATATATATATATATATATATATATATATATATATATATAGGACAACCTTCCATCCGCTGCGAGGCTGGCCAGAGCATTCCAGGTCCCACTTTTCTCCCCCACTTTTATTGAGACATAATTGACACATAGGTCCGTGGAAGTTTAAGGTGTACCCCTAACGACTTGGCATACATAGAATGCCAAATTGACTACCACAGTAAGTTTAACATCCATGCCCTCATCCACTTACAAAAAAAATTTTTCTTGTGACGAAAACTTTCAGGATTTACTTTCTCAGCACTTTCTAATATACCGTAGAGCAGCGTTAGATACAGTCACAGTCACCTTGTTGGACATTACCAGCCGCGCTTCTAAATCCTGCACGCGCGCACCTGCCAGCCAGGCACACGCGCCCCCGAGCACCCCGCTCGCGCCTCGGATCCCAGCACACGCGCCCCCGAACCCCCGCTCGCGCTTCGGATCCCGGCACACACGCCCCCAGCCCCGCACACGCGCCTCGGATCCCAGCACACGCGCCCCCGAACCCCCGCTCGCGCTTCGGATCCCGGCACACACGCCCCCAGCCCCGCACGCACGCCTCGGATCCCGGCACACGAGCTCTCGAGCCCCCCGCTCGCGCCTAGGATCCTGGCACACACACCCCAGCCCCGCACGCGCGCCTCGGATCCCGGCACACGCGCCCCCGAGCCCCCCGCTCGCGCTTCGGATCCCGGCACACACTCCTCCAGGCCCACACGCGCGCCTGCATCCCGGCACACGCGCCCCCAGCTCCGCGCGCTGACCTCGGATCCCCACACCCGCGCATGCAACCCCGCACGCGCCCGAGCCCGCGCGGCGCCGCTCACCCTTCTCGCTGACGCTCTCGCTCTCTAGCTCCACGTCCTCGCAGCTCGTGTACTCCGGCGTGGACACGCCTTCCTCCTCCGAGCTGCTCACCGACATCTGGCGCCGCTTGCCGCCCCTCTTGGCGCGATGCGGCTTGGGCGGAGACGGCCGCACGGACTCGGACTGGTCGGAGCTGAGCGAGTCGTTGCGCAGCATGGTCTCCACCTTCTCGCGCTTGGCCTTGCGCACGAGGACGGCCGCGCCGGGGTCCAGGCGGCTCTGCTTCCGGAGCGGCTCCGGGGCCCTGGGCTCCGGGGCGTCGGCGGGGCCTGCGCCGGGCCGGGGCGCCGGCGGGCTGGGCTCGGCGAGCGGCTGGGCGCCCGGCGCCCGGGCCTCCGCGGTCCTCTCGGCCGAGTAGGCGCGCGGCGAGGCGGGAGGCGAGACCCGGGCGGCGTTGGGCGCGCGCGGGCCGGGCCTGCCCTCGGGCCCAGCTGCCGCCTCGGTGCGCGGCAGGGCCACGTCGCTGTGGCGCCGCTCGTGCCTGGCGCGGGACATCCGCGCGTGCATGCGCATCTGCTGCTCCTCGGGCGGCGGCTTGACCGGGTACCGCGCCAGGTTCGGGTCGCTGCGGTACCGGGTCTGGTACTCCTCCTCCTTCCTCTGCTTCTCGGCCTCCACCGCCGGGCCGTTCTCGCGTTTCTCTGGCACGTCGGGGTAGTCCTGGAACCGGCCTTTCTCGAGCCTTCGGCTTTCCCGCCTTTCCTTGCGCTCCCGTTCTTCCATGGGCCCCTCCGCGGGCTGCCCAGAGGCCCTGGGCGCGCGTTTCCGCTCGCCCTTCGGGGCGCCTTTGCCATTCTGCTCTGCGAACCCTGGGGTCTTCTTCCTGTGATGCACAAAGGAACGTCCAGAAGGAGAGCAATGTGTAAAGCTCAAGGCGAAGACCAGACTCCAGAAGCATCCTTGGAAATAATTATTTATACTTCGATGTCTAATTAAAAAGCGAGGTGATAAAAGAACTACATCAAACCTGTATATCTGAGTAACTTTCTAAATAAGGCTCCTTTGTCTCACAGCATATTCCGGGCCTTCACAACTGGCTTTCAGACTTTAAATTATCTATAAATTAACTAGATCATTTTAAAAATCAACATTAATTCAGTAAATGAACAAGTTTTATGAACCTCTGCTTGTGAATCAAAGACTTTAAAATGTTCTCGATAAAAATAATATAGGTAATAATCGAGGAGTAAACGGTAATACACACATATCAGTTCAAAACGATATATATATATTTATATATACCTGATATATATTTGGGCAAAATGTATTAACAATCTCTTATTATAACTGAAACTTTTAAAGCAACGTGAATCCAAGTGTGTCCATTTCAGGAATCAACTCCAATAGCACTTCCTCAATAGTAGAACGCAAGTACTTTTTATGAGATTATGTGCACCCCACCACTTTTTAGGGAGACGGTTAGGAAGAATAAATGGCTGAACCTTAGCCTTCATTTTACCTTCCCCAGGCAAATATAATAGAAATCTTGAAATTTTTGAAATAATTTTTACTTTTTCCTCCCTCTCCCCATCCCTGGCCTTCTCCCTCATT
Organism: Globicephala melas; assembly: GCF_963455315.2. Taxonomy (NCBI): domain Eukaryota; kingdom Metazoa; phylum Chordata; class Mammalia; order Artiodactyla; family Delphinidae; genus Globicephala; species Globicephala melas. The sequence goes on along the minus strand of NC_083327.1, from coordinate 8,787,077 downwards.
TCAGAAAACAGTCCAAAATGTATAGCACAGGGAACTGTATTCAACAACCTGTGATAAACTCTAATGGAAAAGAATATGAAAAAAGAAACCCGTTTTGTGTCCTACTTTTCTCTCCATCCTCTGGGAGGCAGTGGCAAAGATAAAGTAACGGAAGAGGGTTTGGCATTCTGAATATTTAAGCTATACTGTTTAAGATACCCCTTCCAGCCCTTCTGTACACTGGAGTCCATCTGATTCGGGAAAGTCCCAGCATCGACCCCAGAAGTTACAAAAAGGGGATACCTCAGGTAAGCATTCAGGCACTGTATGCTGTACTATGCAACTAAAATGGGGGCAACCAAGGCTCTTTTTGGAATCCCGAGGTCCATAGAGAGGGCTTTCCAGAGAGAACATTGTTTGATTGGAAGTCCAAAAGCAGAATTCATGAACAAAATTTGAGAATAATATACAAGATGGGAAAAAGTAGGGCAGTTTCTGCTGTGGTTTTTCCAAAGTAGTAGTTGCTGAGCTGTGGGGTCAGTTTGAGGAGGGTCTGGTGACGATGGAAAGAAAGGGCAAAGGGTTTCCAGTGGCTCAAAATAGCAAAATAGAAGCATGGCCGATGCTGCTTGAGGCATTTAGATCGCTCGGCCCTTTGAAGTGGAAGGGGTTTTCAGGGAGGGAGGAATTGCAAAGGTAGTATTGCCTTTTTCCAGTGTAAGGGGTCTACTATGAATACAATCCGTCATTATCAAATAGAGTTTTCGTAAGAGTGACGAATGCACTGCAAACTTTTAGTAGCTCATTAAGGCAGAGCTGTGCTTGCTGGAAGTTTCTATTGAGTCAGTTTACTTTTTTTTTTTTTTTTTCTGAAATGCTGATAAATGACACTTACCTTGCAGAGTTTGTGTGAGGATTAAAGGAGACACCATCTGTGAAAATGCTTTATGAAAGGATAGAGTATTATGCAAATGGGACTTCTCCAGTCTCTCTGATTCTTTGCTTCACTGAATAGGCCTTTTCTCACCTCTACCTTAATTGTTCCATTCCCACTAGCTCCTGATGAGTGTACAAAGTAGGACCACGAGTTCTTCAGCAGTTTAAACAGACGGCCATTCCTTCTGTCTTCCTTCTCTCTCTGAAGCAGGCCAACCCTGACTGGTACCCGGCTCTCCTTGCCTTTTCCTCCAGCCCCACGTCCTCATTGTTGTCTTAAGTATTTATATAATCAGAAAGGCTATTTGCCCTTATCAGTCTTTTTCAGCTTTCATCAGAAAGCCTCTTCCTGGCCCTTACTCTTAAATTCTTTGTAGTTTTTCACCCTCTATCTGAAACAGGACTCATATTTTCCCTTTAGAGATTTTACAGCGCCCAATTCTTCCTCTTGTTTAAAAGAGATCATTGTTTCTGAGCCATCCTGAACTGCCCCTTCGATATCTTCATCTCCCCTTAACTCAGCGGTTTCTCACCAGTCCTGCCATCACTGAAGTGGCTCTTGTAGTCTTCCTGTCATGGCCTTTCCTGTTCCGTCTGCCCACCACACGTTCCTGGCTGTCCTATAAACCTGAATTCATAAGACACTCCTCTTTCCTGTGGCTCCCAAAGGACTCGTGTTTGTATTTTCTAGCTCTGATCACATCACCTTTCTGGGCCAGTTCACTGCCCGGGGCTCTGTCTTCTCTCGGAGATGGTGTGGTCTCTTCCCCAGGATCTGTGAGAAAAGGGACCCTGTACAAAGCATCTTTATGCCCTCTGGTTCCTGGCGGTGTTCAGTGATGGTAAACACACGGCGGCTACTGGCTGCATTCACTGGAGGCCACCCAAGGGCCAGCTGCTGAGCACACGTGCTCATGCAACCACTGCAAGGTGCCTGTGACCCCTCGTGGCAGAGCCAGGCCTGGAATCCAGACCTGTTCAGCTCTGAAGTCTTTGATCTTACTGTGTGGGTTTTGTTTGAAAAAGATAGCAGAAGACTTCCGTGGGTCCTACCCTCCCACCCAGTGGAATAAATAAGGGTCACACAGACAAAAAGCAGCCACGCTTAGTGATAACCGTCTGGTCCCCCAAACTCACAGCCTCGGGAAGAAAAGGGCCATGTCCTCCTTGTCAGCACTGTTGCCTAGTGCACGGCATCCTGTCTGGTCACAAATCCACTGTTGTTTTTTTTTTTCTTTTTGCGATACGTGGGCCTCTCACTGTTGTGGCCTCTCCCGTTGCGGAGCACAGGCTCTGGACGCGCAGGCTCAGCGGCCATGGCTCACGGGCCCAGCCGCTCCGCGGCATGTGGGATCTTCCCGGACTGGGGCATGAACCCGTGTCCCCTGCATCAGCAGGCGGACTCTCAACCACTGCGCCACCAGGGAGGCCCAAATGAATGACTCAATCGACAAATTGAAATAATCTGATCATGTTAGCCCAGGCTTACAATCCTCTGAGGCTTTCCATTATTTCTAAGATAAAGTCTATGAAATTTAACCTGGCTAAAAGGCCCAATGTGACCTAGGCACTCAGACCCTACCAGTCACCTCTTCTCCACTCGCTCCCCTTCTCTGCTACTCACCCCCGAGCCCATAGCATCTTTCGGGTTGTCCCACCGGCCTTGTTCCTTCCGGCCAGGTGCCAGCGCCCTTACCTGGAGCACCCATCCCGCCCTTCACCTGGCTCATCCCTAGTCACCTTCAAAGCTCAGCGTAAAAGAAATGTCCTCTAGGAAGGCTTTGCTGACGCACCCACACACCCTCCAGTGGGTCAGTCCCCCATCCTCTTGTCTCAGAGCACACTTTCAACTACAGGACTCACTCAAACAGTAAATAAATGGTCCAAGAGCTGTTCTCAGTTCAGGGTTGGAAGTTAGTAGTGCAGGTGGGTGACTGAGTCAGATGACTTGTTTACATCCGTGCATGAAAGACAAGCTTCTCGGCAAAGGTCTCCTAAGGAAGGATACATTCTAGACAGAGACAGCCCAGGCCCAGTGTCGCCTTCCTCATGGGCCTGAGAAGTACCCCTTCCACATAGCCTAGCAGTTAAATTCTTGAAGACGGCTTTGCTCTCCATCTAAGACTTTGCCTTTTGCTTAAGAGTTGATGACCTCTTACCTGTCTCTGGGAGGCTCACTTCTAGACCTGAAAGAAGCCTGCTTCTGCTCAGGCCTCCCGGCTTGCTGCGAGGGCTCAGCCCCCTTTCTCCTGTCGGGCGGCACGCTGTGGGGAACCTGGTCCTGGGGAGAGGCAGTGGCTGTGCTCAGGGGGGTCTGAGACCTAGATCGCTCCTGCAGCCGGGATTTCTTTTCTCTCGGGGCCTCAGAACCAGCGCCTGTAGCTGTATCGCTGAGGGTTCCATCCTGACTTGCCTGCTGAGGGCCGCTTCCGAAGAACCACGCCCCTGATTTGGTTAAGATTTCTTGTTGCTTTCGACACAAATTGCATACCCACATCACCTATTTGAAGAAGAGAGAACGATATAAATTCTTTGCACTATTTGGAAATTATTTATTTTCATCACACTAAAATATCCCTTAAGGAAGAAAGAATGGTTGTCATCTTTATATTTATCCTTGTACATTTCTCATGAAAATGATCTTTGTACAAATCACCGTCAAGTATATGAATGCCTGGACCGAGATGCATCTGAAATCATAGACTTCTGGGAACCAGGATAGAGTTTTGCTTGGCATTTCTAACACTATGATTCTGAGTTGCATATTACCATGTATGCATCACATTTTGAATGACTGTCTTTGAAGTTTCATTTAAAATAGCTTAGTAAAAATGGTCTGAGCAGGGTAGTCGATTGATTAGAAAAATGTTGTAGGGCACCATAGAATTAATATTTATGTACATAAACCTCAGTGTGTCATAGGATTTAGAAGGATCTACTCAAAAACCATCCATTATTAAAATCAATATGACAAGATATTTACGTGGAACAAACAATGAAAGGTAGGCACAAAAGAAAAGTTCAGGCTGTATATTCTCTCTAGTTTACCAGCAATCAACTAACCTCAGCTAGAAGAGCTCTTTCGGAGCCATCATTTGGAAACACATCTGCTGATAAATTATAAGATGTTATCGCCACTTAAAATAAATCTGTATAGCTGCTCTCCTCGTGATGACACTTACAACGAATGTAATAATGGCGCCAATGATGGTAACAGGAGTAATGAATAATACAATAATAACAGCAACGCCCGCCTCAGTGACTTTTCTTGGATCGCACTTCAGTTTTTCCTTTGCATTTCAGAAACAGCACCTCCGGGAAAGGCTAATTACCAAACTCTAGGTCCTCATTTTCACTAATACTGACTCAGTCAACAATTGTACAAACATATCACGTAAGGATGAATAAATCCTCGAAACATTAAGTGAGAAACAATATAAAAGAGGAAAAGAAGAAGCATTGTTTAGTTGGCGAAAAGAAGAAAATGTACTCCTGAAAACATTCAGATGGATACAAAGAAAACTATCACTTGTTATTGTTTACAAGACAAAATAAAAGCTAAAGTGAGAATAAGAAAAAGACAGAGAAAATATATTTTTAAAAAGGAAAATATTGCAGATGAACTGTTAAGAATTGCTCCCTTCCAAGCAAGAAAATTCAAATGAATTTTGAAAACTAAGACCAGCAGAGAGATTTGCTATAAAATGTTGAAGATTGATTATGCTTAACTCATTCCTCTACACTTTCTCGGGTTATGAAATGAAGACAACTCGGTCCACAAAAGCAGTTAATTATAGCATCTGCACAATGTATTAGATCACAGACTTCCCATTTAACGAGATGAACAATGCATAGTATACGCCTGTATCAGAATACAGGATCTATGGAATGGAACTTCAATTTAACATGCTTGCCAAATATGGCTATACTGTGCACAATGTATTAATACCACCATCTCTTAGATATCATTAATAAGGTCCCTCAGAAGTCGTGATTGATTGAGAGTGGACGTATCAAAGATGGCGATACCTTAGGACCAGAACTTCCATCAACAGTGACACTGAGTCTCCTCCGCCCAGACCCTGGATGGGGACAGGTGATGTGCTTCCTCTTTGGCTGCCTCTTTGGTTGACAAGACAGTGATGCGGAGGTCTGAATTCATGGAGTTCAAGGAGATTGGTATGAAACTTTGACTATTTTACAGAAACGAAGTACACATTAAATTTTTATTTATTATACTAATAATAAGAGAAATACTACTCTTTATCAAATTACGTCCTTTTCTACAAAAACATTAAAGTGTATTTAGGATAAATATGAATTTCCTTCAAAACCATACAGAACACAACAAAATTTAAAATTATTACAAAAGTTTCAAAAGGGAATTAAGCTGAATAAAGAGACAGAAAAAAGAAGAAAATATGCACTTCTGCATATTTTCTAGAAAGTTGTTATCACAATCTTAGCTTGAGTGTTTCACAGTTTTAAGTGCTATAAAAATGGATCAATAGAAGGTAATTGCCAGATTTGTGCAGATTCCATGTTTTGAATATGTTACAAGTTTTGAATATGTGCTGCAGGATTGATAAAAGCAAACGAAATATAGTTATTATTTATTTTAGTAAGTTAAAATTATAATTAAATTGTAACTAAATTAAATTTTACTTAAATTTTACAATTCACTTAATTCCATTTTTAATTTATTCAAAAGGTTACAATTAGTAGTTAAGAAGAAGCAGCTGTTTTGATTAATGCATTTAATATTATTCATTCTTTTAAATCTGTGATATTTCCTTAATTTTTGTAGAGTTTTAACACTTAGGAAAACTATTGTTTAATTCCAAATTTTCCTATGTATTATCTTTTTGTGCACCATAATATTTTTAGATTTGTATTTAAAAATTATAAGTGTGGTCAACCTATCTGCCAATTTGAAAGCAAAATTAACTGTAAAAAAGTTCAAATATTTTTATTGAAATACTACCTCCCAATATCCATTATTAGTTATATAAATAAGTCTTGCCACAAAGTTTACAAATGAAAAACAAATTGCTTATATGAGATATAAAAAAATATGAGATTACAGTAGAATATTAGTCATACCTTTCAACACATTTTGTATCAAACATTGCAGACATGTATAAAAATGAGCTAATTCGTTGCTGAGAAGAAACACAGTTATGTGTGTGAGATAGGTTTCCACTGTCTCACAGTAGATGAGATAGTGGAAAATAGTTGATGACAGAGGAGATGAAAATGAATGAGTTCTCTTTGGTGCTTGTTTTGATGTGTGTGTGTGTGTCTGTTTGAGTGTGTGTCTGTGTGTGTGTGTCTGTGTGTGTATGTCTGTGTGTGTGTTTCTCCTAGTCTTTTGTTATTGTTACTTCATAGGTTTAATTTTTCCTTTTGGAATTTTATTAAATACATAATACGGATTTATGAAATATAAAATATGATATAAATTGCTTCTTTTTAAAGAGTAAAGCACCCCAATCCCACTGTTCCACTATTAATATTTCAGTTTAGTTTTTCTATACAAATTTAAAACAAATTCCACTGTAACTTGGCATTCTATTTACTCACTTAATATTACAGCATAAATATTTCTATGGATTCTAAATGTTTCTAAAACATTTTAATATTACAAAATATTCTATAGACACTGTATACCATTAGTCTAACCCTTAAACTGCTTACATTCTTTCACATTAATACAGAACTCTGCAGTAAAAAAGTGTTGATCAAACTGTTTTCCTATTTAAAGTCATCTATTTTTTAGAATGTATCAGAAAAGTCAAATTACTGGGTAAAATTTTAGAGTGCTTTTAAGGTTCTTCTGCTATAAGCACTATACAGTAGTTTAGGATTCTTTGTCTATTTTGCAAAATAGCCTCCCAAATGGGTTTTGCCAAATTGTAACCAAAAACCTGACAATATCAGCTCTGGATTTTAAGGTCTGATGATTTAATAATGCCCCCAGACCGTGCACTCTCACTCTCATCAATGTTTCAGATTTAAGATAATATAATGAGATCTCACCTAAATAATCACCAAAAGGCATCTAACAAAGTCATAACTGTCCATTCAAAAACACCTCCACATAAGCACATACAAGCACACCCTGAGAAGTCCCAATCAACCTTTCTAATTCCTTGTTTTTGTCTTTGTGCCTTTTTTCCCCTATGGATAGTTAATAAATCATTTTAAAAAACAAACAAACAAAAACCTAGAACATTAAAGAGAAAGGCCAAGATAAATGTAAAGGAGAACTGATTTTGGAAAAGTAAGAGATAATTCCAAGAATAGAAAAGAAAACTTAAAATGGTGTTTAATTAGTGTTCAGATACCAGAACAAAAAGAGCTCTTGAAAAACAATACTAAGATTGTCAACAACAAAAAACGAATTTCAAAGAAGGAGTTTATTAAAAAGTCAAGAGATAAAAGAATATGAGACAAATTCCAGCTAGTTCCAAAAAGAGAGAACAGAACATAGCAGAGAATGAATTTTGCAAAAATAATAGGAGGCAAATTCCCAGAGTGGAAAAAGTCACTGCATTTTAACAAAAAGAATGGAAAAAGAAATCACAAAGAGACAACATTGCTATAAAATTTCAATACACCAAAGATAAAGAGAAGATCCTAAAAGCTTCCAGAAAGAAAAAGTCAGATCCCTTTCAAATAGAATAGATCAGATTTCTCATCAGCAATATTGAATGTTTGAAGACAGGGAGAAATACCTTCAATGTTCTTGGGGAAAACATTGGAGCCTGCAATTCTATAGATAAGCAATTCATCAAGCAAGTGTAAAAGCAGTAAGCAGTATTTTCAGCATTTGGAAGAACTTGGAAAATTTACCACTCACACAGCCTTCCTTAGCAAAACAAAGTCTTCCAAGAAAGAGGAGGAAATGGGATCTAAGAGCAAATGGTCGTTTGCAGAAAGAGCAGTTAAGGGAAGTCCCAGCGTGAACAGCCCCTTCTGGAAGCTTAAAAAGAATCTTGGAGCAATAGTGCTTTGTGACCACCTAGAGGGGTGGGATAGGGAGGGTGGAAGGGAGACGCAAGAGGGAGGAGATATGGGGATGTATGTATATGTATAGCTGATTCACTTTGTTATAAAGCAGAAACTAACACACCATTGTAAAGCAATTACACTCCAATAAAGATGTTAACAACAACAACAAAAAAAGAAACTTGGAGCAAGGGGATGAGGCTCCTGGAATGAGGATTTCAAGAGTGAGAATAAAATATCTGAGAAAACAACAGCAACAAAGGACCTCATGGAATGCACAGTGTAGTTTACATAAAGAAACTTAGCTGGCTAAAAGAAGAACCCATTTGCATCTGAAGGTAGGAACATTCTCCACCAAGTGGAACAATGTATTGGCCCCCTACAATATCATGCATAATCTAAGCCCACCACTCAGCTCTATGGTGGATAAGAACTGTATTATTTCAAGTTGTAGATGTGCCTGGTGGAGGAAATGAACTAATGATTAGGTGGAAGGACAGAGGGGTGTCTAAATGAAACTTATCCTTCTCTGTCACAGCAAGAGTATAGGGCTGGGAGCAGCGTTTACTAGCCCTGAACTTAGATGCTCGGTTGTACCTTGTCTCTCATGAATAAACTTGCAGTTGGGAAAGAATATACTTGCAGAGGATTCTTATTTTTGATATTGATATAATGCTTTCTTCTTTGTATTTCATTTTTATCCACATATACATAGTTACATAGACAGGTATATGCGGTTTGATGTCTAGTGGTATATTTACCTTTCAACTATACTCATAATATATGATTAAAAGTAGAATGGCATACCATGATCATTAACTGCCATTTATTGATAATTTTATCACTTCTGTTCATTTCCATGTTACTAATGAGAATGAACGTTTTTCTCAGTGTTTTCCAGATATTCATTAAGATATTGACTGCCCCAGCCTTTTGTGTCTTTATCAATTGAATTAATACTATTTTCCTACCCGTTTTAATTGATTTAACTCTTTGAGAGAAAGAGTTTTCATACTGTTACTTGTCATTTCAATTATCTTTCTCTTTGTCAATAAAATGGTTTTTCATTTTATACAGTCTAATCTATTGTGCTCTTCCTTGGCAATCCTTCTGTTGTACTTTAGCCCAGAAAACGCTTTGATAAATATTCGCTTTTATTTTTATTGACTAAATACGGTTGAACATTTTACAATTTACTCCTTGGTCCCTCAGAATTTACTCTGATGTGTGACAAGAGATAGGAATCTAAAGTGGGTTTTTTTTTTCCTTCATAGCTAACTACCTCAACATGATTTACTGGATAATCCTTCGTCACACGACCAACCTTCAAAGAAGACTACGTGTCTAGAGTTAAACAGCGCAGGTTCGAATCTCAGACACACCACTTCTTTGCTATTTACTCAGGCCCCCTCCCTAACTCAGTGCCGTCATCGGTAAACTGAGGATGCTAATAGCTCCTAACTCACTGAGATGTTTGGGGTATTAATGACATAATTTATCTGAATCGCTCAGCACAGATCCTGACAGATAGTAAGTGCTTATGAGGCACTAATAACATGATAATGCCTAATTATTACTAATAACTAATCATTACCATCATCATTACTTTACTAATCATACATATAAAATCTTTTAGGGGATTTCAGCTGCATACAAAGCCAGCAAGATAAATTTTGTTCCTACAGAGATACAGACGTATAAATGTGAACGTAATTCAACCACATCAGCTGCGTTACATTATACAGTTCCTACACCCTGAGATGCTTTCACACAGGCTGTCTGATGGTGTGTCTCTCATTGCTCTTGTCTGTGTAAAAGTCAAACATTTTTCTTATCTTGATTCTGTGTAGGTCACAGCATGTCACTGAACACTCAACACGATGAAAAGAGCAGAACTGGGGAAGTCACACCATCTCTCTATGTTTCAGTTTACTCGTTTGTAAAATAGGGAAAATAATAGTACTGATGATGTCACAGGCTCTGTCAGGATTAAGTGAGTGAGAGAATATATGCAACCGTGTTTAGCACACAGAAAGCACTCAATACATATACAAAAACTCCCTGAAGATGTGTCTTCAATTAAATTAAATTATTCTTTATTTTCTGTATGAAGTACCATACTCTGCACATATTTCTGATTTAAACAAATATTTCTGTTATGTGCTAGGCATTGTGCTAGGCTCTGGGGATATATCAGTGAACAAAATGACAAAAATCTTGCCTGTGGAGTTTATGTTCCAGTGAAGAAAACAGACAAAAACAAAACAAAATAGTAAACATACAAGGCATGCTGGATAGTGAGAAGTGCTGTAGAAAAAATAAGAACAGGCATTCTGTGTGGCAGTGAGTGGGGTTGACCTTCAAAATGGCTGGTCGGGGAACATTTCACTGAGAGAGAGTATCTGAGTATGTCAGGCTGTAAGAACAGCAAATGAAGATTTTGAACAGGGGTACGCCTGCTGGTTTCAAGGAACAGCTGGGGCCGAGGCAGTGAAGGTGGTGCGGTGTGGTGGGTTCACAAAGCAACAGGGGTCAGACTGAGTAGGTCTTCGTGAGTCACAGCAAAGACTTTGACTTTCACGACGAGAGTGATGGAAGCTCTTGGAAGGTTTTGAGCAGAGAAACGACCTAACGTGTTTTATGCTTTAATAGGATCCTTCTAGCCACTGTGTTGAGAATTAAATGCAGGAGCTCAGTTGCAGAATCTTTTTGAATTGAATTCTAATACTGCTCTTTTTACTCTCTTTAGGCTCATCTTTGCCAGATATGTTTCCTAACCCCTTTAGTTTATCTTTTTGTGTCATTTTGTTGGCGTTGCATCTCTTCATATACAGCACAGGACCGAGTTGTATTTATTTATCTAGTCTTTGTGTTTCAGTAGCATCCAAACATGCACTATCCTTATTTTCTATGTCCTGACTCATATTTTTTCTGGCATTCAGTAACTTTATTGACCTTTAATAACCTGTGGTAATTATTATTGTCGTAACCTTAATTTAAGGAGCAGAAACTTATCTGTTGTTTGCAAGGAAAGTATCGAGGTACTATGTCTGAGAATTCACAAGTTCAAATTTATTGTTTCTAGTGACAGAAAGTGTATAAAGTCTCATAAAATATTCTACAGTGAGTAAAATGACTCTTATTTTAGATATTACCTGGTCAATAGATAGCTGGTATTATGGAAATTCACAGGTAATATTAAAGTACTTTTTATTGGTTTATAACACTATATAAGTTTTGTGTGTACAGTATTATATTTTGACTTCTGTATACATGACTGCATGCTCACCACCAAGGATTTAGTGTCCATGTGTAACCATAGAATTGACCCCCTAACCTCCTTTCCCTCTGGTAACCAATACTTGTTCTCTCTACCTTTGGGCTTCTTTTTGTTTGGTTTATTCATTTATTTTGTTTGTTTCTTCCATTTATATTGCACTTGTGAGTGAAATCATGTTATTTGTCTTTCTTCATCTGACTTATTTCACTTAGTATAATGCCTTCAAGGTCAATCTGTGTAGTCATGAATGGCAAAATTTCATCTTTTTAAATGAATGAGTAATATTCTATTCTATATACAAAAACACATCTCCTTTATACATTCTTCTGTTGACAGGCACTTAGATTTTTTCCATATCTTGACTATTGTAAATAATGCTATGATGAACATAAGGGTGCCTGTATTTTTTCAAATTAGTGTTTTGTTTTGTTTTGTAATCTTTGAATAAGTGCTCAGAAGTGGAATACCTGGATCATGTAGTAGTTTCAGTCTTAATTTTGGGGGGAACCTCTATACAGTTCTCCACAGTGGCTGCACCAATTTATGTTCTCACCAGCAATGCATGAGGGTTCCCTTTTCTCCACATCCTTTGATTTCTTTTTTGACCTAATAGTTGTTCAGTAGCATGTTGTTTAGTTTGCACATTTCTGTGATTTTCCATCTTTCTTCTTGTAGTTGATCTCTAGTTTCATAACTTTGTGATAAGAAAAGATTCTGGATATAATTTCAATCTTCTTAAATTTATTGGGACTTGTTTTGTGTCCCAAAATATGCTCCATCCTTAAGAATGTTCCATGTGTGCATGAAAGGAATATGTATTCTGTTGCATTTGGATGGAATGTTCTGTATAAATCTATGAAGTTCATCCTGTCTAATATTTCATTTTAGGCCTCTGTCTCCTTGTTAACTGTCTATCTGGATGATCTATCCATTGAAGTAATGGTGATCCTATACTAGGTGCATATATACTAATCACAGTTAGGTTTTCTTGATGAAATGTCCCCTTTATCCTTATATAATGTCCATCTTTGTCTCTAGTTACATTTTTTTGTCTTGAACACTGTCTTCTCTGGTATAAGTATGTCTACCTCCACTTTCTTTTGGCTGCCATTTGCTTAGCATATCATCTTTCATCCATTCTCTTTGAGCTTATGTTTGTCTTTAGAGCTATAGTTCAATTTTGTTTTTTAATCCATCCAGCCACTCTGTGTCTTCTGACTGGTGAATTCAATCCATTTATATTTAGGGTGATTATGAAATGAGAACTTAGTATTGCCATTTTATTTTTTCCTTTCTGTTTGCTCTATATCTCCATTGATTCTTTTTCCTTCTGTTTTTGTCTGCCATTTTAATTTGGTGATTTTCTATGATTTTTTTTCAGTTTCCCCTTTTTTTAGTGTTTTCTCGCTCTGCTCTGGATTTATATTTTGTGGTTGCCATGAGATTTCTATAAAACATCTCATAGATAAAGTCGTCCTTTTTCTACTGATAGAATTCATTTTCATTTGCCTATATGGATCTTAACCTTTTTTTCTTCCCCTTTTATGTTTTTGTTGTCTCAAAGTATCCTATTTTATGTTGTAAGTTTGTTACCAAATTGAAGTAGCTATAATTATATTTAATGCTTTTTTCCCTTTAACCTTTATGCTATAATCAATTGCTCAACAACATATTCTGATATAGAGTTGTAATTTTCTGCTTTTGTCTGTCGATTTATCACCTTACTAAAAGTTTTGTATACTTCTGCTTTTTCCTTTCAGGTAGAAGAGCTCCTTCCAACATCTCTTGTAAGGCACGTCTAGTGGTGATGACCTCCCTCAGCTTTTGTTTGTCTGGGAAAGCCATTACTTCTCCTTCATAAGGGTACCTTTATGAAGGGTAACTTTTCTGGATAGAGTATTCTTGGCTGACAGTTTTTATCTTTCAGTATTTTGAGAATGTCATTCCACTCTGTCTTGGTCTATAGAGTTTCTGCTGAGAAATCTGCTGTAGCCTAAGGGCAGGTTTCTTTGTAGGTGATGATCGTTTTTTCCCTGGCTGTTTTAAAATTCTTTCTTTGTCATTGACTTTCAATAGTTTTAATATAATGTGCCTTGGAAAATGTCTTTTTGTATTGAGATAATTAGTTGTTCTCTTAGATTCATGGACTTGTATATCCAGTTGCTTCCCCAGGTTTGGGAAGTTCTTAGCTACTATTTCTTTAAGTAAACTCTCTGCTACTGTCTTTCTTTATTCTCCTTCTGGGATACCCATTATCCTAATGTTGCACTTCCTAATAGAGTTGGATAGTCTTGCAGAATTTCTCCTTTTTTAAAAATCTTAATTCTCTTTCCTCCTCTACAGGTATCATTTCTAGATTTCAATCTTTGAGCTCACTAATTCTTCCATCTGGTCTGCTCTATTTCCAATGCCTTTAATGCATTCTTTATCTCCTTTATTGAGGTCTTCAGCTCCCAAATTTCTGTTTCATCCTTTTTTAGAGTTTCAATCTCTTTGGTAAAGTATTCTTTCTGTTTGTGAATTTTATCCCTAAACCCATGGAGCTGCCTAAGTTCTTGCTCTTCTGCATTTCTTCCTCCAATGGGCTCCATGAGAGATCACAACTCCTTTAACAAAATATTTTTGAAGCTTATACAATAAATGGGCATTTGTTTAATAACTTATACTCATGCCTCCTAGATTAACACAGTATTTGCATTATAAAACATGCAAAATATAAATTTAAATGAATGAGATAAAATATAATAGAATTTGAATTTTATATTGTACCCAAATAAAATTAGAAAACACTAACAAAAATTCTGGGAATAGCCTAATTTTGGAAATTAAGCAACACGTATATAAATATGTGAAGGTCAAAGAATAAATCACAAGAGAAATTAAAATGTGTTTTTTGATCTGAATGATAATAAAATACAACTTATTAAAGTTTCTGAGATGTGGCTAAAGTACTTTTTAGAAAATTATAGCTTTAAACACTCATTCCAAAAGAAACAATTATAAAATCAATGGTCTAAGTTTCACATTAAAACAGACAAAATTAATAAAATTAATTAACAAGAATAACGAAATATAGAATAAAGAAGAAAACAATAGAGATTAAAGTGGAAATCAGTCAAATATAAAATTTAAAAATCAATAAAACCCAGATAAGATCAATGAAATCAGAAACTGGGTTATGATACCTCTTATACGTGGAATCTTAAAAAAATGATACAAATGAACTTATTCACAAAACAGAAACAGACTCACAGACTTAGAGAATGAACTTATAGTTACCAGGGGGGAAGGGTGGGGGCAAGGGATAGAGTAGGAGTTTGGGGTTAACATGTACACACTGCTATATTTAAAACAGATAGCCAACAAGGACCTACTGTATAGCACTGGGAACTCTGCTCAATATTCTGTAATAATCTAAATGGGAAAGGAATTTGAAAAATAGTAAAAAAAATTTTTAAATAAATTTTAAAATTAAATTTAATTTAAAAAAAAAGAAAAGCTGTAACATTCATTTCAGGGATCAGCTTCTATTTCAAATGTGCCTAAATGGAGAGTTATGCATTTAAAATGTGGACTATTTTCATGTAAGGGAAACAAAATAAATTGCACTGAGACCCACTTAAACATTAAAAAAAATAAATAAATAAACTGGCTCTTTGGAGGGAGTAATAAAATTGATGAACATCCCACTTGACTGATTAAGAAAAATAACAGAAAATAGAATTACCAAAAGAGGGGACAGCACCACAGATCCTAGACTCATTAAAAAGATAAATAAGGGAATATTATGAACAACTTTATGCCAATAAATTAATTAACATGGATTAGAGAAATTCCATTAAAATTCAAACTACCAAAACTGACACAGGAAGAAATAGGAAACATCAATTGCCCCATAACTAATAAAGAGGTTGTATTCATAATTAAAAGACAATGTACAATGAAAATGTCAAAACCAGATATCTTTACTGGAAAATTCTTTTAAACATATTTAAAGATATCAAAATGATATCAATATAACATGGACTTTTTTTTACTAAAAAAGAGGAAGATTGACCACTTCCACTTCTGAACTCCTTTTATCAGATCAGCCTAGCCTTGAAGCTAAATTCCAGATACAAGAAAACCTTCCTGTAGGAAAATAAAGTTAAAAACCACTATCCCTCAAAAACATAGAAGCAAAAAGCTTTAAGAAAAGTTTATCAAATATACAGGAAACCTACCACTAACAGTGCATTTATTGTGAAAGTCAAATGTTTTCTACCTAAGATTGAGAGCAAAGCAAGGATTTCTGTTCTCAACATCACTATTAACCATTGTAATAGAGATCATAGCAAATACAATAAGGCAAAAAGAAATAAAATATAAATTTTGGAAAGGAAAAAGTAAACGTATCCTTATGGACAGAAGTCATAACAGTATATACAGGAATTCCTAAAGAATCTACAAAACACTGCTGGAACTAATATCTTGTAGCAGGACACAAATTCAATACACAAAAATAAATTTTAATCCTTAAGGATAAATTTAGCAACTATATGTGTAAAAGCTCTACACTAAAATTTATAAAACATTGTTGAGAAAAAATTTTTGAAGACTGCTTAACCTTGGACTTCTCAGCCTCATGATAAATAAATGTCTGGTGCTTAAGCCACCCAGCCTATAGTAGTTTGTTATGATAGTTCAAGCAGACTAATAAATGGAGACATATATCACATTTAATGATTGAAAAACTCTGCCTTGTTAAGATGCTATTTCTCCCAAATAAGAAGCATGAGTGGGAGACCAGAGGTAAGCAGAGAGAAGTTTGGGTATTTTTTTCCTCCAGTAGTTTAGACAGTGACTTCATCCCTCTATAGCTCCCCTTGGATGGCACCTCATTATACCGCCCTCCCAGGATCCAATAGCACAATTTCTTCCCCAGCTCCTCTAGACTTAGATGTGTTCATGGCTTTCCAGCTTCAAACATCTCAGTCTCTGATTGGATGAAAGCAATCTGCCACTACCCTTACTTCCTGGAAGAAGCAAAAGTACTTGATTTTGATGTAATATAACAACATAAAAACTTCAAATTACATGGTAAGTTTTTCATGAAAAGTAAAGCATCCATCCAAAAATTACTACATATACCAGGAGGCAATAACACATGAAGAAAGACAGAAAGAGATGAAGACAGAGAGACAGGGGCAGGTAGAGAGAAAGAGGAAGAAGGAGAGAGAAACATGTAATGGAAACAGACCCACAGGAGATCCAAATACTGGAGTTGTAAGACAGATATTCAAATATGGTGTTTAATATGTCCAGTAAGTTAGATGACAAGATGAAGAATCTAAACAGATAATCAGAAACTATACAAGAAGCAAATGAAAATTCTAGAATTGAAAAAGAGTGAACTTAAATAATTAAGAACTCAGTAGATTGGTATCCTTTCAAATTAGAAAAAATAGAAAATAGGATTAGTGAACTCGAATTAGGATAAAATATGCAGGCTGATGTAGGGAGAAGAAAAAGTATTGAATTATAAAATAAGGATGATCATAAGAGAGTTATGAACCATGGTAAGAAGGTTTAGCATGTGTGTAATTGGAGTCCTAGAAGGAGAGAATATAAAGTATGGAACAGAAGCAATCCTTGAGGCCATGATTTTCCAAAACTAGCTGCTATGGACTGAATGGCTGTGTTCCCTCTATATTCATATGTTGAAGCCCTAATCCCTAATGTGGTTGTATTTGGAGGTGGGTACCTTGATTTTGAACTTCCCAGTCTCCAGACTGTGAGGAATGAATGGCTGTTGTTTAAGCACCCCTGTCCATGGTATTTTGTTATAACAGCCAGAATTGACTAAGACACCAATGAAAGACATAATGCCACAGAGTCGAGAACTGCTGGAAACCCTAAGCAGAATAAAGACAAAGAAAACAACACCTAAGTACATCAGCATACAACTATAGAAAACCAAAGACAAACTTTTAAAACAGCCAGAGAAAAAAAGAAACATTATTTTCAAAGGAGAAACCATAGGATTGATAACTGGCCTCTCAACAGAAGAATTAGAAGACAGTACAATTATATTTTGGTGATGAAGGAAAATAAATGCCAAATGGAATTCTATAAAAGTGGAAAATGTTGGGCTTCCCTGGTGGCGCAGTGGTGGAGAGTCCGCCTGCTGATGCAGGGGACACGGGTTCATGCCCCCAGTCTGGGAAGATCCCACGTGCCATGGAGCGACTAGGCCCATGAGCCATGGCCACTGAGCCTGCGTGTCCAGAGCCTGTGCTCCGCAATGGGAGAGACCACAACAGTGAGAGGCCCGTGTACCACAAAAAAAAAAAAAAAAAAAAAAAGTGGAAAATGTCCTTTAAAAATTAAGCCATAAAAAAAAAAAAAAAAATTAAGCCATTCTTCTTTTTTCATTTCTTTTCCACTGCAGGAAGGAGGGATCTTAGTTCTCTGACTAGGGATTGAGCCCATGCCCCCTGCAGTGGAAGTGTGAAGTTCTAACTACTGGACCACCAGGGAATTCCCCAAAATAAAGCCATTCTGATTCTAATAAAATGTGAATGTGTTACCAGCTGAAGCACAGAAAAGGATATACTAAGGAGAGGTTTTTAGAAGGAGGAGAAGTATACCAGATGGAAACCAAAATACAGGAAAGAATGGAGAGCAACAATTGGTAAATGTAAATAAATATTTATGGCAAGCAAGAATCACTTAAAATATTTATCTTAAAATAAATCTCAATAATAGCATAAATGTGGAGGTGATATATTACATTCATGTGGTATAAGGTCCTTGTATTTTCCAGGAAGTGGTAAATATATTAATAAACATTAAGCATTAATAATATAATAATAAGATTTTGTGGATAACAAATAAAAGAATGGCAAAATAATGTATTACTAACAAGCTAATGGAAGAATAGAAAGCTAAATACAATTAATTCAAAAGTAGGTAAAAATGGGGTAAAGAGAAAATACAAAGGAAGAGGGTAAATTTAACAGTACCACAACATAGAATGTAAACAAATTAATGTTCCAGTTGAAGGAAGAAAATCATGAGACTGGATTTTGCAAACAACCTAACCCAACTATATGCTAGTTAGAAGAGATATTCCTTGAATATAAGGATACAGACAGATTAAATGAAGAGAAAGTAAAAGAAGTATCATGCAAACACTGACCAGGAGAGAGCTAGTGTCGTTATACTAACACCAGACAAAGTAGACTTGATGTAAGAAATCTTACTATAGATAAAAAGCACATTTCATTACAGTAAAAGATTAATCCATCCAAAGACACTCATCTCTAATTTTATATGTATTAACAATATAGTCTCAACATATGAAGCATAACTTGACAAATGAAAAAAAATAGGCAAATCTCAAGTATAATGAGAAATAAACGCATCTCTAAGTAACTGACAGAACACTCAGAATAAAAATCAGTAAGGGTATAAAGAGTTGAACAAAATTTGACCTCACCGATACATACAAGCCGAAGTGTGCTCATTAACTGCAGAATCACAAATGTGCAAATGCATAGGTCTAAAAATGCTCTATATGCTTGATGCAATCTTATCCCCAGCACACAAAAAAATCCCACCAAGTTTTTCTGGAAATGCATAAGGTGATTCTAAAATTATTGTAGAATGCTAAAGTCCAAGAACAAACAAGAAAATCATGAAGAAGAAAAATTTCATATTTAGACTCTTCTTACTCCATTATCCCAAATATCAGGTGACTGCTTTTTTTTAAAGTGTCAGTGTCATCAGGCCAATTGCACAGTTATTTCTTTATTATTTAGGCAGATGATTCTTATCTATTAAACAAATTAGTATAAGATGCCTGTAGTGCAAGCCCTGACAACTGTTTTTAAATTTTTTACAATGAAAATGCCCGACTTAAGCTTTGATTATGGAGGCATCCACTTCAAAAATGGCTGTCTCAGATAAACACCTAGCCAGGCCACCTCCCCCAGCTAAGACTCCTTTGTTTTAGAGATCTTGGTTGATTTGATACCTGACCATTTGGGACCCTTGTTTTTTCTCCTCCCATGATTCAAATTCCTCCTCTTTTGTTTTAAATTCACCAATAAAGAGTGGCTAGTGAAACCCTACACCCCCAGACCCAATAAAATCAGAACTGCAGGCCAAGCTCTCTTGCCGTCTACCTGCCTACCTGAGACCATGCTGTGTGGTCCCAGGTGTGCCATGTAATTTCCAGGACCTGTAAGTAATAAACCTTGTTTTTCTCTTTCCTGATGGTTATTGCTGAGGGCGTCTTGCAGTCATAATAAGAACCACAAGGGTATGGATTGGCTGAGACAGGCAAACAGCAATTCCTGGAAAAGATTTCACAGTGACCATGTGTCTTGGATTTTGCGGTAGTCTTATATTCATGTATTTTAATTATTTCAATAAATGTAGATTAATAAAATGTTAATTACAAGTAGACAAATGATTATGCATTTGTAAGAATTTCACATTAGCCAACTGACCAGTTTCTTTTTGCCTTAATTTCTCACATGTTGTTGATACATTTTTGCATTCAAATGACTCTCTAGCTTTGTCATCTCTATTAAACTGCAGCTCCTGGAAAGCTGGGTCTTTTTTCTATTCTTTTCATCCTATTGGGCAACCATCATACACTCTATGCATAATTGATGCTCAATCAATTTCTGTTGAATTGTTTGCTTCCTTTTCACTCTACAAAGTTGTACAATCAATACATCCATCCAGAGGTCAGTTGTCAGTAAGCACAGCAACATGCCGCTGCTTCGAGGGGGCCAGAAACTTCAAGCAAAAGAAAAAGAGAAATATTCTGCTTTTTGTAAAAATGTGTAACTCTTTCCACGTGTAATTATCCTTCCAGCTTGCAAATTTATAGCTGTTATAAAAATATATGTGTGTATATATATATCTTTCTTTCCAGGAATCAGGCAGTCTGCCAAGCAGGGAAAATTCATCTCCCTGAACAGCAAAGATATTATAAATCACTTGTATAATCACTTGCATATTCAAGTTTATAATTAATTCTGGGCCTTCATTAGGTGAGAGTTATGTTCTCAACAGTGTTTCCTGCTGCATCTTTTATACCTACTGTTGCACGCAAATAAATTCTGTCCCCTTTATGCCTTGTATGTTTAGAGATTTGATCATTTTGAAATGAAAAATAGTTTCTGTAACATTACAGAATGTTTCTCTAACATTACAACCACCTGTACAAGCAAACACAAAAGTGCAACTGCTTAAAGCATCATATTTTCCAAAATAATGCATTTAAGGAGATAGCATCACAGTTTGGCAGGACCCAGCTATAATCCTCAGTAACCTCGTCACATAATAATATGATGTCAAAATGATCGTCACATCAGATTAAACAGGTCCATCCCATTAGGTCTGCCTCTTCTACCCTCCTCAGGATCTTTCCTAAGGCTCCTCTAGAACCTTCTCTTTCAGGGCAGCAAATACACAAACCCAGTTTTGTTTGACTGCAGGTGTGTTACTGCTGGCTTTACCGGATTGGTTATATAACAGTATAAGTTTGGTTTTGTGACATAATTTTTTGTAATAAATGTGTAAGTTATTTATTTCAGTATTTTTAGAGCTAATAGAGACTAGAAAGTGGTCATGTAAAATTTTCACTTACTTTTTAGTGTATCTTGTTATGAGAGCCCGAAGCTATTGTGGTTTTTGGAAACTTAGGGGTTTATTAAAGTCTTGAGGTACAGTTCTTTCAAATGTCAAAAATCAGCTCTATCCTGAGGAGACATGTCCTTACTGGCTGCTTGAGAAATCAATATATATCCTGATCCAGGTCTAGAATTTCAGGATGAAAAAAAAAAAAAATCAAGTCCCACTCCCTTATTTTGCTAATGAGGAAATTGACTCAGAGTGGCTGTGAATTGCTTAAGTTCTCACAATGCAATTAGTTAGGAGTTTGTGTTTTTGAGGGGGGAGTTGTTATATATTCCTTGCTTCCTAATTCAAGGTTCCCCAGTGCCAGCGTCTCCACAAATGCTGTGATAATAACAACATACAACCAACAATTGCACTCCTGCACACACACACATGCACACACACAGGCTGAACCCCTGTACAAACCCCATCCATATCCCTGTCCTTTGAAGTAAAAGTCTGTTGCTTTAGTCTCCCAGGCCTCCCCTGAGTCTCTAAGGCTGGCTCAGGAGTTACTGATTAGGAATGTGAAGATGTAGAAACAAAGAATAGCTCTTGAGCTGGAAAACTGGTAACAATTTAGACTATGGCAGAATCACGGAAGTCCCATTTCCCTGAAAAATATAGATAAAGGCCTGACACACATTCCTAAGTTGTTTTAGAGGAAGCAGACCCCAACCAGATGAAAACTGCTGACCACAAGCACATAGACCCCAGACTGGTTGGAACCAGAAGGTTGATGACGCTCTAAACTTCACCTTGATGCCAACCAGTCCAAGAACTGTGCACCAGCTGATTGCTCACCCTGCAGCCCCCTCCCTCACAATGCGTTTTTAAAACCCCTTCCCTGAAAGCCATCTGAGAGTTGGGGGTCTTTTGAGCACAAGCTGCCCATTCTCCTTGCTTGGTGCCTACAATAAATGCTGCACTTCCCTTCACCACAACCCAGTGTCAGCAGACTGGCTTCACTGTGGGCTGGCGAGCAGACCCAAGTTTTGTTTGGTAACAAGGCCAGACATACACTGCATAAGAACCTTAGGATATCTGTAGTAGAGTTGATACTGCTGGGAACAGAACCCAGTCAAGACATTAAAGATGTCAGAGAAAATCACGCAGAAGATTTCATGGAGAGGAACACACCACAGTGACTGAGAACCTCCTCTGTCACTCCTCAGTCCTTGTGACCCCGGGGCAGGCTACGCACCCTCTCTGTGCCTCAGGTTCCTTGACTGCATCATGGGCTCAATAACGGTGCCTCCCCCTGGGCTTGTTGTGAAGATACTAAATGAATTAACGTTTGTGAAATACTAGGAGTAATGCCTGATGCATGGTAAGTGCTATAAAAATTTTTGGTAAACAGATTAAATGTGGGGTTTAAAAATGACCATTTCCCATCCAACTCATGCTGTCTTCCTTTAAGTAAAAAGGCCTGTCTTATATATAAAGTCATATTATTACACGGGAAAGAGGGTAGTGAGGTGGAGAGAGAGAGATTGTGATGCTCTTCTTGGATCCAGAAGAGAGTATTAGAGGCAACAAATACATACATATTGCAGTGCTGAGGATTAGCATCTGATACAAGGAAGAATTTATTGACAATAAGAGATGCCAAATATAGCACAGATCATCAGGATGGCATGTTTTTCTTCCCCATGCAGCACAGTTTCAGCTGCTAATCTGAGCAGATTGTGATGAAGTTCAGAGAACATCAGAAAACCTCATGATCCCTTCTCTGTAATTTTTAAACACTGATACCACTTCTTTCAATGTTTATCCTGATTCAGTCGACTACTTTTTCAATTAAAATAGGATATATGTCTTTCCACCTTTAAGTTCATTCAAAAATGCTAGACCAGGATGATTGTCAACTGTATTTATTACAGTCACCAAGGTCAACCTGAACCGAATATAACAATAATTCTGGCCATCATTATTAGGTTGCAAAACCTTGGGAAGCAGAAAAGGGCCTCGGAGGGCAACAGTATAATCTGGACCCTGTGGCCCATCACTGTAGAGCAGCCATCCTTAATTTGAGGGCAAGGGCCATGCATGGAAGCCTGAGAAGTAGAATGGAACGAAAACAAAAATTCAGACTTAGGAGAAGACATGTGAATGGTGATGAGCAAACACAGAGAACAGAGAATTACCTCCTATTTCTGTCTGCTTCAATGTCTGCAAACTAAGGTTGAGACATTGCAATGCTTGTAAACTGAACAATTCTGGCTATGCTAGCTTGAGAAATTTCTACACAATAAAATATATTTGTCATTAGTGAAGGCATGGGGGTCAAATATCCTTTAAAAGTTTTCTCATAAATGTGAGAAAATCTTCATGCCTCAGCTTCCAAGGTTTCATTATCTCACATCCTGACATATGATTAGAATAGGAGGCATCTCCTTTAGAGCTATCATCTCAAACTCCTTCTCTCCCCAGGAAAGAGTTCAATAGATATACACTCTTCCTTGTTAATTCTTGGACAGAGTGAAATCAGCTCCTTTTCTGGAATTCAGGTCCATTGCTGCATTGGTGAGAAGTCATTCTGAGTTATTAACCTTTGTAAAAACGTACTTGACTTTAAAGTAAACCATCTTATTAATGACCAGCTACTTGAATAACACTTAATGGAGGCACAGTGGATAGTTGTACAATGAAGTGTTTTCTGTTGTGTCTTAGCTAATGATTTGCAGCTTCAGGAATGTCAGCTGCTGCAGGGGAAGACATCAGGCAGGCATGAATTTGTCCCCAGAAAATTGTCCCCAGATCACATTTACACTTTTTTTAAAAAAAATATTTTATTGAAGCATAGTTGACTTACAATGGTGTGCTAATTTCTGTTGGACTGCAAAGTGGTTCTTTTTCATATTCTTTTCCACTATGGTTTATTACAGGACATTGAATATAGTTCTCTGTGCTATACAGTAGGACCTTGTTTAACCATTGTATACATAATAGTTAGCTCACATTTAGTTATATCTGACTTTTTCTTTCTTCACTTTTCCCATCCTTTTTCCTCACTCTTTTCAGGATCCATGCATAATGTTATTCTTTAATTGCTAATCTGTGGATGGCTCAGAATTCTCATTCAAGTAATAGGACCTTATCCAGTGATGTGTCATGTATCGCTGAAGTGTCACACTTCTAGCAGAAAAGATGTAGAACTGTGATCATGCAGAAGAGGCATTTACTGCAATAAGGAATTAGTTATGTCCCTCCGTCATATTCTGGAGCCTTCCTCTGATCAAAATGGGGTTTGATCTTCACAGGCAGCCCTGAGTATCAGCTGAGCATCCACAGAGCTTGATGGGAAGGAGGCAAGGTCCTGGGATCATCACCAAGGTTTCAACGTAATGCCTTGCTCCCCCTGCCCCCTAGAGTCATAATCCAAGTCCACGGAAGCTGTGAAGCTCCGCACACAAGTCTGCAACCCATTGTCGGCAGCCTCTTGACACCATCCCTCCCCCACAGTCTCTAAAACTGGTCACTCTTCCAGGGCCATATGGTGGAGACTTTCTTGACCCAGTATTTTGCTCTGGAATCCCTTTAGGATTCCAGTTTCCACGGAACAATTAAAACTGACTTTTCCCTCAAACTCTGCACTTAAACAATTCCATATTTTGATATGGTCTATTCATTGAAAGAGAAACAGGACCAACTCCACATCCCAGTTTTTCTAAATTGTCTTCCTTCCTCTGAAAAACCACTGCCGACCAGCAATTGTATATCTTTCTGCTCATTATTTTGAGATAAACATATTCAAGAGCATTTTATGACTAGTCTACATGTTAGAAACAAATTGAAACAGCTTTCAATAAGAAAAGAAAAAAACAAAGAAAAACATAGCATACCAAGTCACCATTGACAGTTTTCTGAACATAAGTTTATCTACTGCATACCAACCTATCATAAATAGCAGACCCATGGTCACCAAAGGACTTGAAAAAGTAGGTTGCTTCAACTATTATATATAGGATGGATAGACAACAGGGTCCTACTGTATAGCACAGGGAACTACATTCAATATCCTGGGATAAACCATAACGGAAAAGAATATGAAGAGTGTATATGCATGTATAACTGAGTCGTTTTTCTGTACAGCAAAAATTAACGCATTGTAAATCAATTTTACCTCAATAAAATTAAAAAAAATAGTTTACTTCATAAAACTGTACCATGGAGAAAGCTGTTTGCAGAAATTCTCCTATTTCTAGTAAATTAACATTGACCTAGTTTTCACCACGTACTTCAAGTACTAGGTGATTTTTTTTTTTTTTTTTTTTTTTTTTGCAGTATGCGGGCCTCTCACTGCTGTGGTCCCTCCCGTTGCAGAGCACAGGCTCCGGACGTGCAGGCTCAGCGGTCATGGTTCACGGGCCCAGCCCCGCCGCGGCATGTGGGCTCTTCCCGGACCGGGACACGAACCCGTGTCCCCTGCATCGGCACGCGGACTCTCAACCACTGCGCCACCAGGGAAGCCCACTAGGTGATTTTTGATCCCCTCCTAACTCCGTATGCATTATTGCTGGTGGACCTGTTTACCAAAAAAGTCATCTAGTTTCAAGGTTTTATAAAGTTTCTGTAAGTGTTCTCCTGCTATTTATTTCACACCTGCTAACATAATCCTTCCTTTATGATGCTCTGTTTAGTTACCTTGGAAATGATATCGTAGCAGAGCAGAAACATCTGTCATTGCAAGATGATTCCTGCTTAATTTTAAGCTGGAGTTAACCTCATTTCTGTACACATAATGGAAAAGTGTGACGACGCAGACTTCACAGTGACAGAAGTCTGCAACCACTCGTTAAAAAATATGTTTTCCTTATTATTGTATATGATTCTGGGAGTAAATTCTGATGGATTTTAGAAATAAATACCAATGGTTATCCACTTTTCTCACTAAATGGAAAGATGTCATATTACAGAGGAGGAATTTACTGTCAAACCTGTTAAAAGACATATTGATTATTTTGAATGTTCTACTTTCTGTCAGAATATCATTTTAAAATGATAACAAAATATCTCATATTTTGTTCCAAGGAGTAAAGAAGATGTTCTCATTTAAAATGGTACAGTGGGGGAATAAAAATACTCTTTGGGGTTAGGTAAACCCGATTTCATGCTCTTTGAAATACTGTACGTCAATTTACATTTACAGACCTAAGTTTCCTCCTCTGTAAATTGAGGACAGTATACTCAACTTGCTAAATTTGGGGTGGGTGCTAGAAAAGAGAATTTCTGTAACGTGCCTAGCACAATGCTTGATATTTAGAAGAAGGCTGAATTAAGTTAATTGCCTCTCACAAACTCAGTTTACAAAGTTTAAGATAGTGACCTCTTATGAAACATCTTAAAAATTTAAAAGACCCACTAACAGCTAAGTGAAATGCAGAATTTCACTTTTAATGATTGTTTAAAAAGCAGGATATAAAGCATCTTATCAAAATAATGCAAAGTATAAGTATTTTAGTACTAGAATGTGAGAACTTGAAGGAAGTTTATAGGTCACCTAAGTCAACACCCAACACTTCCCAGGAAAGGGAACTACACTTAGATCACTTGCTCACAGCAATGCATTGGGTACACAGCCACCTGAGGTGAGAACAGACCACTTTAATCAAAGTCTAGTGATTTACCACTTTCATCAACACCCTCCTTTATGCCAGCAGTACTCTAAGCTCTAGGCACATCAAATTCTGAGATATATATTTTAAAAGTATAGCACCAAGAATCCTTATCCTTAAATGCCTACTGAAAAATCTAGAATGTCAGTCTTTACTCTGCCATGGGTTATTTAAATTGTGTGGTAAAGTTTAAGTAACTTGATAAAATGTCAAAATGTGAGGAAAAATCGATCGGGACCCTCTTTCGTCCCCTTCGTTTGAAGGGAATTTGTATTCTTTTGAATACTAAGTGTGCTGGTCATCATTCAATACTATCATTCTTTGAGAAAATGTAACTTTCTAGTGATATTTTTGCCACAAAATGAGGCCTCTAATTTACCAAGTGTAACAAGTATGGTTTCTAACACCGACTAACCATTTGACTTAGATACACATAGCTTGAAAGTATATTTAAACCTTTTATTGGAGGGGGGGATTGGGAATCATTAATAGCATAAAAGCCCCACAGGAGCTGAGGGACGCCAGGCACAGGTGACCTACTCTACATCGCTGGCCTGGGGAAGGGATAGCACTTCACTCACATCATTCCTGGCCTGTGTCTCTTAGACGGTATCACTCCTCAGAGAATCATTACCCAAACTCCGTAACTGTGTTGTTTGATGGCAACTTTATAACTGTTTCAAATAGTTTATTAAACTCATTCTGAAAATGTTACTGAGAAATTTTCTATTCCTAGAGGCTGTGCAGAATGATCTATCAATATGGTGTTGGGAGTATTGGAATTCACATAACCTATATGGGGAAAGAATCTGAAAAACATAGTTGTATATGTATAACTGAATCACATTGCTGTACACCTGAAACTAACACAACATTGTTAATCAACTATACTTCAATTAGAAAAAAATACTGGAATTTGCACCAAGCCCCAAATACAAGATATTTGTAACCTACTGCTCAGCGATTGGGAAAATTAGTAAATTACTGTTTTTTTCTGCCATTTCCAGTGAACATCACCACTGTAAGGAACGATTCCTCCCTCCTTCTAGACTTGTTCCCAACTTTCTTTTCTCACCCCAAAACCCTTGGGAGGAGTATTCACTTTTACTGAAAGGTATACTTTTTCATCTACATGACAGTAAGAAAACAAGTTCATGCAAGTTTTACTTTATTTGTTATATAAATGTTGATGTCTCTTAAGAACGGAGATACACATACGAACTATGATGGTTATTTAATCTTTGATAACAGGAAGGAAGATGGGAAATGCAACTCTAGATGACTTAATTCCTGGTCTGAACTTCTCTGGTCTGTGAGAGGTCTGATAACACACACACATAACAGGGGTCTGCCTTCTTGCTGGAGAAATGAAGTTGCCTTTTCTCATAAAATCAAACAAAATAAAGATAACCATCCTAAGGAACCTAAGACATTAAGTTTTGAGTATAATATTCACACCGGGGGAAATACTAAAGCATAATATGTAATACTACGTAATAGGGGTATTGCTTCTTCTCAGTGCTCTGCCACTTCTGCCAGACAAAATAATAAAGTATTCTTTAAAAATTCTAAATATGCTGAAATACTTTAAACTGATTAGATTTCTACATATCCTCACTACAGACTGCTCTGTCTCTGTTTCACTGTGTTACCCACATAAATTCTGCTTCTCACTGTGCTACCACCAGGCAGGTAGGACTACACGTAAACTAGAACAATAGTGTTTCTTGTTGGTAATCATAAATTTAAAGACAGAGATGTAAAGAGGAGAAAAATCTTTTTTTTTAAGAAGAAAGGTTGATAGTTTAAATGATTTTTTTAAGTCAAAAGGTCGCATTAAAAGAAATCATGATTGTTTATTATAGATCACTGATTAGAACAGTTTGCTAAACCAATATAGCACCACTTAGTCTGAAATCACATGTCTGTAAGAATGAGGAACATTTTTCCTCTAGCATAAAAAGAAGGGAAGCTGTCCCCAGACTGCTTGGACCAATGCTGTCGTTACTCCACAAAGTTAAGTACAAAGACACTAACTTGCTGTTTTCTTCATGACTATTCACGTAAAACCTTAAATCAACATTCAAATTTCTTACCTTATTTAAAACAAAGGCCTTTAATTTATTTCAAGCTTGGACTTGTTTAGGTAATTTGAAGAAAGGACTAAAAACACGTTTCCTGGATTACTTTGGAAGGGTGAGAGATTTAATCTATGATTTTTAAAATAATAAGACTGCAATGCAAACATGAGGGAAATACATATTTTTGGAAAAAATCCACTAAAAATAAAGAAATAAAAGTAAAGATATAGATTATAATTGAGATCTGAAATTTTCCTTTCATAAAATGTCTGATAACTATTACAGTCTAGTTCATTCATTTAACATTCAACAAATATTATTTCAAATCCATATTGTGCCAGGTATGAGTCGGGCCTCAGGGGAGTAAGAAGTCCCTGTTATCACGAAGCTTCTATGCCAGTGGGAAGAGGCAGAGGATAAAGGACACACTGAGAGTACATACCACGTGTATAGGTGAGATAGATAAATAGATAGATGGATAGAGTGTGTATGTGTATATACACACATACACACATACACATATATGTTCCTGTCTATAGGCATTTTTATTTAGCTATTACAAAATACAACACTGCTCATCTGTAATTTCCCTAGGATTTAAGCGGGGGTGGGGGAACGTGGGGAAGGGAAGTTTGGGATTAGCAGAAGCAAACTATTGTATACGTATAACTGACACATTTGTGGTACACCAGAAACTAACACAACATTGTAATTCAACTCTATTTCACTAAAATAAATTAAAAAAATATAAAAGTAACTCATGGTAAACTCATTTTAAATGTTGACTGATGATAATGAATTACCCTTCAAAACAGGCTGTACTAACTTTCTTTTTTCTTTACAATGGCCCAACTTTTTTTTTTTTTTAATTTGTATTGGAGTATAGTCAACTTACAATGTTGTGTTAGTTTCAGGTGTACAGCAAAGTGAGTCAGTTATACATATACATATATCCACTCTTTTTTCATATTCTTTTCCCGTACTAACTTACTTTCCCACTAGCAAAGTATGGGACTGGCCATTTCTTAAAATCCTCGGCAATACTGGGTTTCATCTGTCTAAGGGTTTTTTGTCAGTCTAACAGTGAAAACATATTTCATTGTGCATGAAAGCTGATTTTTCTTATTGTACTCCTATGTTATCTGTAATATGCTTTACATGAATTTCCTGCTTATATTTTTTTGTTGGTTATGCTTCTTTTGTCTTAAAAAGTGTTTACTTGGTTGTCTTTGTTCTTCCTCTCTTGCTTTCACCCCAAACCTCTGATTTTTAACCAAAGCCAACACCCAGACGTGTATCCCTCCTCAGCTTTCTCCTTATTCATACAAATATATGCAAGCCTACTTTCAAACATATATATTGTTTGGTTTTCATTTATTTGAAGAGACAAGACAAGGTAATTTATGGAAACAAAATTAGATTAGTGGTTGCCTGGGACTGGGGTTGGGCATGGGGGTTAACTGCAAACGTGAATGAGGGATCTTATTGGAGGGATGAAAATGTTTTAAAACTGATTTGTGACAATGGTTTCACCAGACAGTAAAGGTACTAAGAACCACTGAACCGTACATTTAAATGAGATGAGTTTTATATGTATATTATATTTCAAGTTGTTTTAAAGAAAGAAATATACACATTACTCAGTAACTAACTTTTTTCAAATAACAATATATCATGGATATCACTACAAATTAGTACATAGAGTCTCAAAGTCTATCTTTTCTGTACTTTTGATACACACATATACACAGACTCACGTATGATTTTGCATTACTTAGATCATACACACTTTAATTTTTGCATATATATTTGCACCTTAATTTTAACACAGAAGAGCAAAACAACAAAGCTTTGAAAGCAAAACAAAATCAGGAAACAAGACATCGATTCAGAAAAAAATGTATACATATATATATTTATACTGCATTTAATAGATAAATGCTAATATATTTAACCTACAAGAATGCTTACAAATTGATAAGAAGAAGACAAACTAATAGAAAAATGAGTGAAGGTTATGAATAAACAAGTCTCAGAAAATCAAACCCAAATTGCCCAAAATATATGAAATAATGCATAAGCTTAACAAAAGTCTAAGTAATACAAATAACTGAATTAATAATGAAATGTTAACATTCATGCATTATGTTGACAGGAATCAAAAAGAATGTCAACATTTATTACTGGTGGATATGTGGGGGAAGTGTACTCTCAAACACTTCTTAATTATTAAAACGTTTTGGGGAAGCAGTTAGGAAAACCTGTGAATGTAGATATATACATATTGAGTTTTGCATGTTTATTTTATATTTAGGCACCTTACTGAATTTCCATTTGTACACAATTTCCATTTTGGTACACGATTTTAGTCAAAAGATACCCCCTTACTTTTTTCTATTTTTATACAAGTTATTTTATTTTCTTGTCTTATCATATTCACCGAAATGTCCAAGACTAAAATAACAATAGTAATTATCCTGAGTTCTGATATTTACTGATATGGCTTTAGTTTTCATCTATAAAAATAATAATTGCTGTTAGTTTCTGATAAATATTCCTGTTCATATTTAGGAGGCTTTATTATATTTCTAGCTTTCTTAGGGTTTACTTAGAAATGGTTGTCAATGTTATCAAATGCTGTTGAAGAATCTATCGATATGATTATATGATTTTCTCCTATACTTGTTTGATACACTGAGTTATGTTGTTAGATTTCCTGATATTAAAGCACTCTTCTATTCCTATAGTGGATGTTACCTGATCATTCTGTTACACTAAATCTTACACTCAATCTTAGACTGATTATTTTAGAATGGGTGTGTAAAAGGTAAACTTTCTGAATATTTTTATGTCCCAAATGTGTTAATTTTGTACTCACAATTAGTTATAGATTTCTAGATTCAGAAAGTTTGTTTCAAAACATTGAAGATATTGCTGTCAACAGTAAGTCAGGTGACTGTCTGATTATCATTTTTTTGTATATAAACTTTTTCATTTTTTTCCTGAATCCTTCTAGGATTTTTATCTTCACCTTTGGAGTAACAAAATTTCATCCAGGGGTGTTTTGTGTAAATCTTTCCTCAATAATTTTTGCTTAGTACTTGATATTTATCTTTTCAATCTCAAGATTCAAGTCTTCCAGCAATTTGGGAAGAGTTTCCTCAATTTTCATATTTATGCTCTCCATGTTCTCTTTTCTTATCTTCTGGAGCTCCTGTTAATTGTCATTAGACTTTGTTGATTAAGCACCTATGACTGGGTCTTCTAACATACTTCCATTCATCTTTTGCTCTTCATTCATGAAATATTACCTGTTTATATTATAGATCACTGATTCAGCCCTCAGCTCCATCTGCTCTATTGATCAGTTCTATTGACTTTTAAAAACAATATTTGCAAACACATTTTAACTCCTAACTCATTCTTATCTGCTTACAGCCCCTTTCCATAGCAAAGCGTTTTCATGGATGTATGCAAATCTCTTTTTGAGTTATATCAAAGCTCACTTAATCATCTCTGCTCTTTCTGGGGTGACTTTCTTCTGTCATTGTGCAGGTCATAGGGCATTGGTGTCAGTGGGTGAGTGTGTTGATTGGCTTGATTTTCACTACTTGAGCATATAACAGATGTGGAGAAAGGCAATAACCACCCATCCATCCCCAAACACACAAAATATTTCTCAATATTTCACTTACCAAGAGGAAATTGACTGTTCTTTGTGAATTGCCCTTAGCTGTAGCTGCTCCTGCTCTCTTCTATTCATGTCAACTTGGTACACCAAGTTACCTCAGGCTCTGTCTGATTCCCTCTCAGACCCTGACACCTCTACTAGGTACCTTCCTCAAATAAATAAATAAATAAATAGAGTGCAGTCAAGTTCTCATGCATTAGAGGACTTGAGCTTAAGAGTCAATGATGCTGCTGCCTTGTTTTGTTAAGTGCATATGTATAGGAGTAGATCTGGGAGGTGAGGCAAACTCAAATGTCCTTGACATTCTGAATGATGTCCTCAACTAATTGCACTGATGGTTCCCCCCTTTTTATGTTTTTATTGGATATTACCGAGCATAATAATTAACTCTCTAGCTATTATCTTGGTAATAATTTTCTATTGCTTGTGTTCGGGGCTGGCATATTGTTTGCTTCTGTTAATTACTTCTTTTGGACTTTTGACTCCAGACCACCACAATAAAGTGAATGTCGTCATAAGCAAGGCACATGAATATTTTGGTTTCCCAGTGTGTATAAGAGTTATCATTATTGCAGACGTAGAAAATGGACTTGAGGACATGGGGAGGGGGAAGGGTAAGCTGGGATGAAGTGAGAGAGTGGCATGGACATATATACACTACCCAATGTAGAATAGATAGCTAGTGGGAAGCAGCCGCATAGGACAGGGAGATCAGCTCGGTGCTTTGTGACCACCTAGAGGGGTGGGATAGAGAGGGTGGGAGGGAGGGAGATGCAAGAGGGAAGAGATTGGGGACATATGTATATGTATAGCTGATTCACTTTGTTATAAAGCAGAAACTAACACACCATTGTAAAGCAATTATACTCCAATAAAGATGTTTAAAAAATACAAGGAATTAAAGACAAAAAAAAGTTATCTTTACCCTATACTGTAATCCATTAAGTGTGCAATAGCAGTATGTCTAAGAATACAATGCACATACCTTAATGAAAAAGTACTTTACTGCTAAAAATGCTAACCATCATTTGAACCTTCATTGAGTCTTAATCTTTTTGCAGGTGGAGGGTTTTGCCCTGATGTTGATGGCTGCTGACGGATCAGGGTGATGGTTGCCAAAGCCTGGGGCGGCTGCGGCAGTTTCTTAAAATGAGACCACAGTGATGTTTGCCACAAAGATTGACTCCTCTTTCATGAGCAATTTCTCTGTAGCCTGCAATGCTATTTGACAGTATTTTACCCACAGTAGAATTTTTTCAAAATTAGAGTCATTCCTCTCAAACCCTTGTGCTGCGTTATCAACTAAGTTTATGTCATATTCTAAATCCTTTGCTGTCATCCAACGGGCTTCACAGCATCTTCACCAGGAGTAGATTCCACCTCAAGAAACCACTGTCTTTGTTCGTCCATAAGAAGAGACTTCTCATCCATTCAAGTCTTATGAGATTGAAGCAATTCAGCCACATCTTCAGGCTCAACTTCTGATCCTGTTTCCCTCGTTTCCACCACA
Source organism: Globicephala melas (assembly GCF_963455315.2). NCBI lineage: Eukaryota > Metazoa > Chordata > Mammalia > Artiodactyla > Delphinidae > Globicephala > Globicephala melas. The sequence continues at coordinate 8,753,296 of NC_083327.1, read as the reverse complement.
TCTGCAGTTCCTTCCTCCACTGAAATCTGAACGCTCCCAAGTCATTTATGAGGGCTGGAACCAACTTCTTCCAAACACCTGTTAATGTTGTTATTTTGATCTCTTCCCATGAATCACGAATGTCCTTAACGGTATCAATCATGGTTAATCCTCTCCAGAAGGTTTTCAATTGACTCTGTCCAGATCCATCAGAGGAATCACTATCTACGGAAGCTATAGCCTCACAAGATGTATTTCTTAAATAATAAGACTTGAAAGTTGAAATTACTCCTTGATCTGTAGGCTGCAGGATGAATGCTGTGGCTCGTTTGATCTTCTCTCCAGACCAAGAAAACTTTCTCCGTATCAGCCATAAGGCTGTTTCTCTTTCTTGTCATCCATGTGTGCACTGGAGCAGCATTTTTCATTTCCTTCAGGAACTTGTCCTTTGCTTTCACAACTTGGCTACCTGTTTGGCACAAGAGACCTAGCTTCCTCACTAAGCTCCATCATTTCTAGCTTTTGATTTAAAGTGAGAGACCTGCAACTCTTCCTTTCACTTGAATACTTAGGGGCCATTGTAGGGATATTAATTGGCCTCATTTCAGTATTATTATGTCTCAAGGAACAGGGAGGCCCAAGGAGAGGGAGAGAGATGGCCGGTCTGTGGAGCAGTCACAACATACACAACATTTACTGATTAAGTTCATCATCTTATACGGGTACTGTTCGTGGCAACCCAAAATAATTAAAATATCACCATCAAAGATCACTGCTCACAGATCATCATATATAATATATTAAATATAATAATAATGAAAAGTTGGAAATATTATGAGGATTACCAAAAGGTGACGCAGAGACATGAAGTCAGCAAATGCTGTTAGAAAAATGGCACCAACAGACTTGCTTCACACAGGGTTGCCACAGACCTTCGATTTTGTAAAAAAATGCAATATCTGTGAAATGCCATAAAGCAAAGTGCAATGAAATGAGGTCTGCCTGTACATAGGCATATTTTTATATTTGAATGTGTATATATATATATATATACATATATATATCTCATGAGAAAAATTCAAACATTATGTACTTGTTTTTCTATGTGAAGGTAAAGCTTAAATATTAACCTATCAAGTGAAACTATAAACGATCAGAACCCTAATAAATAAATTATGTTGCACTACTGACGATTTGCTCTTTAAATCATACTTGCTTTGCTCCTGTTAGTTTCATTTTAATGTTTGCCAGGTAGGATACAAATATTTCCAACGTGTATAACACACTTGCAATATTGTCTTAAAAGGAAGATACTGAGAATGCCACGTATAATGATTACAATTATCATTTACTGAAGGTCTAATATAAGCAAAACACTATATTATTGAGAAACTACGCTGTTTGACTCCAAATTCCATGTTCTTTTCTCTACCTTGAGCCGCCACTGGAAGGACAGACAGACTTGCTCGTGACGCAACCACTGAGAAGCGTAGTAAAGTCCAATTGCGATGGGCAGGCCAGCTGGACTGGTCTTCCTTGTTTTGACTGTCCGCTGAAGCTGCCACATACTTCTCACCAGGGCACCTGCTACACTGGAGTAGGCTTTCATTTTTCTTCTAATCTACTTTTCCACACTTGAAGACAAAACATCAAATCCAGCTTTTAATAGCTCTGGATAAACTAAGGGACACTAGGTTCTCTCATGAACCCATAGTATGGGTTTAATTGTTTGCACATGGTAAAATCGTATGTGAAATTCCACGTTATCTTTTTGCTTCCTTCCTGGTTCTTACCTGCTTTTCATAGAGGCGAAGTTGATAGAAGGCTGAGGCGTGAATGAACAAGGTGTAACTTTAGTACTAAGCCACACTTTGTGTTTAGGATATAATATGATAGCACACAGCAATGCATAGTACTGTTACCTGGACCAGTGTTAATCAGACTCCATGGATAGGTGTCTCCTGATAGATTATTAGAAATGCAGATTTCTGGGCCCCATCCCAAGCCTACTGACTTAGAATTTCTGCGGATAGGGGCCAGAAATCTTTATTTAACTCTACTCTTCAAGTGATTTGTTTGCATTGGCTTAGATTTTAAACTGCACAGATTTGAGTAACAGCCTTCTCCAACTGAAGCACGGAGCAGGTAAACATGACCTTGAACTATGTGCTGTGACTCAGCTGCCTCACTGGTCCCATGAAGATAGGACTAAGGTTGTCTAGATGATCAGATAAAATATATGAAGGTATCACATACACACACACCCCCGAGAACACCAGAACCCTGACTGTACTAATATTATGTGCTCAGCAAACATTAACCCCAAAAGTCTGCCTCTACCATTGGTGATATTTTCAAATGATATGTTCTGCAAATCAACTCTCATTATAATATTATTGCTGTCACTAATGTTAATTTGGTCACATTTGGGCCGTCCTCTTCCTATTCTGTCTTCAGGGAGGAAAGGGTCACTTTCCACTCTGCTCAGTATAGGAGGATTCTAACCCCCGTCACATTTGAGAATGCAGACTGATGACACTCTCCTCGCTAATCACAGTTTGTGTAACCAGCAGATGTAAGGGACAGGTATCTCTCCACCAAAAGAAAGCAACAGAGTTAAAAAGATATATTGAGAACTCAGTAGGTAATTAATCGATGCCTGAGAAACCAAACTGATCAGTTCTTATTTCCTTCTTACAACCCCTTCTCCTTTATAATTTTGTACTTTCTGAACTGTCAAATTTCTTTGAAATAATGGTGTGGAAATTTTCATAATTTGGTGGAGTCCCTCAAGGTTATTTTTTAAAAAAAATTTTGCCAATTTCCTTTTTAAAAAAAGTAATTGTCTGGTCTTCTTTTTCTTGATTAGCATGGGCTCTTTTCCAGTGCCTTAGTGTATTTTCCTCAAGGAATATCAAAATTTTAATCCTTTGACCTTTTTCTCAACTTCCCAGATAGTCTGTGGGACAGAATTTTGCCCCTCCAAGATAAATGGTATCAGACATGTGTTCCAAAATATGTTTAAAAATAGTGTGTTATCTGTGGAAGAATAAATGATCACTAAAATAATAAAAACACTAAGATAAAAAAATGTACAGTAACAGAATTATGTTGATGCTGCTGTTGGAGAATTTGGTGGATCAAACTACACAATATCCCCAAAACACACGTCTGTAAGAAGATTATCCATCATTATGGCCTATTTCCATAATCAGGCTCTACCTTGATACTTTATTTTAAAAATGAATGTGGAATATACACAATTTATGCTTAACTGCTGTAGCAACATCGATAAAATATTGACCTAAAAATAATCAAACCTCACAGCAAAGGAATGAATATACGAATTAAGTAAAATAATGCTTTATCTGGAAAATAAAGCTGGTGTACCAAATAAATTCAGAAAAAAAAGTCGTTGGGAATAACTTAACACCACGTAAAAGGAAATGCCATTCAAGCGTATGAAATAATCAAGTGACTGAAATAATCACCTAGTCAGAGAGTTTGGGCGGACACAAATAATGGGTAAAGAGAGAGAAAAAGATAATTTTAAATTCAAGACAGCAAGCAAGAGAAGAAAAGAAATAAAGAAATGAAATTCTTCCTAGAGTAACTGAAATAAAATTTGGGTAAGCCCTAATTACTAAAATCAACTGGTTGAAATTGTTTTTCATTCTTTCTAATTATTTTGCGAGATTCAAAATAATGTGGGTAGAAGACAAAACTTGTAAAGGAGGGTCGTGGAAAAGTTGTATCTTATAATATCTGAACAGGAATCACTGGTAACAAACAGTCTAGCTTAGGGTGTTCCGGCATGAAAGGCCAGGCCACATTTGGGTTATTATAATTCATGGATGCTCTGGGGACAGTGTGGGTAGGTAGCCATAATGTACTGACTGGATGCAGTCACCATTTTACTACAGATGTCCCAAGCTAACAGAGAAACTCTGTCCACTTTTCAGCAGTTTGCAATGAGTAAAAGAAATATAGTTTAATTGATTTTAAGAGAAAAAATCAAATAGAGGCCCAACTGCATTTAATGAGCAGTAATCATGAATGCTCACCGGGCTCTTTCTCTTCCATTTACAACACAAGTCTTTACGTAAAAAACATGAATAAAAAAAGACTTATACTCGTATAGTTTCCCAATGCCGGAAGTTTCTTACTATCTTTTTATTCAATTTCTCTGAGCAGTCAGTAATGTGTAATAATATTGTTTCCATATTAAAAGTGGAAAACTAAATCCAGAGAGGCATGATTTTTTCCCAGGTCATAGGGCTACAACTCCGGCTAAAATGACCCAACTCCCAGGGGCTGCTGTTATCATCACCCCAAACACAGCCATTTCTTACACCCAAAGAAAGTCATGTGGTACATATATATACAATGGAATATTACTCAGCCATAAAAGGAATGAAACTGGATCATTTGTAGAGATGTGGATGGACCTAGAGACTGCCATACAGAGTGAAGTAAATCAGAAAGAGAAAAACAAATATCGTATATTAACACATATATGTGGAACCTAGAAAAATGGTACAGATGAACCGGTTTGCAGGGCAGAAATTGAGACACAGATGCAGAGAACAAACGTATGGACACCAAGGGGAAAGAGGGGTGTTGGGATGAATGGGGAGATTGGGATTGACATATATACACTAATATGTATAAAATAGATTAACTAATGAAAAAATAAAATAAAATAATTGCAAAAAAATAAAGATGAGTAAGATCCCAGATACCTCCAAATTTCAGAAAGTTGCCTCTAACTTGATAACCTCTAAGAATACTTGATAGCTGGTCTCTTGTTTAGCTTGAAGACACAAGTACAATGAGTTGCATGCTCTTGGCTGTATTAAAGGGTGAGGTTTCTCTCTGTCTTTACAGTCTCTTAGTGGACTGTCTGTGATATACATCACATTCTGGCTTAATGCTTATTCAGTAATAAGACTCTTTTCTTTCTCCACTGCCTTTGTGGAGAGGTTTTCTGGGTTGAGGAGAGACTTTGTTTTTAATTTGATTTCCCACAAAGCTGGACCAGAGGCACAGAGCTTCTGCTTCATAAGATTGCCAGGCTGCAGGTATGGCACTGAGCCTCCAACAGATAGTCTCTGTGGTCGCTGTTGTGGACTCAGGGACTGGAGGGGCCTTACGATGGATGCTCTGGTAGTGTATACATAAGGTGCATGTCTGGGGAGGAGTAAATCTCAATGATTTACTAGGGGAGGCTAGGAGGAGTAAATCTCAATGATTACTGAGACTGAATTTCCTGTTGGCCTCCTAGGATGAAATCTCACCCTCAGAATTAAGTTAAGGGAAGTTAAGATGATTTAAGTGACTTCACATCGTTACCACACAGTTAGTATCACTAAAATTGGGGAAATCAAATACAGTGGAGCGGAATCTTTGCACGCAAGATAATATACACAAGTTAAGGGGAAAGAAAACCTTCACGGCATGTACTGCTATCAGACTACAGCATGAAAGAATGCAGATCAGAGTTGGAGAAGCGAAACTGAAGCTCATAAATTAAACGTGCCTGACGTCTTTTCTTTTTGTTGACAAGAAGTAAACATAAAGTATTAACGTTAGTAATACCGTAAGCACCAAAATATCTGGAAAAAATATTTCTGGTAAAGGGGTGTTATATATTGGGCCGGGTGCCCTCCTCTCAGGTGGGGGGGGGCAGTTTCAGGACATGAAAGCAGAGAAGTTTTGAGAAGGAATTTTGGATTTTCATCCACAAAATTATACAAGCTGGAAAAGTGATCCAGAATTGTGTTCCATCAGAATATCGATTTTACCAAGAATGCTACATATAAATGAAACTTGTTAGAAGAAAGAAAATAAGGAAATCTAAGTATTTATATACAGTTTTTATGTTTTTCCCCTATTGAAAATCAACTCTCTCACACTTAAAAGAGAAAAGGAAGAAGTAATTTTTAGCACTCATAGTTTTATAATACTCGTAACTGTAAAAATGATTCTTCCTGAATGCACTGAGAACACCTTCTCATCCTTTTTAACTTGTGATATGTCACAATTTATCAATTTTAATGTAATTTTAATAATTTAAGAGTGAAACCAGGGATACGCATTATAATGAGTGTATTGTCAAGGAAATAGGTTTCTGTTTTGCTTTGTGATGAAATGTAGATATCTTCTTATCACAATAAAAAGTTTAAAATGTTAATCATACATTTAGTTTTAAAATTTATACACCAAGCTTCTTAGGATAATTTCTATTATTAATAGAAAGGGACTCCAGTTGGCCTGCATATTTAGGAATCCATGATTTAACAAAAATAGTCACAGATACATACATATATACATGTACATATATATAAGTTATTTTAGTAGTTTATATAATGCATTGTATTAAAAATTACTGGGACTTCCCTGGTGGTCCAGTGGTTAAGACTCCACGCTTCCAATGCAGGGGGTGTGGGTTTGATCCCTGGTGGGGGAATTAAGATCCCACATGCTGCACAGTGCAGCCCCCCAAAAAATTACTTAACTACAAATTATACATTAATGTTGCATATTTTTATATGTGTATAACATTAGTTTGTTAACATCTATTATTCACCAGATATTTTGCTAAATCTTTGACTCATAATCAGCTTATTTAATATTCACGAGCCAATGAAAAATGTATCCTCTCTCTCTCTGTCTCTCACACACACACACATACAAACACACAGTTTTAGAAGTAAGAGAAATAGTGGATCAAATTAATAATGCAATGGGACTAATTGCTGCTTTTGGTCTGCTCAGGGCCGATTTGTAGTACTGATCTAAAGATGGTCCTAACGTAGGGTCAGCAGCCTGCAGGCCAAGCCCTGCCTGCCACCTCTATTTGAATGGTCCGGGAGCTAAGAATAACAATTACATTTTTATAACGGCAAGAAAGACAATCAAAAGAAGAAGCGTATTTTGTGATACGTGAAAATTATAGTATGTTTCAGTAAAGTTAGACCACACCAAGCCACATTGACTCATTTACATAGATTTGAGTTGCTGTGAGACACCTAACGTATTTACTATCTGGCCCAATACAAAAAAAGTTCCCTGACTCTTATAGCATATGAAGATTATGAGAATTAAATAATTCTCAAAAATGTAATTATATGGAGGTTTTGAAACAGTAAATCCTGTGGTTATGAGTCCTTGGAAATGCATTCTGTGTTATCTCATCGGAGTGGAACGTAGTAAAGCTGTCTTCAATCTGCTTATAGTTTTCTTGATTCTGACAATGATCTATTGATCGAATCCTCATTCCTCTGCTTTTTATGAAATCTCAGCCCACACTCAGGATTATGGATTCTGATGTGACACCGCCCACTGTCAACGTTTGCACTGACTCATCTTGATGACTCCTGTTAGCAACCTAACGAGGGCCCCATGGTGCAAGCTGAGCAGTGAGGGGTGGGTCCTGAGACAGCCCACTGCATCCGTCCGTATAAGACCTGAAGGAAGGGTAGTTCAGGTGACCTCACCTGCTAGAAGATGGGTTGGATTTGTGCCTAAACTCAGACTCTCTCGCCTTCACTCTTGTGTTCCTCGCTCTAGTCCAGACTGTCTCAGTGGGCATCTCAGCAATGTTACAAGAAATAACATTAAGTGGGAATAGAAAAAGATTCATACGTTCCCTAAACAAAAATGTAAAGCAATTATATATCTACATTCTGTCATTATGAATCACTCCTTTGCAGCAACATGGATGGACTTAGAGATGGTCATACTAAGTGAAGTAAGTCAGACAGAGAAAGGCAAATATCATGTGATATCGCTTACTGGTGGAATCTAAAATATGACACAAATGAACTTATCTACAAAACAGAAACAGACTCACAGACATAGAGAACAGACTTGTGGTTGTCAAGAGGGAAGGGGAGGGGGAGGGATGGATTGGGAGTTTGGGGATTAGCAGATGCAAACTATTATATAGACAATGGATAAACAAGAAGGTCCTATTGTGTAGCACAGGGAACTCTATTCAATATTCTGTGACAAACCATAATTGAAAAGAATATGAAAAAGAATGTATATATGTATAACTGAGTCACTTTGCCATGCAGCAGAAACTAACACAACATTGTAGATCAACTATACTTCAATAAAATAAATTTTAAAAAAGAATCACTCATGCAAGCCACAGTTTCTACTTCTAAAATATGTTTAAACATGACATTTATATTTGTATCACTGGAATTAAATATTTCAAAGATAATAATATCTTTAAGGCTTTCTGTGAATACAAACAAAAAAATCAGGTTCAGAAGAAAACACCTTAATTCAAGAAATTAAGAATATGAATGATCTTCTTGCTACAGTTATAGGAAGTTATTTGTACTGCATAATACAAATTAAATGACACTGACTTTGCAGTTGAATAAAAAGTAGGAAATTAAATTATTTTATAGCCAACTACTTAAGTAGTAGAATTAGTTACACAGTTTTAGTTTTCTGAAATAAAATTAAAAAGAAACAGCACCTACAAAAATCCTTAAAAATCATAAAAGCATGCAGCAACTTATTACAGAAGAATACTATATTAGCATAATATTCTATTTTTTGCTTAAATGTTTTCTAATGCATTAACAAAAAATCTAAGTTGGGAAAACACTTTTTTTCAAAACACTGACAAGGCTAAATAAAGACAATCTCAAATGTCTGGAATAAATATAATCACTTTATAAAGCTAACTTGATATTGTATGTTTTAATTGGCTTATGAAGGATGACAAAAATGCTATTTGCATTATTGCATTATGTATTTGGGTCACATACTTCTAAAAATAAGCTCCTTATGATAAAAGAGTGAATTTAGAGAACAGATAAAATCAGTTTCTAATACCATACTTGGCCAATAACATGTTATTTATTCTATACATATCTAAGAAAATCAATGCCTATAATAAGTACTTGACTTTCAACCAAATTCATATGCCTACCAAAGATACAAATCGAAGTAATTTATTCCAATTAATAATAAAGTACCAACCAAGAAGTGTATGGTTAAGAAGCATTCATGAAATGGAAACTAGATTACTTGCAAATCTTGAATGAATAGTCCCAAACAGAAAAATCTATCTGTGCCCATTCTTCATGCATGTACCATTTCCTACTGAAGTTGGTTCAGATTTGAGCTTAGTAAGCTGGAATCTTGTGGGGAGCCTCCTTTGATTCTTTTGAATTCAAGTATCTCCCAGGAAAATAAAATATGGTCCATGTCATCCAAGCAGTTAAAGCAAAGTGAAGGAGTTAAAACATGCCCACAAATAAAATGTGAGATTTAATATACCCTTTAAAATCTGTTATAAACAGTAGAGACTGTTTATAACCAGAGAATTTGTCTTAGAAGAAATTAATCACATCACTTAATTTAAAGTCATGAGCTCTGATGAAGGTACCTTGGATTTCCAACCACATCCTATCAACATTCTGATGGAGAGAAAAATCACTAAACTTCTTTGGCCACAGTTTTCATCTCTACCTATAAAGAACTACTATGACTATCAGTGTGGACATAATTTCATGAAATAATGCAAGTTGGAAATTACTTTACAGAACATTTAAAAAGTACTAAGTGGATTAAAAGACAAATTATAAAGTATATCTTTGGTTCATTTGCATTTGTTAAAGTGTGCCAAGTCAAATTCTAATTCTCTCATTTTCTCTAACCATCACAATACTTTACTTCATTAATGAGAAAGTTTCAGTTCAACAATGAGTTTACACAATCCAAACATTTTCCTTTTGAAAATAATTTCAGGATACATCAGAGAACAATTGCTTTAATTGTTCAGCAATGTTTGATATAGTAATATTTCATACAATATTTGCTTTAAATATAGTGTTTTATTAAAAAAACACTATAGAGTACATTATTTTGTGTCCGGATATGTGTTTTAGGGCAAAGAGTAAAATGATCAAAAAGTGTCTTGCATCAAGCTTTTATTTATATAGCATTAACCACTAATTTGAAACTACTTAAAAAATTTCTCTGATATTATAATATCATTGCACATTTGATGTGTATTTTCTCACTGCAATAACTAGGATCCAAACACATTACTGGATTTTACTAATGGGCAAGTCAACCCAGTAAGAGTTGGAGGTGACAAGAATTCAAGAAGAAAAAATTACTCAGGGTTACATTAGAAGAAACTAAAAGTACTAAATTTTTGAAAATACTCAACAAAAAGAGTATTTTTAAAATCTTTTGTGTTGACTATTCCAGAGTAAAATTAACTTTAAATATTATCCATGCCTAATGTCAGCATAAAAACTCTTGGTTTTTAAACTGGGGGAGGGTTTATCATTCTATTTAAGCTCTAATATTCTTTGTTTAAAAGTTCAACCTTATCAAAATTACTCAATAAAATTTCAATTCAAGAAGGCAATTACCTAATCCTCCAAATGTTATAAAAGTACAAAAGTAAGAATATCTGGATATGTTCTGTGAAACAAGGATGGACACCATGAATAGGTCAGAAACTTTGAGAAATTTTTGGAAGACACGGTCCAGGTAAGAATGGGGATACATGTATACATATAGATGATTCACTTTGTTATAAAGCAGAAACTAACACCATTGTAAAGCAATTATACTCCAATAAAGATGTTAAAAAAAATGTAATCCGAAAAAAAAAAAAATAGAAGAATCAAGCTGAGTAGGACACGGGTGAGGGAAGGCCGGGATGTGGACAGGTTCCCAGAGGTGCTTAAGCTAAGGAGCACGTGGTCATGGAGCAAGGAGGACTAGGGTCCAGTGGGAGAGAGAGGGCAGAAAAGGCCTCCAAAACCGTGCCATTGCTCTGCACGCTGCCCCAGGGCTGCAAATTTTAATCCCCACTTTAACAAGCAAATAGAGCATATGAAGTACAGCGGGGCTTTGCCCAGTGACTTTCTCAAGGCAGGAGGATGGTGCTGAGTGGAGAACAGGTTCTCTGCCCTGCTGACACGAAGCTCACACTACAGACACTAACTGCATCACAGTCACGGGTAACGTGATGTGTCAACTTGACCAGGCCACACAGTACCCAGATATTGGGTTAAATATTAATTCTGGGTATGTCTGTGAAGGCGTTTCCAGACAAGATGAGCATTTGAATTGGGAGACTGAGTAAAGCAGATTGCCCTCCCCAGGGTGGGTGGGCTGCATCCAATCCCTTGAGGGCCTGAACAGAACAAAAGTGTAGAGAAAGGGAGAATTCACTGTCCCTCTGACTGTTTGAGCTAGGGCTTCAGTGTCCTCCTGCACTGAGGTCAGGACCCCATCACTGGGCCCACTGGTTCTCAGGCCTTCTGGCCTGCACTGGAAGTAACTCCTGGTTTTGCTGGGCCTCCCTACCACAGACAGCAGGTCATGGGGCTTCTCAGTCTCCATAGTTACATAAGCCAATTCCTTATAATAAATCACATATATTGGTTCTGTTTCTCTAGAAAACCCTAACACAATCACATAATTTGTAACGTGCCTATCTAAGCCAGGCATTGTTGCTGGCACTGGGAATACTGCACAGAATAAAACAAAGCCCCCTCTTCGCAGAGCTCACATTGAACAAAGAAACAGGAGGGGAAAGTACTGTGGAGAAAAATTAAACATGACACATAGGAAAGGATAGCATGGTAGGGGAGGTGCCTACAGTTTTATACGGGGTGATTAGAGAGGGCCTCTTTGATACAGTAATATCTGAGCAAAAACCAGAACACAGCTCAGGACTGAGGTATGAGCAGCGTGCTCCAGAAGAAGCAGCAGCTGTGCTAGGACCTAGGCAAGTTTTTGTTTAGTGTCCAGTAGGGACAAGAAGAAGACCACCAGCAAAGGCAGTGAGCAGGTGGGAGATGGTGGGAGAGGGTGCCTCTGTGTGTGGGTACAGATCACGTGGAGTTTGGGTACCACTCTGAGGGGCTTTGCTTTTACTTTGAATGAGATGGGAAGCCAACATGGGGTTTTGAGCACAGACATGAGATGGTCTGTTTTCCATTTTAATATCATCACTCTAGCTAAGATTGGGCTTGGGGAGTGGCATTTTGGGGGCAGAAAGGAGAGGTTGGTTAGCAAACCAATGCAATAATTCAGACTAGATGATGTCTCAGAGCAGGCTAGAAAAGGGGAAGTGGTGAGAAGATGCTGCATTTTGGTTATATTTTGAAGATAGAGACAACAGGATTTCCTGATGGGTTGGATATGAGATATAAGAGAAGAAAAGGAAAAAAAAGAGAGAGAGAGAAAGAGGCAAGTCAGGAGGATTCCTGGGTCTTTGGTTTGTGCTCCTTCAATAATGGAGCTGCTGTTTCCTGCAGTGAAGACTGTGCAGTAAGCTAGCTTGGGGGGTAAAAATGGGAGTTGGGTTTTGCATGTGTTAAGTTTGAGATGCTTCTTGAACATCTGCAGATGCATCTGACTGCCAATGTGAGGTCTCCCCCACCCAGAGGCCCCCCCTCTCTGTTTACTAGGACAATTAGAACTCTGACCTGTCACGGACACTGGGAAGCTTAGAGGGGTCTACAGTGGTCAGAGACAAGTCTGATGAACAGAACTATTGGAGAGAAAGAAATATCAATCCTGAATGATACTGAGGATGTTGCCAAAGGAAAGGGGGCCACCTGGAGCTCAAGTCTGAGTGGCAGACAGTGATGAGGCCAACCAAGGAACCTGCCCTGAATTCCCTGCTGCAAAGCTTCCCCCCATAGCATCACACTCACACCGTCCCAAAACCTGACAGGTGGGACTGTTAGAAAATGAAAGCTTTCTTCTTCATCTAAAGCTAAAATTTAGACAAGGGTTCAATCTCAAATTTTGAGGATGAACCAATGGGTGAAATTTTCCTTTGAGAAAAGTAGGATTTTTGTGAGGAATCAGAGCAAATATTTCCATAAGAAACAGCCATTTTATATATTACAAAAATTGGGGGAATAGTGACATAAAAAAGAAAATCCACAGTCCGTATTGTTAGAGATTTGAGAAAACATTTCTTGCATGGAAACAAGACAATCTCATCTAGAAAATTTTGCTTTTGGATAATTCAAAATTCAGTGGAAGGATTATTATGTAAGAAGAGCTTTGAGATTCTGAAAACTATTAGTAATGGAAGGTGGTGAATATGATGAGAAAAAACATGAGACATCATCTTTTAAGACATCATCAAAATTGTTTCTTTTTAAAGAATAATTTCAAAGTAGAAACACAAGAAGTGTTCACTATATAACTTCTACTATCCTTGGTACCATCTTTTTTTTTTTTTTTTTTACTTTTTATTTTTTGGTATGCGGGCCTCTCACTGTTGTGGCCTCTCCCGTTGCGGAGCACAGGCTCCGGACGCGCAGGCCCAGCGGCCATGGCTCACGGGCCCAGCCGCTCCGCGGCATGTGGGATCTTCCCGGACCGGGGCACGAACTCGTGTCCCCTGCATCGGCAGGCGGACTCTCAACCACTGCGCCACGAGGGAAGCCCCTTGATACCATCTTTAAACCATGTCCTGTAATTCATCTTAATACCCCAAATTTACTTTTTACCAAAACGTGAAAATAAAGCAAAGATAGAGAAAACAAGTGAGCCAGACATAGGGCAAAACAAGGGGTCTTCACTTGTACTTAACCCACAAGAAAAGCAGGAGGATAGTCCTTCGTTCTTTAATCTCCAAGAGCATAGAGAACTCAAAGAAAAATAAGAAGAGAACATACTATCCTGGTAAATAGAAAGAAAAGGCTGAGTTGGGTGACAGTGTTGATATGGTTCCTAAAATAGTTCAGGGATAGTGGTGATAGTGGCTACAACAGTACGTTATTGGTCAATAAAAATACTTGATTGATTTTTATGAAAATTTAATTTTTGACAACACAGATGTTTAGAAATTAAATGCACAAAGTTCTTTTTTCTTCCATTATGAAACAATTTAAAAGGAATTTTGGAAACAAAATATTTGCTGTTGAAGTTTATGTAAGAAAAGACTCTATTGCATGTACATATTACATAGCAATGAAATACTCAATGAATACATTTATTAAATGCCATAGTAAAGAAGTATATGAAAACGACTTCTTAAGATCTAGGTTCCTAACTTCAGTATGACTACAAGATTTAGAACATATTAAAAATGTTTTAAGTGTCTGCAAAACTACTCTAATAAGTTTAGAACATATTTTATAAACTTTTAAAGATCTCTCTAAGACAGCTCTAATAAATAGAATATGGGAAATAGTCATAGTCTATTAGACTTGTGGCTTTTAAATAAATAGGCGCAAAATACTTTTGGCACTAAAAGGTTTGAGTAAGGATGTTCATAGAATTACCAGATACTTGTCATCATGTACACTAAGGGGAAGCTTTTGAGAAACTATTTCTTTAATGTGGTGTTCCATAAATATTATTATGCATCAAACAGAACACACACACACACACACACACACACACACACTTTAATCTGAAACTGTTAAATAGTAAGTTCACAGAAAGAATTTTTTATATGAAATTAAACAGAAAGAGTGCATCTTGGCATGTATCACCATCAAAATTGCATTTGTTAAAGCAATTAGTAGTTGATTCTAAAAGAATAAAATTATATATAAAGATCCTATGGGAAAAAATGTAAATTAATGAATGAAAAAATGAAAAATGAATTAATAAGTGAATAGATGAGTGTTAACATAGAACTATCAAGAGTCTGTTTGAAAGGCACTTCTAGAGGAGCTCTGTAGACTTCCACTCCATAACTGGTGAAAATTACTTCTTAAAAATAACCATTTAAAGTCCCTAGAAATTATCCAAAGGGCATATAGCAAATGGACAAACATTTATTCAAGAAACTCTACTAAATGTCCATAAGAAAAGTGAGGGTCTGTGGCATTTGAGCTACAACCCACTCCCTTCATCCATCCAAGCTCAGCAAGATGGAAGTGCCATCCGTGGGTTCAGCCAAGCACATGGGCTCCCTCTTCCCACAGCCCCCAGTCAAGGGCTATAGTTCCTGCCCCAGCAGGTAAGGTCAGCAGCATATCTCATCCCTGCTTCCAACTCTATTCCAGGCAAGTGCCATTGAGTGGTCAAGGGCTCACTTCCTCCACCCATCTGCCAATCCTATGTTAAAGCTCTGCCTCTGCTGTGGCAGACCAAGGTTGCTGGACCCCAAACACCCTTGTCCCAGCTTGCTCATAGGGTGGAATTTCCACATCAGGAAAAGTACATCAAGAATACCAGGGATTACTGACCTCATCCAGTGTGACACTCATGGAGCAGAGGTGTCTATCTGAGAGAAGCAGGCTGCCATCCCTAACCCCAGCTCCAGAGCAGTGGCATGGAGTTCTGACTAGTGGAAGAGACAAGCCATAGAAAGAGAGAGTTTTGTATCTTTCTCTAAGGGAAATGATTTCATTTGGAACAGAGGTTGGGAACACTCAAGCATAGCACCACTGTTAAAAACAATGCAGATTTTGGTGCTGAGCCATAAGGAGAAGACTGACAGCTCCATGATAGCAACAAGGGAAACAAAAGACAAGCAAGAAGCTTAACAGAAAGAAACAGGGAAGCAGATAAGGAGAGTCTGGAATTGGAGCAGACTTTGAAGACTGGCTTCAATACAAGCAGAATACTGAGATCTTAACTGGGAGATCAAGAAAAGAGAGCAGTGGTTAAAGACTGCCTGGTTAAAAACACCAGCATCCCTGATGGGAAGGCTAGAGTGATGTGTGCATGCCAAAGCTGTGCCCACAAGTAGCAACATCAGAGGCTGCACACTGCAGGGGAAATTGGTTTCACTGAAATAGTGCAACCAACTCACTAAACAGATAAAGAAGCAAACAAGCAAAAAAAGGCCCCAGGAGTGGGAACTGGGATCGGTAACCAGATTTGCCAAATATATAATCTAAAATGGCCAGTATCCAACTATAAATTATGAGGCATGCAAAGAAATAGCAACATGCAACTCGTTCACAGAAGAAAAAAAAGGACCCCCTTCAGAGAGGGCCCAGATGTTGGACATACCAGATGAAGACATTAAAAAAAAACTATTGTAAATATTTTCAAAGAGCTAAAGGAACTATGCTCAAAGAATAAAGCAAGTTATGACAACAACGTCTCATCAAATAGAGAAGATAGATAAAGAGATATAGCTTACTAAAGAAATAAAATGATTCTGGAGTTGAAAAGAATAATCAAAATGAAAAATTTACTAGAAGGGCTCAACATTAGATTTGAGCTGGCAGAAGAAAGAATCCATGAACTTAAAGACAGATCAATAGTGATTATGTGACCTAATGAAAAGAGAGAGGAAAGAATGAAGAAAAATGAACAGAACCTCAGAGAAATGTGGGAAACCATTAGCTGCACCAACACATGTGCAGTACGAGCTGCCATAATGAGGAGAGAGAAAAAGGGACAAAAAAAAATTTCAAAGCATCAAGGGCTGAAACTTTCCCAAATTTGACAGAAAACACTAATCTGCATGTCTAAGAAACTAATGAACCCAACTAGGAAGGACACAAAGAGATTCATACTTAGACAGTTGCACATCACAGTAAATGTTGAAAACAAAAGGCAAAGAGAAATTTTTGAAAGTAACAGAGAAAATAGACTCATCACACACAAGAGCTCTTAATAAGATTAACAGTTGACTTCTCATCAAAGACAATGGAGGTCAGAGGGACTGGGATGGTATATTTGAAGTGCTGAAAGAAGGAAAAAAGAAACTGTTAACCAAGAATCCCAAAACCAGCAAAACTATATTTCAAAAATGAAGGAGAAATACACTCCTAGGTAAACAAAATCTGACAGAATTCATTGCTAGAAGACTCATCTTTAAGAAATACTAAATGAAATTCTTTAGGCTAGACAGTAATATGAATTCACATGTAAAAAAAAGAACTATGGTAAAGATAATAACAGGGATAATTATGAAAGTATACTTTCATATTTCTTCTTTGTTATCTTAAATTATTTAAAAGTAGTATAAAACAGTATTAATATACTAGTATTGTTAAGTCTATAGCATAAAGAAATTGCATATATTTGGCAATAACAACAGCACAAAAGAGATGGATGGAAGTAACTTTGGACTGGAGTTAGGAAATGACAACAGATGGTAACTTGAAGCCACAGGAAGAAGTTAAGAGAACCAAAAATAGTAAATAAGAATGTTATATAACATATCCTGTAAATGTATACTTGCTCTGATTTCTTCTCTCAGCTTCATTAAAAGATAAAACCATATAAAGTGATAGTTACAACAATGTATTATTGGACTTGTAACATATAGACATAAAATATATAAAAACGATAGCACAAAAAAAGGGAGAAGGGTGAATAGAGTTATGTAGAATGGACATTTTTAGCTTTCACTGGGATTAAGGTAGTATAAATGTGAAGTAGATTCTGGCAAGATGGGTGTAATAGATACATGTATCAAATCATCATATTGTATACTTTAGATTTACACAATGTTACATGTCATTATATCTCAATAAAGATGGAAAAAAAATGTATACTGGAAACCCTAGAGTCACTGAGAAAATAACTCAGAAAATACAGTTAAAAATCACTGAAATAATTAAAACATGCCTAGAAAATACTCCATTAATGCAAAATAAAACAGTAAAGGAGGAACAGTGAGGAACAAAAATAAAAAAAAAAGAGAGATAAAAAGCACAATGTAAACTAGGAGACAAAAATACAATCATATCAATAAAAACATTAAATATGAATGGATTACAAATCTAATCAAAAGGCAGATATTGTCAGCCTGGATTTAAAAAAAAACCCAAACCTAAGTATACGCTGTTTGTATAAGACACACTTTAGATTCAAAGACAAATGTATGATTAAATTAAAAGAATGGAAAAGGATATACCATGTAAATAGCAACCGAAACAGAGCTGGAGTAGCTATACAAATATCAGATAAAATAGGCTTTGCTTGCGACTAATAATTTATTCCCCACTAGTGGCAGCAATGATAGGGAATCTATCTACTGCTGAAATCTGTTGGAGGAAGACCTCAGGGATGTATGGAGAGTTGGATGGCTGGTGACAGAAAATCTGGTCATCACTGCGTCTCTGTGTGGGTCTATTTGCATACTGCTGAAAGCTTTCATCACTCAAGAAAATATCCTGCACATGCTGAAAAAAGAATGGTCTTTTAGAATCTGGGCTTAAGCTTCTGTGTTAATTTTGGACCTACGGCTGAATGGTAAAAGAGAAGCTGCTAGTTCTCTCCACATGTTTAAAAAATAGTCTTTTCAATTGGCAATGAAAGTCTCTTACTTTGTGTGCACCCTAGGGATAGCTGGTCTAGACAGATATTAGATTCCAAGTTATCCTAAACTCAACAGAGCTCCTGTTCTGATTGCTTTATATAGGTTAATAAGTACTTATGTAGTTGTAACATAAGAGACATAAAGAATCACCAAAGAAGAAAGAAACCAAACTTCTAATGCTTTGAATATGATAGCTTTAAAAAAAATCTATTCTCAAGAAATGACTCACTTAGAAACATTTTCATGTAAGAATCTAAATCCACACAAAGTGAATCCTTGGAGATATAAAACTCGTTTGATAATTTTGGTTTAAAAACAGCTTTGTGAAAAGCACAACGGGATACCACATCACTTCACAGGCAACATGACGGCTATAGTAGAAACAAATCCAGGTAGTAACAAGTATTGATGAGAATGTGGAGAAATTGGAACCCATAAATACCATCATGCAGCTGCTTGGGAAAACTGTCAGTTCCTCAAATTGTTAAACATAAGGCTATCACGTGACACAGTAATTCCACTTCTAGGTAAATGAACAAGAGATCTGACCACTTAGGTTCACAGAAAGCTAGGCAGTTTGCCATGGGTTAGTCTTTAGCTTTGTGAAAGCTCTGCCTCTCACAGTCCCTTTCCTTAAATTAGAAGGGTTTTCTCTACACCTTAAGAGGCATCTGTATTGAACATTGGTTTGTGAAATTGTAATTTCTGGAAACAGGTTTTATAAAGGTTTTAAACTATGATTTCAGGAGTGGGGACAAAACCAGGACTATAAACATCCCAATGATTAATGAATATTAACAAATGTTTCCAGAATAGTAATGCTAAATTCAAGAGATTAAAATTCTATGCCCCTGAAAAAAAGTGTAGCAAATCCCTAAAACTGATTTGTAACAATTTTTTTATTATTTTCATGATCTAATGAAAGTTTCTACAACTTGATGTTTTACTCCTCTCTCAGACAAGCATGACACAGTAAGAGAAACCTTGAAAAATCTAATCAATTAAATTGCTTAATGAATGTTCTCCTCTCAGTGTACCCTAATATTTCCTTATTAATATGTTTATTATTTATAAACTTTTCTACTTAGGCCCATACTGTCTTTCTGGGCAGAATCTCTAACAGAACATTCTTGCAAAGAAATCCATAATCAAAGCATCTAGTTAAAAAAGAGAGAGAGAGAGAAACATGAAAGTGGACGCAGGCAAACTCTTACAGTCATTTTTTTCAAAAGATTGAAGGTTGAAAATTATGGTCAGATGGCTCATCATACTATGGACTAAATATGCATAATTCTGAGAGATTTTTTTCATAATGAGAATAAATATTTAACACAATCATGCAAATCATTTAAAAAATGGATATGATTCTACTGAATTGCCTGTATTTATCTAACCCTAATGAGAGTAAAAACAAAACAAAACAATTTTGGTATTTAAAACAGAGTCCATGAAAGCAAAGTTCTTTATTGCTGCCAGAATCAACCTCCCTACAGATAACAACTTGGGGTGAGGACAGTTCCAAACTCAGTTGGTGCTGTCCCATTCCACCCAACCCTTACACTTTGAGTTTTTTTCTATAAAAACATACTTTATCAGCATATCATTTAGTATGATTTCTATAAACAAACACCAATGAAAGGGTATGAGGAGCCAGTTAAAAAAATCATGACTTTGTAAACATTGTACCTCATTAATTATCTTGATATAAAAAAGTTTCTTTGTACATGATGTATAAAAGGTAGATATGTGTAGCTTTCACATTAAAAAAAATAAGAAAATGGTCATGTTCTGTTTTTCAGAATATTGCTGGCATTTATTATAAAATACTCTTAACATATAACACCTGACACTTTTATTTGCATGAAAATAAAGATTAACTAGAAAGGTAGCAAGTTCATTTTTAGTTGCTTTATTCATCAGCCAGTTACCCCCACCAAACAGGAAATACTGATCAAATTTTACAGGAAGTCCCAAAGAAATTGAGTTTAGAGGATGTAATTCAGTTCACTTAGTAAGACCAAAGTGTTAATTTACTAAAGGAGTTATCTAAAGTTAATACCCTGTCATCAAACAGATGATAAAACAAAGACAAAAACAATTTAAAGATATAACAATTGTAAATATATATGCAACCAACATAGGAGCACCACAATACTTAAGGCAAATGCTAACAGCCATAAAAGGGGAAATCAACAGTAACACAAACATAGTAGGGGACTTTCACACCCCACTTTCACCAATGGACAGATCATTCAAAATGAAAACAAATAAGGAAACACAAGCTTTAAATGATACATTAAACAAGATAGACTTAACTGATATTTATAGAACATTCCATTCAAAAACAACAGAATACACTTTTTTCTCAAGTGCTCATGGACCATTCTCCAGGATAGATCATATCTTGGGTCACAAATCAAGCCTCGGTAAATTTAAGAAAATTGAAATCGTATCAAGTATCTTTTCTGATGACAACACTATGAGACTAGATATCAATTAAAGGAAAAAATCTGTAAAAAATACAAACACATGGAGGCTAAACAATACACTACTAAATAACCAAGAGATCACTGAAGAAATCAAAGAGGAAATCAAAAAATACATAGAAACAAATGACAATGAAAACATGATGACCCAAAACCTATGGGATGCAGCAAAAGCAGTTCTAAGATAGAAGTTTATAGCAATAAAATCCTACCTCAAGAAACAAGAAAAATCTCAAATAAACAACCAAAGCTTACATCTAAAGCAATTAGAGAAAGAAGAACAAAAAAAAAACCCCAAAGTTAGCAGAAGGAAAGAAATCATAAAGATCAGATCAGAAATAAATGAAAAAGAAATGAAGGAAACCAAAGCAAAGATCAATAAAACTAAAAGCTGATTCTTTGAGAAGATAAACAAAATTGATAAACCATTAGCCAGACTCATCAGTAAAAGGAGGGAGAAAACTCAAATCAATAGAATTAGAAATGAAAAAGGAGAAGTAACAACTGACACTGCAGAAATACAAAGGATCATGAGAGATTACTACAAGCAACTCTATGCCAAGAAAATGGACAACCTGGAAGAAATGGGCACATTCTTAGAAAGGCACAATCTCCTGAGAATGAACCAGGAAGAAATAGAAAATATAAACAGACCAATCACAAGCACTGAAATTGAGACTGTGATTAAAAACCTTCCAACAAACAAAACCCCAGGACCAGATAGGTTCACAGGCGACTTCTATCAAACATTTAGAGAAGAACTAACAACTATCCTTCCCAAACTCTTCCAAAATATATCAGAGGGAGGAACACTCCCAAACTCATTCTATGAGGCCACCATCACCCTGATACCTAAACCAGATAAAAGTTGTCACAAAAAAAAGACAACTACAGACCAAAATCACTGATGAACATAGATGCAAAAATCCTCAACAAAATACTAGCAAACATAATCCAACAGCACATTAAAATGATCATACACCATGGTCAAGTGAGGGTTATCCCAGGAATGCAAGGAATCTTCAATATATGCAAATAAATCAATGTGATAAACCATATTAACAAATTGGTGGAGGAAAACCATATGATCATCTCAACAGATGCAGAAAAAGCTTTTGACAAATTCATAGAATTTTATTTATGATAAAAACTCACCAGAAAGTAAGCATAGAGGGAACTTACCTTAACATAATAAAGGTCATATATGACAAACCCATGGCCAGCATCATTCTCAATGGTGAAAAACTGAAACCATTTCCACTAAGATCAGGAATAAGACAAAGTTGCCCACTCTCACCACTATTATTCAACATAGTTTTGGAAGTTTTAGCCACAGCAATCAGAGAAGAAAAAGAAATAAAAATCCAAATTGGAAAAGAAGAAGTAAAACAGTCACTGTTTCCAGATGACATGATACTATACATAGAAAATCCCAAAGATGCTACCAGAAAACTACTAGAGCTAATCAATGAATCTGGTAAAGTAGCAGGATATAAAATTAATGCACAGAAATGTCTTGCATTCCTATACACAAATGATGAAGAATCTGAAAGAGAAATTAAGGAAACATTCCCATTTACCATTGCAACAAAAAGAATAAAATACCTAGGAATAAACCTACCTAAGGAGACAAAAGACCTGTATGCAGAAAACTATAAGACACTGATGAGAGAAATTAAAGATGATACAAACAGATGGAGAGATATACCATGTTTTTAGATTGGAAGAATCAACATTGTGAAAATGACTATACTACCCAAAGCAATCTACAGATTCAATGCAATCCCTATCAAACTACCACTGGCATTTTTCACAGAACTAGAACAAAAAATTTCACAATTTGTATGGAAACACAAAAGACTCTGAATAGCCAAAGCAATCTTGAGAGAAAGAAAAACAGAGCTGGAGGAATCAGACTCCCTGACTTCAGACTATACTACAAATCTACAGTAATCAAGACAGTATGGTACTGGCACAAAAACAGAAATATAGATAAACAGAACAGCATAGAAAGCCCAGAGATAGATAAACCCACACACATATGGTAACTTTATCTTTAATAAAGGAGGCAAGAATACACAATGGAATAAAGACAGCCTCTTCAATAAGTGGTGCTGGTTAAACGGGACAGCTACATGTAAAAGAAGGAAATTAGAACACTCCCTAACACCATACACAAAAATAAACTCAAAATGGATTAAAGACCTAAATGTAAAGCCAGACACTATAAGATTCTTAGAGGAAAATATAGGCAGAACACTCTATGACATAAATCACAGCAAGACCCTTTTTGACTCACCTCCTAGAGAAATGGAAATAAAAGCAAAAATAAACAAATGGGACCTAATGAAACTTAAAAGCTTTTGCACAGCAAAGGGAACCATAAACAAGAAGAAAAGACAACCCTCAGAAAGGGAGAGAATATTTGCAAATGAAGCAACTGACAAAGGATTAATCTACAAAATACACAGGCAGCTCATGCAGCTCAATATCAAAAAAACAAACAACCCAATCCAAAAATGGGCAGAAGATCTAAATAGACATTTCTCCAAAAAGATATACAAATTGCCAACAAACACCTGAAAGGATGCTCAACATCACTAATCATTAGAGAAATGTAAATAAAAACTACAATGAGGTATCACCTCACACCAATCAGAATGGCCATCATCAAAAAATCTAGAAACAATAAATGCTGGAGAGGGTGTGGAGAAAAGGGAACCCTCCTGCAGTGTTGGTGGGAATGTAAATTGATACAGCCACTATGGAGAACAGTATGAAGGTTCCCTAAAAAACTAAAAATAGAACTACCATATGACCCAGCAACCTCACTACTGGGCATATACCCTGAGAAAAACATAATTCAAAAAGAGTCATGCAGCTTCCCTGGTAGTGCAGTGGTTGAGAGTCCGCCTGCCAATGCAGGGGACATGGGTTCGTGCCCCGGTCTGGGAAGATCCCACATGCCACGGAGCCACTGGGCCCATGAGCCATGGCCACTGAGCCTGGGCGTCCGGAGCCTGTGCTCCACAACGGGAGAGGCCACAGCAGTGAGAGGCCCGTGTACCGCCAAAAAAAAAAAAAAGGAGTCATGCACCACAATGTTCATTGCAGCTCTATTTACAATAGCCAGGACATGGAAGCAACCTAAGTGTCCATCGACAGATGAATGGATAAAGAAGATGTGGCACATATATACAATGGAATATTACTCAGCCATAAAAGAAACAAAATTGAGTTATTTGTAGTGAGGTGGATGGACCTAGAGGCTGTCATACAGAGTGAAGGAAGTCAGAAAGAGAAAATCAAATACTGTATGCTAACACATATATATGGAATCTAAAAAAAAAGGTTCTGAAGAATGTAGGGGCATGACAGGAATAAAGACACAGATGTAAAGAATGAACTTGAGGACTCGGGGAGGGGGAAGGGTAAGCTGGGATGATGTGAGAGAGTGGCATGGACATATATACACTACCAAATGTAAAATAGATAGCTAGTGGGAAGCAGCCTCATAGCACAGGGAGATCGGCTTGGTGCTTTGTGACCACCTAGAGGGGTGGGATAGGGAGGGTGGGAGGGAGACTCAAGAGGGAGGAGATATGGGGATATATGGTTATGTATAGCTGATTCACTTTGTTATAAAGCAGAAACTAACACACCATTGTAAAGCAATTATACTCCAATAAAGATGTTAAAAAAAAAACCAATTTAAACAGGCTGTGGGGAAATCCGCAGTATCCCTATATATTTAGACTTCAGAGAAGTCTTTCGATGAAATAAAAATTATCATTTTATCTCTCAGAGTGTGCACTTTACACACGTAATAATTTATAATGAGATTATTTTGTACATGCGTCAAGTGCAAAGTGATTCTTCATGGCAAGCTGTTTTCTTTATAAGTACACAATCTCCCAAATTACTAGAGGTGATTTAGGCTAAGAGTGAAGTTTTGAAATAAAATATTGCCAGGCTGCAAAAGATGTGATCATTAATACTTTTCACTGGACTCAGTAAAGAAATATTTATGTCCTAGCTATCCTTAGGTCTTCATATCATACACTAGTATTTTAGTCACTTTATTCACCAATTTAACAAACTAAGTAGACCTCATCATTATTTTATTGAACAAGATGGAGATTCCTTTTAGGAAAGTTTTATTCATCCTTATTAGTCTTTGCTTTCCTCTCATAGAAGCACCCCCTCCACACATCTGTAAATTATAATTTCTCTACGAAAAATAAAAGATCTCAGAGGAATAGGGAAAGAAATAGCAATAAAGTACTTTGCTTAATACTTGGCTATTCTCTTTAACACAACTAAGACAAAATCTGGCTTCAGTTTCCTTGGACCAAAATGGAAATTCATCGTCAACCTCAATCAGCTAAGAAGCATTTTAATGAAATTTTGACGGAGTACTTAAACATAAATGGTAGATATATGCGTTCTAATCAAAGTGAAGATAATAATTGAAAGTGATTGTATTTTACAGGTTTTTTTCATTCTATTTTTGACTGACAACCACAAAATCCCCCTGAATTCTTATTACAGAGTCAGTAATCATAACAAGCACAAATACCCTACCTGTATGGGAACAATCAATCTGGCCAGCCCTACGGAAGTAGCTGAAGTCTGCACAACACCAGCATTATTTATGTACTTAAACTTTTATTCTTTAAAGGATTTTAAAATTACCTACATTTCAAACGTAGACTCATCCAAAGTAGTGTTCATGAAACCAAAAGTGTGATAGTCTAATTATGTTTTTTTCTAATACAATACATTACACGTATCCCCCGCTTTTTAAAAGTTCCCTTCACTCCACTTTGCTTTTACGAAAGAAAAAAGGTGAGATGTGAAAATTAGCGTTCCGTGTTTGTTTTGGAGTGAGCTGTTATAGAGGTAGTACACACCCAGAGCAGAGAGAGCAGCCCTGCCAAGCTCCTTCCCCAGGGACCGCACTCAGCATCTCAGCATCCAGCCACCACAGCTTTGAAATGTGTCTGTGGGCATTTGTGCCTTATCTGATTTATTTTGTGCATTCGTTAGCAAGATATGTCCAGAGGTAATTGTTTCTTCTCTTTATGCCATTTGGTCTTACAAAAGTTTTCATAGAAAATCTCTATTTTCAGATAGTGGGGGAAACCGGTATTGCATTAAAATAATAGCCCCTAGAATGATCTCACGTACCACCAATGGTACAGGCAAACACATTTAGTGAAAATAACTACCCTATATAATACCCTGATTTCTTTTTCATAGAAAAAACTTATGAACATATACTAACATCAAGTTTAAAAACACAAGTTAATGTTCAGCTTAATGTCAGGCTTGCTGCCTACACACTGCAGTATGTAATCTAAACTTTAAAACAGTTGAATAGAGGCAGCTGAGTTGATATATTGAACCCAAAATACTCATTGCCTCAGTCTCATATCGGGAAATTGTAATTTACACCAAATGAAAGTGTATAGTATGTCTGCAAAGGACAGGCTGATGTAAGATTCCACTTGTCTCCTATCTTACTGAGTACATCCTCTGTGATTTCCAAGACTGATAAGAGTTAAAGGTGACCTTTTACTTCCTTAGGAGTGATTTCAATGCATGAGGGAGAAGAAAAGAGCAAAACTGTGGTTCAATATGACAACTCTGCTACTTGTGTTCTATAGAACAATCATTTTATTCTGAGCTCTTGATTTTAATTTGATCCATTCTCTCCACTAAATCAGTACATCCCATTCCTCCTGCTGTAGAGTTTCAAATCACCCGCCATGCGTCCAATGGGTGATGAGAAAGGTAAGGCCCATTAGACTTTATTGTTCCTCAAGGCAGATGAATCATCCTCAAAACTCAGGGAGCTAAGAGGACAAATGAGCTTCATAATGATTTAAATTATGTTAAAATATCACCGTTCCCATGAACACAAACTACCCAGACTTTATCTATTAATATAAAACCCTGTAATGCTCCTAGATGTTCATTTTATTTTTCAATGAGAGCTACGAATGAGCTCTTCCTAGCATGTAATTTCTTTGTGAAATATAGTGATTAACAACACTAGGTGAAACATTCACTTAATAAAGTTCACAGCATTGTAATAACAAACGATAGAAAAGAAATCATGGATTCTAACCACTTTGTCCTCCTTTGGGAAAGCATCCAAGGAAGCAGAGTAAAGAGAGAGGGAAAAGAAGAGAAAAACAAAAATAAGGCATATATTAATAAACAGATTTTAAGAAAGCAATCATGTGTTACTTTAAAGTATAAAAGCACAGGTAGTTTAAAAAGTAAATATTTATTCTCACCAAAAAATAGTCACTGTTCAATCTTTTGTTGAAAATACACATATACTGATCCTGCTATAGGTTAGGTACAAAAGTTGGGCACTATAATTTCAGAACTTTCGAGAACTCGGATTATTAAATCTACATTTAAATCATTCTTCAGAAAGAAAACTTAATTCACTACCATATTTAGTCCACCTATTATTGAAAAGACATATTAAAATGCATAAAATTTGAATGAATAATTATATCAAATTACTCTTAAAATATTTATAGTTATGACCTGGAAAAAATCTAAGAATGGGAAGTGTTTGTAATAAATAAAAATGAGAAAAGGAATCTGTTAATCATTTAGCCATAAATTATCCCACAAGGAAGATTTATTCATAACAAGTATTTCAAAATTTACAGTGTCACAGGAAAAAAACAACTTTATACAATTTTGTGTCCTTTGTCCAAGATTAAATATTTTAAGTTGTGCTTTGTTTTGTTTTGTTTTTTGAATATTTTTTCCAAGATTGAATGGGTTTAGTAAAGATGGATGAACTACATTAGGCCTGCTTGTCTGCTCAAAAGCATAGGTACCTCTTAGCTCAATTTCCTTTAAACCCCTCTCCTGTTTAAAATATGAGTTTGATTCTATGTTATTGGATTGCCTCAAACCTATAATGTGAAGTTAAAAGCATTCAACAGCTATGGGCACTCAGCCCATTTGCACCCTAGCGTTCAGCGTCAGCACCCTTTCAGATTGGACAGTACCCTTACTGTATGAGTTGTTAATATTTTGAATACCATCACAGGTCTCATTTGCAAGAATTCATTCCAAAAAGTGTGTTCAAGAACTAAAGAAGGGAAATTTAACAAATAGGTCCTGTGCACTTTTTATGCACCAGACACGATCTCAATCCAAGCTTGTTTTCGAAAGGCTTTAAGGTAGCATACGAGGATTAGCTAAAGCACATAACTTTTAGGAAGACAAAAGAAAACTTATGTGACCATAAGAACGGAACATAAAGAAAAATTAAAGTTGCATAGATTTGAATTGTTTTAATTCTCATAACAACCATATGCATTAATTACTACCATACAGTTTCATAGATAAAGATGCTGTTGCTCGGAGAAGTTAAGGCTACAAAGAAAATAGTAGGCTCATCTTAAGTTTAATAATGCATCTATTTTACTAAATGTCTTAATTCCCCTAGAAGAGATTTTAGAATAATACCCTACTTACAACTCAAATACACTACCAAAGAATACAATGTTGATGGGTAGGTTCACTTTAATTTTAACTGTGATTTTCCAAATTAGGAAGATATAAGTGTAAACCACCACTTTCCCCCACGAAATTAAAATTTTGACACACTCTTTAAATATCCAAATAATTTTCATAAGACTTAGCACTCTTTTCCTTTTTTAACATGATAGCAAATTTGAAGTTACTCTCACAGAGGCTAATTATTGCTTTATACATGATTGCATTGGGTTAAATTTAATGCCACACAATCTACCTTGATTTTATCTTCATTCAATCTGAAACATATGTTGCAGAAATTCAAGGTAGGTTGTTTTGTTCTGCTTTTTTTGTACAAGAAGAATTGGTGGTAACACGCTTCAAGGGTTTCATAATTCACGATACTAAATCTACATTAACTACTTTCTTCAGAAAATAAACTTACTCCCATAGGTAATCTGTTGGTGTTGAATGGGAATCATTTATCGAGATACACACATACAGAAAGCGCATCTTTTATGAATTATCTGCATCGCTCGTCCCCTGCTCTGGTCACGGGGGAGGCGGGGCGCATCCACCTGTGCGCACCGTGGGCGGCTCTACTCACGTTGTTGGACCGCAGGGACACGCGGCCCCCACAGCGCGCGCAGAACTTGGTGCTGCAGTAGGAGCACAGGTGGCCGCAGCCATCGGCGAACTTGGTCTTGTGGCAGATCCCGCAGGTCGGAGCATCGTCTTTGTGCTCACCCTGGTAACGCCGTGCTTCTTCCCCTATTTTTCTCACTTGCTCCTTATAGCTTTCAAATTGTTGATGCAATCTCCTGGGCAGAAGAGAAAATGGGAGCAAGCTAAGGGAATGCTGGAAACGGGAACAAAATCACTTTTTCGTAGCAGAAGAGACGTCTAGCTTTTGAACTGAAGCAAAACATACGAAGCCACTTTCCCCCCTAACCTTACCACCAGAGGTAAGAAATGTATTAGCCTGTCTTCTATTAGCTCCATTGGGCTTATTAGCACTGAACCGCATATAAATAGACTCTATATAATCATTCCATATAATTTCCCAACAGTGGAATTCCTGTATCCACTCCGTGACTCTGCTTCTTTGACAGGTGACTTTCAAAGTATTTTTGACTGGGACTCCACATCTTACAACCACAATCATGTGTATATAAGGCAAACGTTATACAAGATTCTTAGCCTAACTCTGTAGAATGTGCTCTGATATTTTCTGTCTTATTCTGTTTGAAGTTTAATACAGATTACTGTTTTTAAAAAATTTGTCACAGTAAATTGGTCCCAAGACCCACGGTTGAAGCATGATGCATACTTGGGAAATGACTATTTTAAACTACATTGCTAGGCAAGCTGTCTTCCATGAAGTATCTTCCTTCACTTCCATTCCTGGAGACATCTGTGTGGCATCAAGTATTCCACACAGGACACAGACTGGACTGTTTATACGTATATACCTATATGTGTGTGTATATATATATGTTACAGTTGAGCTAGCTTAGATCTGTCGCATCATATTACAAGCTCTAAACCATACCTTGAAAATACTCAGATTTTTCCATGCCCCAGTTTTGCTTGATCTCTCCCAGGTCATACGTATGAGAGTTGCTATTACTCTTTATTGATAACTGCTAGACTTCGGGCAACTACATTTGTTGAGGCAAAGCATTTCCCCAAGAACATTCACACTTAATATGGTTGAAGTTTCCTCCGCTCCCCATTAGTCCAAACCCCTCTCTCTCAAACTGCTACAAACAGAAACGGTTCCATGTTCTGTACAGAGCACCGTGACAGCCGGTGATTCTCCAGAGAAAGGAAGCCTTCATTTTGTTGATGAGAACTAAGAAAATTGTCCCAGGCTTAATAGTCATTGGCTCTTACACCAAAAGAGAAACTCGTGGGAAATGTCTAAGCAGATGTATCTGTGTATCTAAGCTCGTTTGCTGGATGTGAGTTTCCCCAGGATCAGAGAACACACATGCTATTGTCAGTTAAGGCAGTTAGCGTGATGCTCCACATCTATGATAACTGTGGGGAACTGGGACTCCCTGGAAACTGCATTCAATAAGTGAAGTCCGAGCACTGCAGTGTTTGAAGTACGGGGATTTCATTATATTTTCATTTTAACATCAACAGCTTTTGAGCAGAACTTTAATTATTACTTTAAAAATTCTCAAATCCCTTTCCTGCTTTGCCAGCTGACACTTTTTTCTATTTTAATTCTCATAATTAAAGCAAACATAGTTGCACTAGCATATAAAGTAGTTTAGAATCTGAAACCCTTCCCAGTTTAAAGGCCAGCTAATTTCAGTTCAGAGAGGATATTGTGATATTTTATTTAATGCATGCAAGAATGTCTGATCAATTTATTGAAGAGCTGTTTGACCCATTCCAAAATGCTGAGCTGAGCAGACAGGGAGTGCATGAATAAATATTTATTGTGAGAACCACCAAGTCAAACATATTTAAATTATATATATATATATATATATATATATATATATATATATATATATAAATGAGAAGGAGAAAGCTAGGCTAAAGAAAAAGCTTCCCTATAAACGTATAATGATACAGAACATGTTTTGGTTTGGGTGCTGGCAAACTTTACGGTAAAAGGCCAGTTTGTAAATATTTCAGAATTTGTGGGCCAGGCAATATCGGTTGGCAACTACTCAGCTGTACTGCTGTAGCAGGAAAGTAGCATAGACAATACATAAATTGTAAGCATGGCTGTGTTCCAATAAAACTTTATTTACAAAAAAAGATGGTAGGCCAGATTTAGCCCGTGCACCTGGTTGTCAACTCCTGATTTAGTATATGATTTATACTAAGGCATAACAGCTTGAAAATCAAAGTCATTCTGACTTTTAAAAATTCAAACGTAAAGGACTTTTATCCATCCTATAGGGTCCAATCAAAAGGCATCTGTTTCAGGAAACCTTTGTACAATATATTTGTGCAGAGCACTGAGATGAAACCTTTCTCTAATGCATCTCATAGCGTTTCCTCTGGTCCCTCACAGGCTACTTAATATTATTTCTACCATATATTATTACTGTTTCTGTACATGACACTTCTCTTCTACCAAACAGTAAATAGTGTTAGAAGTGCACAGTTCAGCCAGCTAATAAAAACATACATCCCCTTAGTAGTAGCCAATACATCTTTGTTGAATGGAAAAGTCATACATATATATAAATATATTTTTTAGTCCGTCTTGAGAAAAAACAAAAACAAAAACAAATGCGTTTATACTGAAGACTAAATATCCTGGAAAATCTTACTGCCAAAAATGCTGGATAAAATATTTAAAAGGATAACTTTTAATTCATGTTTGAGCTGAGGAGAGAGTATGGAGTTGAGTTCCTCAAAGGAGAAGTATGAAACGGGAGCAGTAATTCCGAGATGATATAGCTCTGAAGCTGACAGCTGCCCTGGGGACATGGACAGAGTCTCTGTGAGCGAGAACTTCAGATTTAACTTTTGCACATGTGACTGAAAATAAAAATTCCAGTTAGGCAGCCACCAAAAATTATTGAAGTACAGTGTATAACATCCAAATCTGGAGATAGAAAAATATGGAATGAGAAAAAAGTCAATCCAAAGAAGATAAGAATTGAAACAAACAAACACAGACAATTAGAAATAGAGCATGTGATGGCAGAAACAATCC
The DNA here is from genome assembly GCF_963455315.2 of Globicephala melas. Lineage (NCBI taxonomy): Eukaryota > Metazoa > Chordata > Mammalia > Artiodactyla > Delphinidae > Globicephala > Globicephala melas. The sequence continues at coordinate 8,721,369 of NC_083327.1, read as the reverse complement.
AACATGTCAGGAGTCACGGTAAGTGTAATGGACTACAGCATTATGAAAAGACAAAGTTCATCAAGTCAGACTTAAAAAATTCAGCTAAATGAGGTTTAGAAGAGAAATACCCAAACTATAAAAGCACAGAATGTTTTAAATAAAATGATGGAAAAAAGATATTCCAGGGAAAGGGTAACAATAACAAAACAGCAACAACAGCAAAACAAAACTGGTGTAATACGTAAGGCAAAAAGCATTACTTGAGATAAAGAGGGTGTTACTATTAAAGAAGTGTTCATTTCGTGTTGTATGTGACAATTCTAAACTTGATTGCATATAACCTATAAAGCCAAAAAATTGATAAAACTATTAGGACAGAGAAATCTACCATCAGAGTAGAATATTTTTACACATCTCTCTCTGTGTGGCTGACAGATCAGACAGATCAAAAATAAATAATGATAGGGAGGTTTGAACAACACAATGAACACGTTTCTATATGTATATGTATACATCTGTCCAGTAAACTAAACTTGTTTTAACTTATTGAGTGCAGTAAACATACTGAACAATAAATGTACTCAACAAATAAATATTTTTTCATAGAGATATGAAATTTTTCCAGCTGTGGGCCTCAAAAGTAATAGAAATGTTTTTTTTCTTAAGCTTCATGGTGAATGTATGATGTATGTTTTGTTCTTTTTCTTTATGCTTTACATATATGTTACATAATACTCCTGTATGTATGAAATATTTTATAATATAAAGAAGGAAAAATTTATTTCTATCCCATTAGGTATCACTGGCTAACAAATGACTGCTATTAAAGAACTGAAAAAGTGAATGTATTTGACAACATTAAAATCTACAGAAGACTTGACCATTTATGGAACCTAATTTTAAGAAGAAATGCATATGTTTAACCACATAATAACTTTATGAAGTAGACAGTATTATTATTCCCGTTTTATTGAAACTAATTTTGTTTGGGGCTTTGCTTTATTTTCTACCTGAATATATCATTCTAAATTTGCATACTTTAGTAAAAGAATGAAATTAGGATATTCTCTAACACTATATAAGAAAAATAAACTCAAAATAGTTTAGAGACCTAAATGTAAGACCAGATACTATAAAACACCTAGAGGAAAATGTAGGCAGAACACTCTTTGACATAAATCAAAGCATTATTTTTTGGATCCATCTCCTAAAGTAAAGGAAATAAAAGCAAAAATAAACAAATGGGACCTAATTATACTTAAAAGTTTTTGCAAAGCAAAGGAAACCATTGACAAAATGCAAAGACAACCTACTGAATGGGTGACAATATTTGCAAATGATATGACTGATAAGGGGTTAATATCCAACATATATAAACAGCTAATACAACTCAACAACCAAAACAACCCAATTAAACAATGGGCAGAAGAACTGAATAGACATTTTTCCAAAGAAGACATACAGGTGGCCAACAGGTACATGAAAAGGTTCTCAATGTCACTAATCATCAGGGAAATGCAAATCAAAACCACAATGAGATATCACCTCACACCTGTCAGAATGGCCATCATAAAAAAGAACACAAATAACAAATGCTGGAGAGGATGTGGAGAAAAGGGAACCCTTGTACACTTTTGGTGGGAATGTAAATTTGTGCAGACACTGTGGAAAACTGTGGAGGTTTCTCAAAAAACTAAAAAATAGAGCTATCATATGATCTGGCAATGCCACTTCTGGCTATATATCTGAAAAAAACAAAAAAACACTAATTTGAAAAGATACATGCACCTCAGTGTTCATAGCAGCATTATTTACAGTTGCCAAGACATGGAAGCAAGCTAGTGTCCATCAACAGATGAATGGATAAAGAAGATGTGGCATATATACAATGGAATATTACTCAGCCATAGAAAAGAAAGAAATTTTGCCATTTGCAGCAACATGGATGGACTTGGAGGACATTATGCTAAGTGAAATAAATCAGACAGGGAATTCCCTAGTGGTCCAGTGGTTAGGACTCAGCATTTTCACTGCCAGGGCCTGGGTTTAATCTCTGGCCAGGGAACTAAGATCCCGCAAGCTGCGTGGTATGGCCAATAAAATAAAATAAAATAAGTCGGACAGATAAAGACAAATACTGTATGATATCACTTGTATGTGGAATCTAAGAAATACTACAAACTAGTGAATATAACATAAAAGAAGCAGACTCACAGATATAGAGAACAAACTAGTGGTTACCAGTGGGGAGGGGGGAGGGGAAATACAGGGAAGGGGGAGTAGGAAGTACAAACTCTTGGGTGTAAGATGGGCTGCAAGGATGTACTGTACAACACGGGGAATACAGCCAATATTTAGTAAGAACTGTAAATTGAGTGTAACCTTTAAAAATTGTATAAAAATAAAATATTAAAAATACATACATAAATAATTTCACATACTTCAGATCTTATATTGAGCTCACACAAAGCATGAGAATAAATGCAGATTCAACTTGCAAATGAAAGTGTTTCTGGACTCAGGAAAGCGCTCACAGGGAGGAAATGTCCGTTTTCGATCGTGGCTAATTGATGGTATGTGAACAAAGCTGACCATGGAAAAACAAAAGGTCTGCCAATGAGCTCAGTCATGATGCTTCTACAGATGCTATAGTCTCAGTCAATTCTACTTCCCCTCATTTCTCAGCTCCTCTATGGTATTTATTCCCAAAATTGACTTCAAGCGACTGTGCCCTTCTGAAACACTCAAAAAGTTATTTTGGTGACTTGGGAACCCAGTGATGGTCCGCTGAGTGCTGGTACAACTTAGACCGTGGGGTCTTCCAGGCCATGCTAGGTGCACAGGAAGCAATGACTCTTTCCCCAGAGGCCACAGCAAGAGGGTTGGTGAGATGAGGCTTCTTGATTGGGGTCTGAGTGAGGTCTCCGGTTCTCGCTTTCTCCATGGGATGCCTTAGAGGGGCGTTCTCTTCCAGTCTCACCAAAAGTGGGGGAAAATCCAGCCCACAGAGTAGTTCCTAAGGACAAGAGCCACCAGGGGACAGAGCTCTCCGCCCAGAAGGATGTGCCCAAGTGTCTCCCCCCACAGGCATCACTCCAGACCCGGCCGGGACTCACAGCCTCCTGGATGCCATGTCTTGGTGGCCTGGACGCATCTGTACCCTCTTCTCGTGTGCATTTAAAATTCTTCCTTGGTTCCAGCAATGGGCCGTGTTCATATGACTGGTTTGGATACCACCACAGGGAGCAGAGTGAAAGAAGCAAGACTGTGCCGTTTCTCAGCACAGAACTCATGTTACATCCTCACACCTCTTTCTTCCTGGGCTTCTTCCTCTACCTATAGACAGGACTCCCTTATTCTGCAATGAAAGAAAAAGCCCAACCCAAGTCCCCATCAACCTGGCTGACTTATTTCCCAGTGTACTCCTCCTTTTTACCAGCAGAAATTATGAAAGAAAAACAGGAAGGAAGGGAGGGAGGGAGGGAAGAGCGGCCTTCATGACTTCCACTTCTTCAAAATCTACTTATTCCATAACCCTGTGCAGTGCTCTACTAAACTATCTCTTAAAAAAACCAACCTTCATGCCCTTTTCTCAATCTGTATTCCCCTCACATCACTCTGAGATCACTCACTGTCAAGATGCTGTCCTCATAATAAGATTTGCTTCTGGAATCAGGATACTGGTACTGAAACCATAAATAGTATATTTATTTTTTGTATCTGATGTTTTAATGCTTTAATCCATATCAAATATGTGACAGTGTTCTACTATGAATAATGCATGGAAATTCATATTTGACTTTATGGTATTACAGTAAATGCAGGACTGCAAATGTAGAATCTTTTTGTGAAATTTATCTGTACATTTCAATTTTAGAATTAACAAGATATTCTTATTGATTAGCAAGGTCGACAAAATATATGATCACAGATCTCTGATTTAAATTTTCTACAGAGAAAATGGAGAGCATTCTAAAAGATGCAATGCTATCAGAAGAAAAGCATTGATATAGAAACTTTGGTTTTCTCCATGGATGTGATTTTTTCCATTGTTTCACTATGTAACAATCATTGTATTATTTTAATATCTGTGTACTCAATTTAAGAAACTCCAAGATTCCAGTTGTAAACAAGTTGTTTGGGTGGTTAGTGGCACGTATTTGAAGGAAATAAAGATGAATGCCTATAAAACTAAATATCATTCTCTATACATCTAAAATATAAATATCATCCTGGGAATTCCCTGGTGGTCCAGTGGTTAGGGCTCTGTGCTCTCACTGCCAAGGGTACTGGTTCAGTCCCTGGTCAGGGAACAAAGCCACTTGGTGTAGCCAAAACAATTTTCCAAAAAAAAAAAAAAAAGAATATATATCTATATCACCCTATAATGCAAAATAAATCATTTAAGCGGGAAGTTATTAATAACATCCTTACCAGTTAATGCGTATTTGTTGATCACTTACTATAAATAGGGCACACAGATAGATGCCGAGTGACTGGTGATGGGGGGATGAAGAGGAATCTCTGTTCATTGACACGGCGCCTCATTTACTTCTGTTTTGTGTTTCTCCTTCCTGCATCCCCAAAGTGGTCAAAAGCTAGAGGACCAAAATCCCACCTTTCTTCCCGGCTCTCCTTGGTGAAGTCTAGGCTACATTTTTCTGCAGTAGGAGGGGATGGGAACCAGTGCTTTGAAGTTTCAAAAGCCAAAGTTACAGGTCCCGAAGGAAGATGAGGGCTTTCCCCAAGAGGAAGGGAGGGGCAGAGACCAGAGCAGTTTGCATGTAGCACCTGAGATGGAGAGCTGCTTTGGGACGTATATACAAGGGTACTGAAAAAAGCAAGCATGGTCTATATTTCCTTTCCCAACTGTGGCACAGAACACATACAACAAGCCACGATCAAGGGCCCATGCCAATAGTGATGGAGAGGTTTAAGCCAGGAGAGTTCTTCTGAGAAGGCTGGATCGCTTAAGTGCCTCCAAAGACCTGGGGGATGTATGGGAAGGAGCCCTGACAGTGACCGAAATTAAACATCGGTTAGCCTGATACCCTGGATGCTTGTTTTAGAAATTTTTGACATCAAACTCTATTGTTGAAAAACTCACCCTAACCTCAACTCTAAAGCACACTTCTTGACTCCAAGGTATGCACACTGTGCTTAGAAGGTAAGTCATATGTAAACATAAATTAGCAGTTTATGGCAACATATATAAAGAACGGAAAGAAATTGTTCTTTAGAAAATAATAATTCTGGGTGAAAGGATCAGGGAGATTTATTTGGCTTAGCTGGTCCAAAACATTTTCCTAGATGAGTTGGAACTTGAACTATTCTCTGAAATAATAAAAATCTGGCTCATGGTGGTATTAATGTAAGTACTTAAGCAAAGAAATAGGAAAGCATGCTAAGATAATAATAAAGTAATCATGAATGCTCCCAAATATCTCAGAAGTGTAGTTGAAACCAAATCACCTTTTAGAGTCTTTGTGTATCAGCAAACAAGCCTCCACTGTGTATGTTCTAGTGAATGACAGCCTGACAATTATACATAACTGCCCATGAAGTCAAAACACAGGTGCAGTTAAAAAATGGTTTCTTGGTCCCAAAACACAATTGTCCCCTTTTTCGTGAAACTGTCTCTTTGATTCTACTCTGTAACAGAGGGGCAGTAAAATTCCAGTGCACTCCAGGGGTGACTAATTTTTTTAAAAAATGGTTGGAAAGAATGGTCCCTTGTGTCAGAATTGGGTTGAAAATAAAAAAAACATCACAGTCTTTTAAGCAAAAAGGTTAAGTAATAGAATTTGGTGCTATAAAACTGTTGGAAGGGGGATAGAAGTGGGTTCTGGGTCTGATCTCCAGGAATGATCTCCAAAACAAAAGCATAAAACCAGCTACTGAAAGGTCCTCAGCCAGGAAACTGTAAGAACAGGGATCCCGGGCTGCACAGCAGGAGGTGAGCGTTGGGTGAGCGAGGGAGGCTTCATCTGCCTCTCCCCATCGCTCACATTACTGCCTGAACCATTCCCCATTTCCGTCCGTGGAAAAACTGTCTTCCATGAAACCAGTCCCTGGTGCCCAAAAGGCTGGGGACCGCTGCTGTAGAATCAGAAAGCCAGTGTCCAAATGGCTGGAGCCCCACCTCCCCGGCTGAGATGCTCTTGTCTGGACTCCACCACCACAGTCACACTGAGCCGCTAAAGAGACCAGCAAGGTCAACGCCCAGATGCCGCGTGGCCCTCCATTAACTCAGGTTCAGTTCAAGTCTCAGGCCCGTGCATCGGACTAGGGGATCCTAAATCACATCAAGGATTCCAGCTGCAAGAGAATCCATGGAATTTAGTTGTTAGGTTTCTGGCTTCTTCATAATACCCCCTGGAAGGAGTCTGGAACAGAGGTTGTGAGGGTCAGTCTTCCACTTTATCTACAATCTTCTGCTTTAGGTCAAATTTCTTAATTCCTTCCACTGCACCTGAAGTGAGCAATAGCTGAGTCTAGGGATTCTCATTCACCTTCATTCATTCTCTCTCTCTCTCTCTCTCTCTCTCTCCCTCTCCCCCCAAACACTAAGCACCCCTAATGCCCACTCTAGGAAGCACTTAGCCTCCATCAGGAAATTTCTTTTGATAGATGCCGTCCCCTAAGAAACTCACATACACATATATGTATTTGTGTCTGTCCAGTCCTTTTCATCTAGTAAGCAAATTGCAAGACCACAAATCAAGGTAAACCTCAGAATCAGATACAAGACACACATGCAATCAAACACAAAAAAACCTTCCCTCTGTGGTGATGAGATGCACAGCCCAATCTACCACCTGTGATGAAGACCTTCATTATTCTTAGCCTGCATTATTTCATCGACTTTTTACTAGGCTCTGGCCGATGGGTTCCCTCACTCTGGTTCATCTTTCATACTGTCTGATACACTGAACGAATCACGTCAATCGGCTGCTAAAATATGATTTCTAAGGTAGTCCATTGCTCATCCTGGGATCCAAGGGGATTCTCCTTGTTCCCAATTATCTATCAGCACCTCTCACAAACCCTTCTCATATACCTTAGACCTACCATTGCATCAGATTTTCTCCCTAGTTACCAAACACAGTAGAATCTTACAAACAGCAATTCAACAAACATTTATTGAGCTCCAGCTGTACAACAGGCACTGCTTGAGTCCCTGGGGGTACAAAGAGAACAACATAAGAAGATATGAGTTTCACTTAATTTATTACTTTATTTAAGGCTTTTTGATAAATGGTTCTTTTGGTAAAGATAAATGATTCAGATAAATGATAAATGGTTCAGAAAATGGTTCTTTTCTTTTGTATATGGAGATCAGCTTCCCTACATTAGAGATTATTTTTTTCTCTTCAAAGCCTAATGTACACTGTTGGTAGGAATGTAAATTGGTGCAGCCACTGTGGAAAACAGTAGGGAGGTTTCCCAAAAAAGTATAAATAAATCTACCACACGATCCAGCAATCCCACTCCTCGGTATACATACCTGAAAAATACAAAAACACCACTAATTTGAAAAGATACATGCACCCCAATGTTCATAGCATCACTATTGAGAATAGCCAAGATATGGAAGCAACCTAAGTCCATCAAGAGATGAATGGCTAAATAAGAAGTGATATATATCACATCTATCTATCTATCTATCTATCTATCTATCTATCTATCTATCTATCTATCTAATGGAATATTAGTCATAAAAAAAGAATGAAATTCTGTCATTTGCAACAAGGAAGATGGACCTAGGGAGTATTATCCTTAATGAAATAAGTCAGACAAAGACAAATGCTGTATGATATAACTTATATGTGGAATTTAAAAAAATAAAACAGGGCTTCCCTAGTGGCGCAGTGGTTGAGAGTCCACCTGCCGATGCAGGGGACGCGGGTTCCTGCCCCGGTCCGGGAAGATCCCACATGCCGCGGAGCGGCTGGGCCCGTGAGCCATGGCCGCTGAGCCTGCACGTCCGGAGCCTGTGCTCCGCAACGGGAGAGGCCACAACAGTGAGAGGCCCGCGTACCGACAAAAACAAAAAATAACAAAATAAAACAAATCAGTGAATATAACAAAACAGAAAGAGACTCACAGTTATAGAGAACAAATTAGTGGTTACCAGCGGGGAGAGGAATGGGGGAGGGTCAAGATAGGAATAGAAGATTAAGAGATACAAACTACTATGTATAAAATTAATAACGTACAAGGATATATTGTGAAGCACAGGGAAATATAGCCACTATTTGGTAATAACTTTAAATGGAGTATAATCTATAAAAATATTGAATCACTATGCTATTTGCCTGAAATATCATATAAATAAACATAAATATAGTATTGTAAATCAACTATACTTCAATTAGAAAAAGACATCATGCTGAAATCTGAAAAAAATTGTAATGTAATTTGATCATGAAAATAAAACTTGATTTATTTTAACAAAATGTAAACTTCTAGACTCTATTCACAAAATTAAGAAAGGTTTATGATTTGCTATTATTCTTGACTAAATTAAGCATTTTTTTTGTTTCTTAGAGGAACAACTAGTCTTGGTTAAAATGTGTAAATGTATTTTTGCAAAGTTTTCAGATTATATTAAACATATATAATGTAACAAGCTGTTTATAGGTGTTTGGCATATGTATTTCCTTTCTTCAAAAGGAAATGATTACAGCTGCAAATTCACATAATTCAAGAGAGATTACTTTCACAGCAGTGTATTTTCCTTCCAGCCTTGAACTGCCTTTTGCAACTTGAACCCCTACCAAGTATTATAAACCTTTAATTTACCAATAACTTAATCTAAATTTACTTAGGTTAATTTTTCACTGATCTGTAGGACCACAATATACTATCCTCTATATGACCATGTTAGCTTTCTTTTGGTACAAGTTCAAATTATCCTACATTTCACCTTTGTTTTCTTTTTCAACCCTGTGAATGGTTCCTGACATTTAAGAAATCCAGGTGTGGGGAATTCCCTGGCGGTCCAGTGGTTAGGACTCCAGGCTTTCATTGCAGAGGGCCGTGGTTCCATCCCTGGCCGGGGAACTAAGATCCCCCCAACCACGTGGCACGCCCCCCCCAAAGAAAGAAATCCGGCTGTCCAGATTTGGACCAAGCCCCTTGCTTCTTTGCTAGGACTTGGGGTTCATAACTTTGGAATCATTTGAACCCCATTCTCAGAGTGAGAAAAGATATAGGAAAGATTCCAAAACCTGGTTTTAAATGGAAATATTGAGATTTAGGAAAATAGAGACACAGGAGGGACTTTGAAGATCTCTGGGGAGAAGGATCTCATTTTATAAATGGGAAAACCTAGGCCCATACTTTGTTACTTACATAAGGTCGTAAAACTGGTTTGTGAATAATTAGGTCCTGTATTTCCAACTTTCCACTATACCTTCCTATCTTCAGATGCTTCTTTGAATATGGCTGAAGGAATGGAAAGTTATTGATTTGTGAGGGACGTTTCCTTGGTGTTCTCAAACATAGTAGGTATCAAAATTATCTAATGGGCTTATTAAAATGCACCTTAACCTCAGGTGCTTCTGAGTCAGTAGGTGTGGGATAAATCTCAGGAACCTGCCTTTTAAATTGTCAACCCAGGTAATCCTGGTGTAGATTATCTGAGGACTATAATATAGTAGAGATCCCTACATTAAGGTTAAATTAGAAAATGAAGGCATTTTTTTTATACATCCTTCATCCTTCATATTACTTGTTAAAAATACTCTTCATCACATAATTAAATTATAATTATAAATGCAAAATTTGGAGGACTGCTTGTGTGAAGAGATGCTGAAAATGTAACTATTACGTTATATAATTTAATGTGATATCCACCATTGTTTAAAACTTACAATTCTATGAATCACAGATATGTACATATTAGGATTTGTAGGTTTTAAAAATAATCATAGGAGGGGTTGCAGGGAGAGAGGGATGAATAGGTGGATCCCAGAGGATTTTTAGGGCAGTCAAACTACTCTGCATGATATTATAGTGGTGGATACATCTCCTTATACATTTGGTCAAACCCATAGAATGAACAACACCAAGGGTGAACCCTAAGGTAAACTGCGGACTCTGGGTGATACTGATGTGTCATTGTAGGGCATCACTCGAAACAGATGCACCTGGCGGGGATGGGGGATGTTGATGATGGGGGAGGAGTCTGTGCATGTGTGGAGGCAGGAGGTACACGGGAAATCTCTGCACCTTCCCCTCGATTTTGCTGTCAGCCTAAAACTGCTCTACAAAATAAAGTCTGTAAAAAACTTTACTCTCAAAGAAAGGTTGTAATAATATATACATAAAATGAATCTATAATACATTTATATATAGATAGATATATAGATAATACTATACCTATCCTAAACATTTCAGTAATTCAGAAATTTACCCCAGATATTGTTGAGTAATTTAAAATATTACTACAGGTGAAAAAAATATTTTTCAGTTTGTGTTTAAGACCATACTGAGTCTTGAAAACGAGTATACTTTTTACTTATTGCAAATGTCCAGCAGATGGCACTAAAGATTTTTATTTTTATCAATCCATTTAATTCTTAGTTGTTGAAACTGTTTTTCTTGAAAATATTGAATGTGTTAAAATCAAACTAGACCAATCAGCAGGAGGTATAACTTATTAGAAAAAAAATGTGTTTTCAGAGGTAGCTGGAAAAGAACAAAAGAGAAATGTATACAGTGTTGCAATTTCTGCTCTTTTGTGGAGGACCCTCATTCCACACGCCCTTACAGAAATTATGCATTAAGGGTTTTGTCATATATTTTTCTTCCTCGTTTGTTTTGTTTTGTTTTGTTTGTTTGTCCTCCATTTAGCACTGTTAAAGATGTAGTTCACCCAATCAGCATCCCACAGGGTTCTGAAAGCACAGAGAGATGACAGGAGAAAAGAGAGCAGAGCTGATGATTAGCTGTGAGTGTTTTATAGCTTGTTACTTCAGTCAAGCATTTATTTTTAATTCCGTTTTCACTTTACCACAGGAGACCACTCCTGAGTAAGCATCAAGTGAGCATCTCAGGACACAGACGCCCCCTCGCACATGTTAAAATTTTTGTTCCACTTCATCTCCCAAGAAACACCCTCCCTGTGGCTCCTGCATATTGAGTGCCTGCATGTGTAGAAGCTTGTCGTAGGGCCTAGAACTATTCCTTCTAAATGATGGGATAATATCGCGGCTTTCTAACGCTTGAGATATACCAGAGCCTAAACCTGAAAACTGTGCCCAAGAGAGAATCATTTTTATACTTTGATAAACAGGTTACTCATTTAGCCACCGGGGGAAGCACATAATTTCGTCTGAAATCTTTTTCAGCACTTTTAAAAATGTTCACTGCTAATTCACCAAACAGAAAGAGAGAAAGGAGATCCTAAAATCTGATATTTTAAAGAGGACTATTATCATTAAGGCTGTTGGAACTGAGAGATGTAGGTTATTTGTATCACAAGCACCCTCAACACTCTGAAATGGTGACTGGATGACTGACACATAGAAAACTCTTAACATGTCAAAAGTCATTTTCCCTTTGGCTTTTAATGTCTGATAAATTTATGCACACTGAATTTATCCTTCTTATTCGTGAGTTAACCAAGTTTTGCTGCTTGTTCTTTTGAATGATAAAATATGATCTGGGATATGGTGGCTAAGGGGAACCTTTCAATGTAACTTGGACATATACTACCTTATACGTGTAATACGCGATCAGAATAATTCCTTTAAAATGTTAACGGCTCCACAAAGCTCTGTAAGCTTCTTTGTTTCCTAGAAACAAAAGAGCCACAGAAATAAGTGAGACAGGCAACATGCTCTAATTTGCAGACACCTAATGAGCGCCTCTGTGAACAAGTCCTCCCAATGGTCAAGGTTAGAGGTTACCCACTCCAGCTATCAGGTCTCTGTTTGGCCACCAGTAACTCTCCTGACTTGTCTGGTCAGACATTCAGTCTCATCCCTAGAAAGAGTGTGATAAAGTCATGCCAACCCTCCTCTGGGTCTGGAAGGGAAACGGATTACCTGCTTCTTGCCCCAGGAAGTGAGGACACCAACATATTTCTCTGGTTTTGAATTTCGCACACACGAAATACTTGAGAAAACAGCAGAGACAGAGCCCAGGTTTCCTGGGGTCAGATTCCTGGGTGCAAATCTTTCCTGGGCTCTTTCTTGTATCAACTCTGTGGCCTGGCAAGTTATTTTACAGTCTAAGACCTCACATTTTCATCTATGAAATGGGGTTGATAATGCCTACCTACTTATGAGGTTGTGAGGATTAAAACAGCTAATACGTGTAGAGTACTTACGGAGGTACGGACACTAGTAAGTACTCCATAAAATACTGGCTCTTTTTATAAAGTACAGAGAAAATAGTGAACTCAAATCAGATAAAGCATCTGTTTTTGTTCTGTGACATCTAACATTATTTTTTAATGGATTGCAATATGTAAGTAGGATTTAGAATAATAAAATAAAGTAACTAGGTTGAGTTCAGATTTTTAAAAGCAGCACCAGTAAATACCCTACTTTTAGAGCCTAAATTCAATATCTGAGGACAAAGACATTTATTGCAAAAAGGCTTCCTTTTTTCCATTTTTTAAAAGCAGGGAAATATCAATACAAGCTTCCCGGATTCTATTTGCACAGTATAGCGAATTAGTCAGCCATCGTTAGGTACCGTATTTTCTAAGCCATTCTGGAGTGCATTTCAAGACAAGTGACAGGATGTAATTTCCTCCCCATTATATTTGCTAATGGTGACATCTGTTTTCATCCTTTAATTAAAATACATTGTTAATATGCATTTAAGATTTAATGATCGTCTAAATAATATAACAGGTGTTGTAAATAACTTAAGTTCTTTTTTACCCATGAAAGGGAGATCAAAAAGTAGATCATTCACATGGTTTTGCAAATGTCGAAGCTAAAATTCCAGAGAATATCAGAATAATTTTTAATTTATCCAAATGTATATTGACTCTGTATCTTTCCCCTGTGACCTAGAACCCTGACCACTACTTGATCAACTCCAGACATCTTCTACCCTCGCCAGCGACTGCCTAGGAATAATCAAGTCTCTTCTAAAACTTACCATCTTATGTTATATTTAGAGGCTAAAAATGTGTCACAATCAGCTTTCATTAATCACAAAGCTAGAAAGAGTCCATTTTCCTCTTCATAATATTGCATTACCTATGAAAAACTTTGCATAGTATCAAGGTACTTTAAATTTGAACTGCATTTAATTCAATAGAATGTGGACAGAACACCTTGCAGTATTTGTCACTGCAAGCGTCCATCAAATTAAGCATCATCTAACTTCAGCTCAACCATCTGGTCACTATTGCAGAGAATGCTTTGCTATACATCAATGATGAGTAAAACCTTATTGTATACTTTTTTGGGTTATTTCTCTTGAGTATTTAATTTCCTCCGATGAGCATTCAAAACTTAATACCGGGGTCCCGTGGTCTCTGATGCACTCAGTGGTTACTCAGTGGTTACCAAGCCCTGTAGAACTGGAAATCAGTAACTATTTAGAGTTTAACTGACCTGGAAGCTAGTCACTGGAGTAGGCCAGAAAGTCACCTTGTCATCCTACAGAGGAATCCCTTCCTTTTCCTTCTCTTTAAATTGTATTACTCTGCACTCCTCTTTGGGGTAAACTCAGAGGCATAACTGAACATATTGTAGCCCTGCAGAGCGAAATTCATATTTTACCATCATCTGAGGTCTCTGAATGTTAAGTAATGGTGGTTACTGTTGATTCCCTGCTTCTTAAAGCATAGATGAGGAGGTTGGGGAAGGCGTGGCTGAAAGGGCGGACATCGAGTGAGGAGGCAGGAGGTTAGGGGACATGTCCCAGAGGGCGGACGTGGTGGAGGGATGGCAGGGAACGGGTCTCAGGGGGAGGGAGAGCCGGCAAACTGGTGTGGCTGGAGAGCCCTGCCTGGGCGGCAGAGGGGGGCTGGGCTGGGGCAGGCTGCGTCCGTCTCCTGGGTCACCTAAGCAGCTGGCATTTCCTCTGGGTGAAGGGAAGACCCTGGAGGCACCAGACGATGGGATGTAGGTTTTCACAGCATCCCGGTGGCTCCTCTGTTCATAATGAGACCTCAGGATGATGTGGGTTAGAGGCGTGGAGGTCTGGACCCCAGCTCGGGGGCTGCTGAGCCCAGATGTTGCTTCTCCCTTTCGTCTGGCTTCAAATATTCCCAGAGCCCATGTAGGGAGGCAGAGTTTTTTATTTTATTTTATTTTATTTACTTTTTATTGGGATATAGTTGATTTACAATGTTGTGTTAGTTTCAGGTGTCCAGCAAAGTGACTCAGTTACATATATACACATATATATGTATATATATATTCTATTTTAGATTCTTTTACCTTATAGGTTACTACAAGATATTGAGAGTAGTTTCCTGTGCCCTGTGCTCTACAGCAGGTCTTTCTGGGTTATCTATTTTATATATAGGAGTGTGTTTTGTAAATAACTCTAAAAATAGAGTTACCATATAATCCAAGGATCCCACTTCTGGGCATATATCCAGAGGAAACTCTAATTCTAAAAAGACACATGCACCCTAATGTTCATTGCAGCACTGTTTACAGTAGCCAAGACATGGAAGCAACCTAAATGTCCATTGACAGGTGAACGGATGAAGATGTGGTACATATATACAATGGAATATTACTCAGCCATAAAAGAGAATGAAATAATGCCATTTGCAGCAACATGGATGGACCTAGAGATTATCATACTAAGCGAAGTAAGTCAGACAGAGAAAGACAAATACCATGTGATATCGCTGATATGTGAAATCTTAAAAAAATGATACAAAGGCAGACTTTCATGACCATAACGTAGTTTCTTTTTCTTTCACCACTGGTTCTCGGGTTGCATCTTCTACTTCGTGCTGTACAGCTTTTCTCAGCATCGATGACAATTATTGCAGAATCACAAGTGAGGAGCGTGGAGCTTTCTGATGCTGAACGACACCCAAGGAAATTGTCTCTGAAGGAATTCCTGCATCCTCAGAAGGAGATGCAGAAGGATGACGATATAGCGTCTCGTGGTTAAAAACACCCAAACTGATTAGATGCCCCATTGGAATCAGGGGTGAAGCACCACCCAGCACCCCCCCACCTGCCTTGTCAAAACTGGCAATTACCGAGGCATCAAGGCCGGCCTGAACTGATACACTGACTCACTTTAGAATCTCAAGTCTGGAAATGTCAGGTTAATATGGTTCCCTCAGCTCCCTTTCCCTTTCATTGCTCCAGGGTCAAGCCCCACGGTCCCAACTTTCATGTCCCTGGCAGGTATGGCAGTCCAGATTAGACTAAATGGTTCTGAGAATGTAGGTTCTGTGTGGAAACAAAAGCAAAACGGCTCTAATTTTAAACATTTTTAAAAATATGCTTTTTTTCTGGTTTTTGTAATAGATTCTACCTTCCTTTGGGTCATTTATAGAAACTGAAACTGTGGGGTTCTGAGAAAGTTAACTTCCTCAAATACGTTAAATGCCTCAGCATGCACTGTGCGTGTGAGTGCACGTGCGTGTGTGGTCACCCGTGTTAGATAATCCAGGATATCACAGGCCTCAGGGACTTCATTTTAACGAGTTTGCCTTGTGCGAGGCTGTAAATATTGATACAGGAGGAACAAAGGGGAAACTGGTCCAGATGCCAAAGACATGCTTTTTCAAACAATCCCTTACATCAGCTCCTGTTTTGTTTTCGTTTTTGTTTGTTTCTTTTGTTGGTTTTGGTTTTATTTTGTTTCGTTCTGCTTTGGCTTGGCGTCTCCTAAGTCTAGGAGTAAAGTTAGAGGGAAGGTCTCAGCCGACAGGCAGTGAACTAAATAAACCTGTCCCAACCCCCGAGCAGACGCCAGCAAATCTATACAGATGCCTGTGGTCCATCACAGACCGGCAGCCAAGGTCTCAGGTGGTGGCACCAGGGAAGCCACAGGGCCTCTGCCTTGTGGGCTCTGGGCGTGGCTGCCCCCATCACCACTGGTTTTACAAAACAGGTACCCTTGCCAACGTGACAAGGACATTTTCCTCAGTAAATAGGCACTCTGCAAGATGGACAATACATGAGATATCAGGCAACGGAACTGGGAAGAGAGAGAGCAATCCAGCTCAGTGTGACTACAGGGGAAGAGGAAGGAAGCTTTTCATGTTAATTACTCACATCTAAAGCCCGGTGTGTACAGTATGTCTCCTGCCTAAAAATAATTTAAACAGCCTGGAGCTAGGAGCACTGCTAATTTGTCTCTGTGTACACCTGCAGCTCACCTTTCCCTGGAATCTGTGTAAAACGACACTGCGAAGGCTGCTTTAACCACACCATCCCAGCTCCTCCAAGGGATCAGATCGCAGGCTTCATGTGTAAATACTCTTGGCTTTAACCATACATGAGTTATATATAGTTTTTAACAGATTGCTTTCAAAGCCCAGACGTTTCTGGTTCTCATTTGAGTTTTGAATACCCTCGTAGTAAACAGACGGACAAGGGTATGAGACAAGGAGTTTTATAAGTTCCAGCAAATGTGGCTATGAGCTAAGGTGAAGCCATCCTCTTCCTTTAAACTCCTTCCTGAGTTTATGAGGCCGGGGCAGCATCTCCTGGGTAAGGGCAGGACCACCAGATCAGAGACAGGGTTTGAGCAAAGGCTCTGCCAGCGACTTGGTGAGTGGTGTGTACAAGTGGTAGAGCCTGTCTGTAGAGGTAAAGTGAGGATACTGTTACCCCTCATGATTGTACAGGGATGACCTAGTGCGTATGTGATGCAGATGTGACCCTCAGTGAATCTGCAGTGCTTTCCCCACTTCCCCCTTTCTCATCGGGATGGTTGCTCCTTACTCCGTGTTCCTACAGGGAAGGGTAGGGGTGGGTGATGGAACGACCAGTAAAGGAAGAAGACGTGGGTTTCAGATCCGGTTTTGCCTCTCCCAACGGGGGGAATTTCAGACACAGCCCTCAGCACCGCTGAGCCAGGCTTCTTTATCTCCATAGGAGTGATAAACTCGGACCACGTAGAGTCATCATTCAGCAATCTGTAAGCTCAGCAGATTACGAGTAACTACTACATGCCAGGTGGTATTAGAGGTGCTGGTGATCGAAACACAAACATAACTACGTCTCTGTTCACGGGAAACGTGCATTCAACTGAGGGAGGCAAGTGTGAAAACACAGTAACAAAAGAACCTAGGATAAGGTATTATCAGGTAGCACCGAGGGCTCTGGTGATGAATAAAAGAGGATAAAGAACAGAGCCTGGGGCGGGCCGGGGCATGGTTACAGAGATGGGATGGTGGGCTCCAGCAGGGGTCACAGACAAGGTCACAGTCAGAGGATGCCAGGAACACCTTCAGAGCCATGGAGGCGTTTCCGTTTTCTCCTGACGGGGATGGGAGGCCACCGCAGGGCTGAGTGACAAGCTGATATGGCGAGGCTGAGAACTGCAAGAGTCGCTCTGTTTATTGTGTGGAGAAGAGGCCACCAGTCAGGAGAGCGGCACGCCGAGTGGTTCTTTGACTGGGTGCTTGTGGGGAGGAGGGTGAAGTCACACCGTGGATTTCCAAAGCCGTCATTCCATTGTTAACATGTGTCTTAGCACGTCTCAGGGCTCACTCCATCTTTAACCATTTGCTTTGCTCTGTAACACTAAGCAATTCCTTAACCTCCTCAAACCTTCAGTGTTAAGGACATAACGTATGTGACTCCCCCAGATTCACATGGCGAAGCCCGAACTCCTGTGTGATGGTGTTTGGAGGCGGGTCCTTCAGGAGGTGGTGAGGTGTGGACGAGGTCGTGAGGGTGGGGATTTCGTGATGGCGTTAGTGCCCTCACAAGAAGGGGAAGAGGCCAGACCTGGGGACCCTCCACCATGTGAGGGCACAGTGAGAAGGCAGCCTTTTGCAGCCCAGAAAGAGGGCCTTTAGGGGAACCAATCAGCCAGCACCTTGATCTTGGACCTCCAGCCTCCAGAACTGTGAGGACTGAGCTCCTCTCATGTCACCCACCCAGCCTACGGAGTTTAGTTACGGCAGCCTGAGCTGACCTAGACACGGAGCATCCTCACCTGTCAGTGGAGTGACAGCCCCGTCCAGTCCATGGGATTTTTGTGGGGTGTGCATGGAAGAAGCTGAGTAAAGCCCACCGTCTAGCCCACGTTGATGTGCTTAGTCGATTTCAGCAACGATTAGTGTGACTTCAAACTTCCTCAAGTCGTCATCAGTAATATAAGGGTCGACGCCTGGGAATAATCCTTTTGAAAATTCTTAAATTTTGCCCGTTAATATGTAACATGACAAGAAATGTAGGTCACATGCACCCGAACAAATGGGTTACACAGTCACAAGAAACTCAGATGAGTGATTGTACAAATTTATCTGCAGTTACAACTTTGGGTATAAGCAAAATTAATTGTAGTTTTTCAAATCATGTAGTTTTCTTTATTTTTTCATAAAGAAATGATTTACTTTTGTGCCTATTTGAGTGGATGTTTCAAAAGGCTGTCTAAGGGTAGCCTTCAAGGTAGAATTCTGTTGAAAAAATCCTTATTACTTTAAAAAAACGTACTCAGCATTATTGGATAGGTATAGACTTATAATTTGTTTGGACCTTGTGCTATTTAGACACTTGAGGAAAGGACTTCTAGAGAATTTGTAGATCTAGGGCTTGTAAATATCTGTTTTTATTCTTCTTTTATTAGTTAAGCAGAATAATAATTTTTAGCCTCATTAAGCATGAGATGACAGGATGAAATTCCTTCAGATCAGAGTCCGTATAGACGTGAAAAATGAAATTCACCATCACCAGAACATGACATGAAGTAGCATCCCTTGTTCCAAAGGACAGTCTGAGTTTCCTCTCAAGATTATTCCTGAATGGGTGGACCTCACCCTTTGGAAGGATCCCCTCCCCTACACACACGGGCTTTTGCATTTTGAGAGCGCAGAGAGGGGCTGATTTCAACCACACAGCGTCCACTAAGCATCAAACTTGGTGTCTGCAGCATCAGTGATTCAGTGATGGGCAATCGCTTGTGTTATTTAAGCCCGGAAGTCAGTTTGCTCCCTTGGAAAGTGCTCATTGGTCACACCCGGTAGCTATGGAAACTGCAGAAATTATACACACACTTTCATTTCCCCAGCTCAATCATCTTGGAGATGTTGACCTGCCATCAGACACAATGTTTCACTCTAATGATGATTTTTAACAATCATTTTGGTTTTGGTTTTGCCTAGATTTCAAACAAAAGATACATCGACAAAATAAAAGTAACTATGAATGCCAGCTATGTAATGCAATCCATTTATGTGAATGAACGTTGCTCTGTAGGTACCTTTTTCCATGAATCTTTTTAGTAAACCTGCCTCTCTCTTACAGGGGACAACATAAGAAACCACAGGAGAGTGTGTCACAGGAAGGACCCCACCCCTTCCCAGCCAAGTACGGGACTTGGGGTTCTGAACAATTTGGGGGTTACGGGCTTCATCGGCAACCTATGGACCCATGGCAACCAACATCTCAGGTTGATGTTTTTAAGCATAGATCATAAAATAGGTAGAATTATAAAGGAAACAAATTATGTTGAAAAAGTTATCCAAGTATTAAAAGAACACATTTAGAATGTAGTAATATGTGTGGTCACACTCTAAGTTCTTGGACACATAAAGAAGAATATCTACAAAAAATAAAACATAGAATAGCATATACTGATGTTGATTTGATGCGTCCAAACCGCTGCCTGGAGGATGACTTCCACAGCCTCACAGAGCTGGCCGGTGAGGAGACCAGGAATCAGGGAGGAAGAGAGTTACAGAGGAAAAGGCAGAACCTCTGTGCCCACCAGTGGGTAGAGCCTGGGTCCTGCGTGCTGATGAGGGAAGCCGCTCCCTTTGGACGGTTATTTGACCTGGACCCCAGAGTTAACTGGCTTTCCTTGGTGAAATATAATATGGCATGTTCAAGAGTGAGAAGCAATCAGAGGCTCCACATTAAATGTCATGTGAAAGAAAAACAGCCAGGGAATAAGTGTGCTGTATGGCTCTGGATATCAAAACCCATCATTTGGTATGAGAAGTATTTTTATCTCTACTGAGCTTTTGGCTTGTCTTCTGAATTCATCTCAGAGGAAAATTCATGTTGCATTCAGTGTTTTTCTCTTTATTCTGCTAAGCGATGCAGCTCAGTTTGAACCTTCAAATATTTGTTCTGATTTCATTGAGATAAGTGTTTAGCTCTGGCAAGGATATGATTTGCATTTTATTTGTATGAAGAGCCAATACGGATTCACCCGACAAGAGACATTTAGAGTGACAAGAGCTGAAACACAAAGGATGAAATTTCCAGTTTAAATCTTGCAGGTGCTAAAACACAAAACCCAAACCACAATGGAATGGATGACAAAACTACAAATGCTGCTCAAGAAAGGAGCACAGTCTGTAAAAGACACTGCTGAGTATTTCACAGACAGGGCTCTAAATATCCTTCTGAAAGCCCCAGAAGATATTTCTCTATTGATTTTGCCCTCTCAAAGCTTGCAACGCAATAAATAATGTTTTATGTTTCTTGAGGAACCAGCGAGTAACAAAAACTATGTTTAGCTTACCCCCTGGTCATGAGGGTTCTGTCTGCTCTATTCACCGATCCATCTCCAGCAGCTAGGACAATGCCAAAGTTCAATACGTATCTGTTCAGCGGGTGTTGGTGAGTTTTTTAAGCTGGAGGAAGCTTGTCCAAGAAATTTTCAGTAACTCGTCTTGTGGCTGAATCACCTAGGGATGAAGCTACTGTATAGAGAGACATCGACATTGACTTTCCTGTTACTGGGCTGGGAGTTCCTTGAGGACTCGAATCTGTATTGTTCTCACCTTTGCAACCTCTTGTATTGCATTGCAGTTTCCCATACTAGGTGCTCCTTGCGTGTTGAATGAGTAATTGCTCCAACACACATTTTTTTTCTCCCCACCATCCATATCTCCTACCCTACCCTCCTTGACTGATATTTTCTCATGCTGGTCCCGTCACCTACAGCCTCCGTGTTCTTACCACCACCTACCCAAATTAAAACCAATCTTTGAAGCTCTGTTCAGAGCCCACTTCCTTCCTGAAATCTTCACTGACCTCGTGCTCTTTGAACGACCGTGGAATTTCAGGCTACGCATCACCCATCCTGATGTTTGATGGGTTTATGTCTTATTTGCCAAGTTCCTTTGTCCCCCTTTGAATCCACATCATGGATTCCCTTTGTCTCGTTCACAATTATAAACAGAATGTTCTGCAAACAGTCAATGCACAAAGAATATCAAAACGCATGCATGACAATTACTCTCTGGGACCCTTAGAGTTGAGAGAGATCTTACATGTCATTTAATCTAGATTTCCTTCTGATTCTCTGATCCCATCAACAACATCCTGACTCAATTCTTCCAGGCTCTGTCCACACCTTCCAGGGAGATAAAGGAATTACCTTCCAAGGCATATAATCCCATGTTTGAACAATAATCCGTATGAGTATTTATTTATACTGAGCCTTAGTTGCCTGCACTCTACTCCTCCGTCACTGGCTTTACCCCTTTGGCTCACACAGAATAAACCTCACACTTTTCCCATATAAAATTCATCCAAATATTTGAAGAGTGTTATCTGTATGTCCCCTCAGAGTCTTATTTCCCTCAGGCTAAGTCATTTATCATTTGGTGTGATTTACTGTCCCTTCCCCATCCTAATAGCACCCCTGAAAATACTTCAGATGTCTGTTCCATTCTGAAACTAGGGCACCCCAAACTGAAATAAATTATTTAGGTATAATCTTAGCATTCCCTGTTTTATATACTAAACTTCTATTTATAGGTGTGTATCACAATCAATTTTTAGTGGGCATAATCACACAACTGACATTTATCTGAACTTCCGTCAACTAAAACTCCGATGTCATTTTTACATGTCCAAAAGCTAAATTGTTCACAATTGTGTGGCTGTTTTATTTAGGCCATGTAGGACCTGACTATCTTACCTATTGTATTGTATATTGCTACAGTTTGCCCAGGTCTCCACGGTGTCAAGAACCTTCTGGATTGTAAATATCTCATCTAATTTACTGTTTCTCCCAGATTCATGTCTTGTGAAATATGTAAAGAATATTCTCTTCCCACCACAGGTGTACGCAAACCTTTTCCTGTGAAGGGCAAGATAGTAGATACTTGGGCTTTACAGGCAATACAGCCTCTGTCTCGATTATTCAAGTCTGCAGTGAGGAAAGCAGCCATTGACAATACAAAACAGGGGAGGGCAACTGTGATCCAGTATAACTTTATTTTTACACACTGGAACCTAACTTTCATGTAAGTTTCATGTGTTACGAAGTATGATTCTTATATTGATTCTCTTCAATCTTTTAAAAATGTAAAGGCCATTCTTGCCTCGCAAGCCGTTTGCTGACTCCTGATCTGAATCATTACTGAAAGTGATGTGAATGCCAGGGCCTCTGTCAAAGCCCCTTGCCAGGCACCTGGGAACCTCTCTCCATGCCGGTCCTTCATAACTAGTTCTAAGCCGTGAAACTGAATGAAGAATTGTTAGAAATACAAGAGCCAAGGCCCAGCCCCTAAAACCTGGTTCCATGGTTCAGGAGAGAAGCTCAGGACCATGTGTCCTGAAAATGCCCTGGATGTTTCTTCATACAGTACATGTTCTAAAACTGGATTCTTTGTTGTTAACAAGAGTTTTTGATTTTCTTCTGAAGAGTGCCTCTATTGTCTTTTCCGCAAAGTACTGAGAATATAATGGTAAGCAAGATAGACACAGTACCTACACTTACAGACTTCATTCGAGAGGTATATTATGTAGAAATCATTTATTACAATGCCTTTCCCCCAGTTGACTAAAACCTCCTTAGGGCTAATGCCACTGTACCATTCGTAATCAGAGATCATTACGTGCTAACAAATAAAATGATATTAAAAATAATTCATATGCTTTTCCAGTTTACCTTTTTTAAAGTGGCAGATTCAACCTATTTTATAAAATTGTCTGTGTGTATGAATTTGTATATAATACATTGTTCACCATTATACTCTTAGTACCTAGAACCCTGTCTAACACATAGTGGCTGTTCAAGTATGTGAAATGAATAAATGTAAAACAAATTATAGGCAAGTTGCTAAAAGAGAAAACGGGAAGTAGTGGTAAACAAAAGGAACGTGTCACATTAAAACGTGTACTGAAACTTTAGAAAATGGAATCAGGGTGCGGGACAGATTTTCCAGGGGGCAACAATTCACGTGGTTACTCTCAGCTCTACTTCTGCACCCTACCCCCCGCATTATGCCCCAACACACACAAATGAAACCAAATGAAACCAACCATGGGTCCAAAAACAAAAGAAAGAACTCTTGCATGGCTGCCCTCCTAGTCTAAGATAGACTGTTCAATCGCCTGCCTCAGTTTGCTGGTGAAAAATGGAAATCACGTGACCGGCCCCATGCTCAGATATACTGTGAGGATAACGAGAGGGCTTCTTCTCTGTGGAGCATCAGGAAGAATGGAGTTTGGGAGCAGCATTCACAGGGTGCAGACCGTCAGGGGGTGCGGGCTCGGGAAACAAAGATTGCTTTGCATATGCAAAAGAAACAGAAACAATGGGCTTCTTCTGAAAAATCACGCAACATGTATGTTTCATTTTCCCTTTGACAGAGCACTAACCTGCAGAAATAGAGCTTCCTCAAATAATTCCAGTCTGCTTTCTTTTCACAAGCACTTTTCATTTGTCCTACAGGCTCAACAAAACACCAGAGACGTCAGTCAGAGAACCAGGCCAGTGAACCCTGGGTTGGGGGTTGCCTCCCCCTGTGCCCTGCCCTCACGTAGAGGGAGTAGTTGCTGGTCCAGATTTCCCCTCCGCAGCAGCCCTAAGACCTGCAAGGCACCTGGGTGCCCTGGCCTCTCCTAGAGCAGTCAGACCAGCAGCAGGGAAAGCTAGGTGTAGCCTCCTGTGTCCCCCTCAACTCAGCAGTCGGAATCCTTGATGTCACGTGCAACACACCAGTCTCATCCTGAGGGTCACAACCACTGTGAACCTCCACGGTACTTCAGTCGCCGCACCATTCCCAGACACCTCGCCATCCCCTGTCGCCTGCACCATGCTCTGTATCTGTCTTCTGTTCTGGCCTTTCTTCTTCTTCCGCTTGCTTCTGTTCTGTTCCCCTCGACACCTGGAACCTCATAAGTTCATCGCCGGTTTGCCTCTCCTTGCTCACTGTTGATGCGGCTCCAGCCGCCTCCCTTCAATATTTTCATTCCTGCCGACTGTTTCTCTCTCGTTTACCGCCCCCTGCCAACCCCTTCACTTCTGCCAGCTTTATTGCCGTCTGCTTTCTCTCCCACACCTGTCTTGTGCCTTCGAGGACAGTTCAGCAGACCCACAACGAGTGCCTAAGAATACAGGAAAGATTTTATACAGTGTTGAAGCACGGTGCATTTTTGTGAGCAAACGTGTTCCCGGTTGGCTTGTGTAACAACCACTCATAGTGTATAGGATGCAAATTAGTTTAAAAAGTTTAAAGCCTACGGACAAAGGTCAAAAGAAAAGAGAGTTGAAGCTGGTTTCTTGGCAGTGATCTGGGACGCAGACGGAGCATAATACAATAATGTTGGGTGTTAGAACATGTCTGGTTCTAGAACCTTAGATACCATGGATCCAAAAAGCTTCTGGCCCTGTGGGATGGTTTGTCTTCTCCAGGCATGAACATTCTGAGTGAACAAAGACAAGGCACTGGCCCAAGCAGTGACATTAGCTAAGTCAACTTTGCTATCAACAGAGTGGAGACCCTTCATTTAAACCACATTCTACTGCCTGATCCCGGGACATAGAAACACGCGTTTGGGCCAGCTCTGAACTTCTGATGATTAGGTCATTCTGGGCTAATTATCCACTTAACCCTCAGTAACCCCAACTGTGAAATGAAAACATTGACTTAATAGATTTCATGAGGAATATCTAAGTAAATGTAAATAGAAGGGCAGAACCCACATCAATGGAGACTAGAACAGGTTCTGACTTTTGTAATATAGAGGGATAACTGTTAACATTTAGGAGGACTCTGTATGCTCCAGACTGTATGTTCTTTCTATTCCTTAACTGTTTTTCTTTTTTTTTTTTTGGACAAATCTATATTGAAAATGTACCAGGTGCCTGGTCTGTTGTGGGGGCTGGAAATATAGTGTTGAATAAGACAAGTTCCTGAACTCAAGGGGTTTTCATCCTAGATGAAGAGAACACATAGACGGATAAACGTATCCCACGACCAACAACAGGTGCCATGGTTGCTGAGGAAGAGGCTAGAGAGTGACCAGGAATGGAGGAGGGATATTGTAGATAGATTATCCTGAAAAGCCTTGATCCGGCCCCTCCATCGAAACAATGGATTTGAACAGAGATTAAATAAGGTGATGAAGCAGCTCATGCAACTATCTAAGGGAGAATGTCCTAGACGGAGGGAACACAAATGGAGAGGCACCAAGGCAGTGGTGAGCTTGGTGTAACTGAGTATCAGCCAGAAGGCCAGGGGGGCAGAGGCAGGAGAAGCGAGGTGGGTGGAGGTGGATGCGCGTCTACGACCCGGGTCCTATCATCCCTGATGAGTGGCATGGATTTTATTCAGAGTGGGATGGGAACTGACCTTAAGCAGAGGGGAGACATACTCTATTTAAAAGATTTACAGAATCCCTCTGGCTGCCGTTGGGAGGGAAGATATCTGTGTAGGGTCAGGAGTGCGGGCAGGGAGCCCCATCAGGAATTACTGCAATTGCTCTGGGAGGCAGGAGGATGGCTCGCGCTAGGATATTAGCAAACAAGGTACTGAAAATGGACAGATTCAGGGGCTTATTCTGAAGGTAGAGTTCACAGAATTTACCGGTGGGTTGGCTGCAAGGTATGAATGAATGAGAAGATTGAAGGGTGAGTCCTCAATTTATGACCTGAGGAACTAGGTCAATTACAGAGACTGGAAAGGCAGGGAAGGAGCTTATTTGAGGGAGAAACTTCAAGAGTAGTGTCTAGGTCATGTTAAGTTTGACATGCCTCCTAGATATCCGAGTGAAGATGCTGAATAAGCAATTATATGCGAGTTTCCAGACCTCGGGAAAGTAGGTTAGGCTAGAGATGCAAATATGCAGTCTTGTTTAATGCTCACACAGTTCTAAGATGTGGGAACTATTATTATCTCATTCTTTAGAAGAGAAAACAGGCTTGGAGAAACTACATAATTTGCCTCCGAGGGTAAAGAAAAATTACAACTGAAAGCAAAATAGAAGAAGGATCTCAATAGTTTATAAATAGCTGCGCTCATATCTGGGTTGATTGAGGGGATTAATCTAAGTACAGTTCATAGAAAAAAATCAGAAAATGTATGATACCAAAACAAGTTGGTTACTGGCTGAGATTCAAGTACAGCATTAATTATAATACTGAATGACCTCAGAAAGAAGACTCCAGGTGTACAGTCTGTGAAACGTAAGGACATATTTCATTAAGTCACAGATATAGAATAGGTCCAATTTGCCAATTGTGTACCTGGAAAGCAATGAATAAACTTAAAGAAGCCAAATATTTTTATCTTGGTTCACTGCAGATTTAAACAGATCACTGAAATCTATAAATATGTAAGCAGATAATGATGAATCATTTATCCCTTTTTTGTCTCTAAACTGCACGTAAATATCTCAAGAAAGGAGGCTGTCTAAGCCCTTGGAGTAATCAGAATTCCTCCATGGTCTTTCCTTGCATATTTACAACCACCTTGGAGGATGAGTTGAATCAAACAGAAAGTTCACTTCTTCCTGTACATAAACTTGGTGTATTCCCAGCACAGTATAAATTCAGTTGCACGACTGGGATCCAACTTTCCCTTTCCTCAGCTCCTAATACTATTGTTTCTCTCTGGACATCGTTTCTGATTCGTTTCCAGTAAGATTATTCAGCAACTACTATAACTATAGCATGTTTGGTTAAAAGCATAGTCTCCAGACAGTTTGGATTTGAATCTCAGCTCCACCACTAACCAGGTACGTGGTCAAGGGCAAGTCCTATAACCTCTCTGTGCCTCATGAAAACTCTCACCTGCCAAATGATAATCGAACTTTCCTCACATGGTTATTATGAGGATTAAATGAGATACTATAGGTAAAATCCTTGATAAAGTACCTGGCATAGGTAACGAATCAATAAAGTTTTGCCATTACTGTTGCTGCTATTATTACTACTATTATTTTTACATGTACTTTGTTTTGTTTATTTATTTATTTAACGTTTTTATTGGAGTATAATTGCTTTACAATGGTGTGTTGATTTCTGCTTTATAACGAAGTGAATCAGTTATACATATACATATATCCCCATATCTCTTCCCTCTTGCGTCTCCCTTCCTCCCACCCTCCCTCTCCCACCCTTCTAGCTGGTCACAAAGCACTGAGCTGATCTCCTTCTGCTATGCGACTGCTTCCCACTAGCTATCTATTTTACATTTGGTAGTGTATATAAGTCCATGCCACTCTCTCACTTCGGCCCAGCTTACCCTACCCCCTCCCCATGTCCTCAAGTCCATGCTCTAGTAGGTCTGCGTCTGTATTCCCGTCTTGCCTCTAGGTTCTTCATGACCATTTTTTTTTTTTTTTTTTTAGATTTCATATATATGTGTTAGTATATGGTATTTGTCTTTTTCCTTCTGACTTACTTCACTCTGTATGACAGACTCTAGGTCCATCCACCTCACTCAAGTAACTCAATTTCATTTCTTTTTATGGCTGAGTAATATTCCATTGTATAAATGTGCCACATCTTCTTTATCTATTCATCTGTCGATGGACACTTATGTTGCTTCCATGTCCTGGCTATTGTACATACAGCTGCGACATGAACATTGTGGTACATGACTCTTTTTGAATTATGGCTTTCTCAGGGTATATGCCCAGTAGTGGGATTGCTGGGTCGTATGGTAGTTCTATTTTTAGCTTTTTAAGGAACCTCCATACTGTTCTCCATAGTGGCTGTATCAATTTACATTCCCACCAATAGTGCAAGAGGGTTCCCTTTTCTCCACACCCTCTCCAGCATTTATTTTTTTGATGATGGCCATTCTGACTGGTGTGAGATGATATCACATTGTAGTTTTGAATTGCATTTCTCTAATGATTAATGATGTTGAGCATTCTTTCATGTGTTTGTTGGCAATCTGTATATCTTCTTTGGAGAAATGTCTATTTAGGTCTTCTGCCCATTTTTGGACTGGGTTGTTTGTTTTTTTGATATTGAGCTGCTTGTAAATTTTGGAGATTAATATTTTGTCAGTTGCTTCCTTTGCAAATATTTTCTCCCATTCTGAGGGTTTTCTTTTGGTCTTGTTTATGGTTTCCTTTGCTGTGCAAAAGCTTTTAAGTTTCATTACGTCCCATTCAAAAAGGTTCTTGCTGTGATTTATGCCATAGAGTGCTCTGCATATGTTTTCCTGTAAGAGTTTGATAGTGTCTAGCCTTACATTTCAGTCTTTAATCCATTTTGAGTTTATTTTTGTGTATGGTGTTAGGGAGTGTTCTAATTTCCTTCTTTTACATGTAGCTGTCCCGTTTAACCAGCACCACTTATTGAAGAGGCTCTTTTCTCCGTTGTGTATTCTTTCCTCCTTTATCAAAGATAAGGTTACCATATGTGCATGGGTTTATCTCTGGGCTTTCTATCCTGTCCCGTTGATCTATATTTCTTTTTTTGTGCCAGTACCGCACTGTCTTGATTTCTGTAGCTTTGTAGTATAGTCTGAAGTCAGGGAGCCTGATTCCTCCAGCTCCGTTTTTCTTTCTCAAGATTGTTTTGGCTATTCGGGGTCTTTTGTGTTTCCATACAAATTGTGAAATTTTTTGTTCTAGTTCTGTGAAAAATGCCAGTGGTAGTTTGATAGGGATTGCATTGAATCTGTAGATTGCTTTGGGTACTATACTCATTTTCACAATGTTGATTTTTCCAATCCAAGAACATGGTATATCTCTCCATCTATTTGTATCATCTTTACTTTCTTTCATCA
Source organism: Globicephala melas (assembly GCF_963455315.2). Lineage (NCBI taxonomy): Eukaryota > Metazoa > Chordata > Mammalia > Artiodactyla > Delphinidae > Globicephala > Globicephala melas. The sequence goes on along the minus strand of NC_083327.1, from coordinate 8,692,265 downwards.
GTGTCTTATACTTTTCTGCATACAGGTCTTTTGTCTCCTTAGGTAGGTTTATTCCTAGGTATTTTATTCTTTTTGTTGCAATGGTAAATGGGAGTGTTTTCTTAATTTCACTTTCAGATTTTTCATCATTAGTGTATAGGAATGCAAGAGATTTCTGTGCATAATTTTGTATCCTGCTACTTTACCAAGTTCATTGATTAGCTCTAGTAGTTTTCTGGTAGCATCCTTAGGGTTCTCTATTTTACATGTACTTTGAATTCCATGTGCCCCTTACCTCCTTTTCTCTAGGAGAGGAAGGAACAATTAACAGAAGATAAACACTTCAGAAATGTAAAATTCCCAACAATGGTCACTTGTTCAAATTTTAACATTTAAAATAATTTATTTTTTAGAAATCTTTTGCAATTTCTATTGGTAAAATTAAGCAGAGTTATTCTTTCACAGATGCCTTCTGGAGCTCTCAATGGGGTATTATGATCCAACATGACATAAAATAATTCCTTTTGCCAGTTTACAGTAATCCTTGGTACAGAAGAGAGGCGAACCTTGGCAAGAGTGTGGTACCCATTAGGTACCATAGCCTCACGGTCAGGCTTGGGTTTGGAGTAAGACCTTCTCAGCCCCAAAGGGCTCCTTTTCTCCTTTGTGTTAATCCACAGAAGACTTCCCGGGACCTCTTCACTGGGGTGTGTCTCTGATCACAGATGATGAATAACTGATCGTATCAGCATAATTCAGGTGAACAATATAGATATTTTAAACAAACTTCAGATAAGTACCTTCATGCCATCTCTCTCATATACGGAACATCAATAGCACTGATTATGCTCGTACAGAGGTGACTTTGGTATAAGATGAAACACCCATGTCCACGTTATAGCAAACACGTCTCCAAGAGGCAGGCACTGGCACAGACAGCCACATAATTCAGGCGGTGAACGTCTAAACCCTATCCCGAACTCAAATTCATCATTTTAACTTTCTTTCAAACAGAACCTCACACCTGTATTTATACAAGAGGCTTCTAGGTGGTCCTTCAGAGCCCAGTCCATCCCAACACAGCTTAAACCCCCTCACTGCTGCTGGAAATAAAGTTTTTAAAACTTCGTCGTAAAAGAGATAAAGAAAATTAAAGTCTAGCTTTTTATTTGCTAGACAAAGCCCGCTTGAACAAGGTGACATATACCTGGCCGTGATGGGAACCACATTGTAACAGGCTGCATTCACAGCTCCCTATCAAGTGGGCTCATCTTCCCTTCATGTAAACCTTTTCCTTTCTTCCTTCCTTCCTTCCCTCCCTTCTTTCTTTCCTTCCTTCCTTCTTTCTCTCTCTCTCCCCTCCCTCCCCTCTCTTTCTTTTTGCTAACTTACCAACCTCTTCCTATGTTCCTAGCACCATTCCATGGCTATAGAGATGAGACGTCAAATGCTTTGGGAGCCCTTCCTCCCTTACAGGCTCTTGTCTCAGAGAGTGGTGAGTGCATTTAACCCTGAACTTGAGTGTAACGTGTGCCATCAGAGGGAAATACAGGACCCCGCAGGAACAAGCAAGGAAAAGGGACCCTGTAGGAAATGGAGGGGAGTCACCTGGGAGGAAATGCCAGTTAGGCATCTGCTTAATGGATGAACAGGAAAACAAAAAACTAAGAGAAGAGAATGAGAAAGAGCGACCCGGGAATAGGAAATAGCCTTCAAGGGCCAAGATGCAAGGAAGTTCAGAGAACAGAAAAAAATTCAGGATGGCTAAACCAGACACCAAGAGGGGCAGAGACAGCTGGAGAGGAATTCTGCCTGAGGATGAACATTCCTCGAGTTTCACCCGTGTCTGATTTGGGGGAGATTTCGTATTTAGAATTGATGCTGGACGGGATTATGACTTTGAATCCAATGTGACTTGTGTCCTTACAGAAAGAGGAAATGTGGACACACACAAGTACACAGGGAAGACGATGTAAAGACACAGGGAGAAAACGGCGTCTACAAGCCCTGGACAGAGACTTTTCTCACGGCCCTCGGAAGGAACCAAACCTGCCAACTCTTTGATCCATAACGGGGATCCCAGCCTGCATAACTAAGAAGATAAGTTTCTGTTCTTTAAGCCACTCCACCTGTGGTACTTTGTTACGGCAGCCCTAGCAAACTGAAACAGATTTCAGTTTTTATGGATAAAGCAGATGCAGACTACCAGCTGGACCAGCTTTGAGAAGCAGGCAATGGCTGCGTCATACAAAGCACATGATGAAATGTGGACTTTCCCCCGGAGCACAGGTGAGCTCCCCACCTGGAGCAGGTACCACTGTGGGTGCAAGGTCCCTGCCCTGATCTGCTGCACACAGATCACCTCCTATTTGATGGGGCCTTTGGGCTTTGCTGCTTCCTTGGTCAGCTAGCTTCTCACTAGCTGACATTTATCAGTTCCTGCCAGGCCTGAAGATGTGTCCCGAGTCCTGCTCTGGGTAACACCGACTCCTGGCTTTTAACCTGCTCTGCGTGTCCTTAGCACAGACTGGGCGACACGACTTTTCATTATTGCCAAACAGACTGAGTGCCTTCCCATGTGCACCACCCCACAGCTTCCGGGGGGCCACAATTTCCAAACTCCCAGCACTTCATTCTTTGCCTGAGGGTTTTCTCTGCCCAGGTGAGAGGGGATGAATGCCCCCCGCCCTGTGACCCACGGGGGCCCCTGCACCCCTGTTCCATTGAGGGAGAGAACCCTGAGGCCTGTGTCTTCATACCTGCTGCCAGTGTTTCTTTACTAGAATTAATTTTGCCCTTTGTCTTTCTTCTCTTACTTGTTACGAGTTGAGTTGTGTCCCCCAAGAAGACCTGCTGGGGTCCTGATCTCAGTACCTCAGGAATAGGGCCTGATTTGGAAACAGGGCCTTTACAGAGTCATCCAGTTAAAATGAGCTCCTTTATTGTGGGCCCTAATCCAATGGGACGTATATAAAGGGGGGATCTGGCCACAGAGACGAACCCCATAGGGATGGAAGACGGTGTGAAGACAGAGGGCACGGAAACACACGTCTACAAGCCAAGAACAGCCGAGGCTACTGGAAGCAGACAGAAAGGCTGTAATCATTCTCTCCCAGCTCTCCACAGGGAACACGCCCTGACAGCACCTCCATTCCTGACGTCTGCCCTCAGGACTGTCAGATAATACGTTTCTGCTGCTCTGAGCCACCCAGTCTTTGGGGCTTTGTGATGGCAGCCCTAGGAAATGAGCACACCTGTCTATCCAATTAACTATTTGTACTTCAATTTTTATCTTACGGTCTGCTTAACTAAGATGCATTTCCCTGATTAGATTGTGAGATACCTTAGAAAATATATTGAACATTCTACTGCTTATAACCCTCTGATAACTAGAAAATTATTCTCCATAGAATCAGCATTTAATAAAGGCTTGAAAAGGATGAGAGAAACAATCTGTGTCTACAGATGAATGGATAAAGAAAATGTTATATATATATATATATTTCAGCCATAAGAAAGAAGGAAATCCTCCCATCTGTGACAACATGGATGGACCATGTTGTGTAATAGGTCAGACAGAGAAAGACAAATACTGTATGATCTCACTTATTTGTGGAATCTTAAGGAACCGAACTCATAGATACAGAAACCAACCTGGTGGTTGTCATAGGCGAAGGGTGGAGGGATAGGCAAAATAGGAAGATGGAAACAAAGAACAACAACAAAAAAAAAAAAGAAAGAAAGAAAGAAAAGAAAAGGAAGAAAAGAAGTAAGTAGGAGGGAAAGAAAGGAGGAAGGAGGGAGGAAGCGATAAAATAAAAGGGATCTTAGGATGTAAGTGGTTTGTTGCATGTAAACACAGATAAATGAAGACAAACAAGTGGAACTACTGTTTGGAAAAGGCTGGTTCATAGTCACTTCACAAAGACAGGATTGTCACACTTAGTCATCTCATTACTTATTTCCCTTTAATAAAATAAGAAAATAACAACAAAAATAACCAAGTCCTTGATAAAAAATATCTGGGCATTTTCAGAGTCTTATTAGATGTTGCCTAAATTTAACTGCCATTCATCGTGGGCAACTCCTCCGCTGCAGAGGTCCACTGAGAGGTTTAAAGGGTCACCGGAAACTGCTGACTTTTCCACCCTGATTCAGGGTCAAGCACAGGTAATCCTTATAGCTCTGCTGGCAGAGCTGTGCTGAATAATTACATTTACGCACATTGTGATGACTATATTGTGAGAATGCAATCGTTTCTGTCTTTTTTTCTTTGCGGTATGCGGGCCTCTCACTGTGTGGCCTCTCCCTTTGCGGAGCACAGGCTCCGGACGCGCAGGCTCAGCGGCCATGGCTCATGGGCCCAGCCGCTCCGCAGCATGTGGGATCTTCCCGGACCGGGGCACGAACCCATGTCCCCTGCATCGGCAGGCAGACTCTCAACCACTGCGCCACCAGGGAAGCCCTCCATTTCTGTCTTTAAAAGCAATGAAAGAATCCCTCTGGGGGAAAAATAAAAATGTTATTGTGTTGTAAATCTTTTCTAAAATGATTTAGATTAAAACATTAAAAGAAAATATTAAAATAGATTAAACAGATTAAAATATTAAAAGAAAAATGTTTTTATTTGAAGTTTATGAAGGTACATGTGGCCTGACATGGGCGGCTCTTCACTTTGCTGTTCTCTCTGAGATGCTGAGCCAGACTTTGGGGGACCCTGGGAGACAAGGCTGGTCTCCACGCTACCCCTCCATCCCTCAACTGCACTCTCCTCACCATAAAGAGGGGAGAAGTGGACGATGCCCAGAACCCAGCTTTGGGTAGAAAGAGAAGCAAAGGAGAAGACGGTCAGAAGGCAGAAAGCTGGAAACGTTTGGCTGCTAAGTGAGTTCTTATAAAGGGATGGGCCTCTCAACGGACGCAAAAGAAGCTGTCAGCATACACTCGTATGTAACATATTCTCAATGTAAGCACACCCTTCCGAGTTAGTAACAAGGAGCAATAACTAATCTAATAAACTGTGTAACCAAAAGGAATATTATAATATTTTATTTTAAAGGACTCCCATGAGCCACAAATTCCAAGCGAAACTTCAAGCTTCACACTTAATTCCGCTAACCTAAAATTTAGCACCACGTTACAGTTTAGGAGTAATAATTTTTCTTACAGTTTGGACATGATACTGTTATACTGTCAAGAAAGATATACCATTGGCATTTCATAATTTCTTCTGAATTATTTTCAGAGGGGAGAGCTCTGAAGAACCAAGCTACATCATGGAAATAACTAAAAAAAAAAAGATTAAACAAGAAGGTCAAATATTTGATTATAGAAAAGGCTCTAGAGCTCCAACTATCACATATTTCACAAAAATCAGTATTTTAAATACACACTTCTATCCTCTATCTAATGAGAATGCAACTATAAATATCAACATCTGTGCTTCAAATGTTGCTAGTTATGTAGAGAATATTGGAACAAAGAAAACAATTTTCTCATTCAACAAATAAAGACTGAGTCTCAAATAAGTGTAAGGAATTATGCCAAGTAGCTGTGAGATTCAAACTGAACAAGATTTAGACCCTAGGGCTTCCCTGGTGGCGCAGTGGTTGAGAGTCCGCCTGCCGATGCAGGGGACACGGGTTCGGGCCCCGGGCCGGGAAGATCCCACATGACGCGGAGCGGCTGGGCCCGTGAGCCATGGCCGCTGAACCTGCGCGTCCGGAGCCTGTGCTCCGCAACAGGAGAGGCCGCGACAGTGAGAGGCCCGCGAACCACAAAAAAAAAAAAAAAAAAAAAAAAAAGATTTAGACCCTACCTAGCCGTCGACTTAAGTCTTGATCCCATGTAATTTCAACGCTAAGTGGTATATATTCGGGAATTTGAAAGTCAGACAAATCTGTGATATAAGCGTAGGGGAGGGAAGAACCACAACATATCTTGGCTGCTCAAGGAGATACAATTTGAGATGCAAACTTTTAACTGGATCTAAAACAATGGGTCTGGTTTTCGTACATGGATACGGACGAGAAGGAATCGAGGGAGAGGAAAAGCATCAGAAAAGTGAAGATGTATAAAAGTATAAGCCGGGCTCTGGTAACAGCCAGCCCCACTTGACCAGAACAATGGTACCGAGTGGTGAATATCAGATTATCGAGTCAGAATATAAATCACGGTCCATAGAAGGAGCCATGGACCGTGATGCCCCCGGAAGATAAATCTGGAGGCTGAGTGTAGGTTGCCCTGGTAGGTGAGTGTCTAGGTCAGGGCTTGCAAACTCAGGTGCACATCAGGCCAGGGGCATCCTGTGCAAAGCAGCCTGGGGGACCTATGCGGTCCTAGCTCATAGGAAACTCGGCGGGTCCAAGTCTGCCAGAAACCCTGTTCCTTCAGAACAACTGGAAACCCAGATTTTGATGTGAACTTTTCTAATTCCTGGATGTCAAACAATTCAAAAGGAACTTTCTATTGACTGATGGATGGATTTATTGACTTTCTATTTATTGACTATTGATCTATTTCTATTTATTGATTTTCTATTGACTGATGGCTGAAAGCTGAAGTCAGTCCCTGTGCTGACAGCTTTCAGTGGGTCCATGAGTAACAGAGATGTCAGAATGATCTCAGCATTAATTGATAAAGCCTCAAAGGGGACAGTGACAGCATTATTACATGTGTAACCATTTTTTCTTGCAGGTTAATCGATTGGTAAGTTAGCTTTTAATGCATAGTCGTTAACAAATTTAAGACAACGTGATTTAGAAGGAATTTTAAACTACCCAGTGGAAGCATGTCAGAATTACATACGATTTTTGGTTAAAGGTTTTGGCTGCTGTAAAAATGTTATTTTAAATATATTTTGAATTATAAGAACTTTTTGTACTTTTTCCCCATTTAATTGGAATGATTTCCTAGTTTCTGCAAATAAGGTAATTGTAAATTTAAAGCATTAAGCATTTATTGTTGAATAATGTATATATACCTATGCTGAGAAACATAAGTGGGTCAAGTCTAAATAAATTCTTTAAAGTTTACTGTATTGCCAGTGGTTTCACAACTATTCTCTTGTACCTATTTGTCAATTAAGTCAAGTAAAAATGATTAAGACAAAAAAAAAAAAAAGGAAATTTACAGTTTGAATGAAAACAACCTAATGGAATCATGTCATAAGGAGATCAAATCACTGAAGAGATCATATATATGACCACGTGACAATCATGAAGTTAAAATTAAAAACAGTAAGTTGAGAAATAAATAAAATAAAGTTCAAAAATTAAAAAATAAAATTGTTATGTCAGAGTTAAAAAAAAAAAGAGAAGTCAATATGGGCAGTAGCTATGTGGTCCCAAATGAAGATTCATTTACTATCACTATTAATATATTAAAATGATTGATTAAATGAAGAGCTCTATTTTAATCCTTTAAACAACCAATCAGAAGGCTGCTTTTCTCCCACAGCTAGTTTTAACAATGCAAATATTTTCAATACTTATCATATAGTAAAAGAGGTCAGTTGGTACTATTTTAATAATATTTTCCAACCAGCTGCATGATTTCCATGGATTATACGAAGCCAAGTCATCTTCATGCAACTCCCTTTGTGTCTCCTGTGCTCACGTTAAGTTTTTAATAAGTCGTGCTCGGAGAATTACGGACATCTCTGGTAAGAAGATAAAGGAGCCTCTGAGTGTCCACAGTCCTGCTCTCAATAATGCAGGAAAGAAGTTTTTAAGGAGAAACCAGAGCCTAGAAGAGGAGACTCACTCTCTGCCTGCGTGTCTGGAGGGCACACACTCCTGAGAGCTCCCCTACCTACAAGGCACGGCTGGAACAAGATGGGCTCCGCAGGTGGAGGTGTTCTGAGCACCTGGAAGCCAGTCCAAGCCCAGAAGGGCTTCCAAAATGGTGAGTCAGTCCCACTGGGTAAACCAGGTCACCAAGATGCTTGTCACTGAGCATGCATTCTCTGAGCCTTTTACAAAATTTTGTTTAAATGATAAAGGTGGGGGTCAACTCTGAAAGGAGGACTCATGGGGAGAGTCTGCCTTCTCTGAGGCCAGTCTGAGGTTTCAGTGGGGATGAGTGAGAAGTTCCCCACAGAGGAGGGGACTCTTGGGAATAAGGTCAAGGTCAAGGTCAGAAAGTCATTTTACAAGTTCAGGGTTTGATTTGTTAAATTTTTAAAAGAGAACCAGTGGGTTTCTCTAACAACTTATTATCCAAACTTCAGGAGAATCAAGCAAGTCCTTTAAAAGTCCAAGAGTTTGTTGGACATATTTTGTAAAGGAATCTTGATTTATTTCCCGGGCATCCATGCAACCTGCTGAGTAGCTCGGCATCTGCACAGGTGAGGATTAAAGTGTGGTCCTCAGCTGTCACAGGAAGTGCTCTGCAGGCTGCTCTGAACTGGGGTAAGAATGCTGTTGCCTGTGGCCACCACAGTCCCACGTGCCCGGGACGGTCTCTGAATGACAGTTCTTGTCTTGATATAATGTGACCGGTTCTCCTTTTCCTGTCTCAAGCACCCTGAATTTACTGGATTCAAGCACTGCTGAAGACTTTACTCCAGTTCAACAATGTTTTCAACAGCCTTGTTGGCAGGTAGTTTACCTTCCTCTATGTTTGGCTTGTCTATTGGTTCTAAGTGGTCTCAAACCATGTCACTTCAGCCCTGCCTGAAATCCACCAACTTAAGGGGCCACCCCTGAATCTGTATATATGAAAATTTCTTCTTCAGCATAGCTTTAGAAAACTATGGACAGACTCTTCTGCATGTTTTGTTATTAGAAAAGGTAATGTAGATTATAAATAGTATTTGTCTTGTTTTCACTGCCATCAAACAGAACAATTTTAGAAATCAGGTGTCTAAATCAGTTTTTCCTAAGTATACTTTACTGTCTAATATTTTAGCTAATCTATTTACTTATTTAACCTTTGTTTTCTTACTTTCTGTTATGTTTAACTGACAAGGCACTTCAACTCCTTTTGTAAACTTTAAAATCCTAAATAAATATAAAAATTAAGGTTTTAAATAAATATTCTAAGTCTTCCTTTCATCCTATAGAAGCAATGACCATCTTTGTGTGTAGAGGACACAGGACTCAGAAGGTTGGCATGGTGGAATGAAGCTGATGGGCAAAAGAGTCATTTTCTGAAGTCAAAATATGAAAGGGAAAAAGTGCCTTGTCATGCTGGTTTGGAGCAGGAAAAAAATCACAACTGTCTCAATTTTGCATAATAATGCAGAGATTCCCTTCAGAGTCCTTTTGAAAATGACTTTGGGCTACTAGTGGAAGGACAGACTCTGTGACTTTAGATTAGAAAATTTACCTCCCAGACTCAGATTCTTCATCTTTAAAATAGGGTTAGCATCTCCTTCACGTACCTTTTTTGAGAACTAAATATAATTATATATAAGGAGCACCCAGGAGCGTGTCTGGGAGCAAATGTTCATTAAGTGGCAACTGTTATTCTTATTTTAAAAATGAAAGAAAAGCAGCTCCTTAACAATCACAGAAACTACACCCCAAGATCTCCGTGAATTCCCCAGTTCTCAAATATCCCTCTATTACATCATGCGGAAAGTAACACTTGGGGACTGGCCTCAATACTCACCCGAAACCCTTTCACGGAAGCACCATTGCTTCCTTGCCTTTACAGAATATAATACACTTATTCACATCGCATATATTAACCGTCATGAGATCTGATGTCCTACTCTAAGTTTTGCAAACGTGACTTTATTTCCTGGTTCAGAAGCATTATTTTCTCATACCTCTTCCTGTTCTTTTTTCTTCCAACAACAGACATTAGAGTTTGCTTGATTTCCAGGACAGTTCTTCACAAAGGAGTGAAATTACCTCCCTTTCAAGAGTAATTACAAATGCCTCTATGAGCAAAATTCCTGAGCTTTCAGTGAGATGCTAAGAAGACCTGGGGTGCATGGCAAGCCTCCCTCACTGTTCCATCTTTACTCCTGCACAGGCCCTCTCGTTGTGCAAGCAACCCAAATCTGTGCTCGCAAGGTGACAAAGTACCCCAGGGCTCGTTGGGTGACTCATAAAGAGTGAAGCTAACAGATATTAAACCACAAAATCCAAGGAGCTACTGATTCTGTTTAGTTTTTTTTTTTTTTTTTTTTTTTAGAAATTTCATAAACACAGAAAGAAAGGCAACAGATAGTATATCTAGCACATTAGATCAAAGGAGATGATAGATCAAAGATTTCTACGGGAAGCAGAGTGACAAATAGGTCCATGAGTCCTGGGGGGAGAAGGGAGGGGAACCAGACCTCTGCTAAGGCTGGGTGGGCTGCAGGCTCCAGCCAGAAAGAAACGTGCAGAGAGAGCCCTGGGCCCTGGACCTAAGTAAACCTGGAGCCTGCTCTTCAGAATTGGAGGGCAATCTTTGAGGAAGAGCCTAAGGTCACCTTGTCTTGTCTCTGCAGCCAGCGGGCTGTCCCAAGTGGGCTCATCAGATGTACCGCCTGGTCTAGCCCAGCCGACCTGGGGTAACCCCAGCGGCAGCCTCACAGAAACCAATTCCCACCAGTTTGTGGGTGCAACTTTGTGGTTTCCCTCTTCACAGCAAGAGTGTGTATTTACAAACTTCATGCACAGCTACGTTTGTGTTACATTAGTAGTCAAGCAACCGTGTAATCAACAGGGAAGAGAATAACACATGTTCAAAAAATACAGATGTTTTACATAGAGCATCTATTCAGTTCTCACCGTCACTTGCTAGCTTGCACATTACTTTTACAGATGAGGAAACTGAGATTAAATGAGTCCCCCAAAGTGGCAGAACCATCGAGGGGCAAAACTAAAATTCGAAATCCAGGTCAGGTGGATCTCAAAGTTGACGATCTTTACAGTTTACCACGCTCACCCTCCAGAGAAATCTAAATGATGGATGTTTTCTCATTTGAATAGATGCAAAGGAAGTGAAAGGAGATCACTGTGGTCAGGAAAGGAAGCAGGTCTACAGAGAAGAGAGGCTAGAAGTGAAATGTGCAGGGGTCCCTTGGGGACCCCAGACCCTATTTCTCACTGCTCCTCGGGTCTTTCTTTACCCTTCTTCCTGGGATTCTGCAAGACACTCCAGTATCTCTTAGGCAACCCAGATGGGGTTCTCTGACTCACAAAAGGAAACCTGCTCTCCCCATGCGCCGCTGTAGTTGCCTCTGGGGGTGCTCGAAGGCTCTCGCGTTGTAAGGACCACACTTCACCCTGAGCCACACAGACCAAAATTTCACTTGAGAAAAACACAGCTGTGCTGGAGGGCAATTCAACAGTTTTGACCACTTGAAACTTAACTATACGCATCACTGTCCTACTGATAAACAGCTGTAGAAGTCTGGGACATCTACTATAGATTGTGAAATTTTAGCAAAGCCAAATGCATCATGAAGAATACATAAAAATGATACATTTGTCCCCCACCCCCTTGCTTGTATGACCACTAATCTGTCAGCATCATGTTTTTAAATTTCTTTGGTCATCTAATAAATCTATTGTTGATCACCGTAAGGTATACTAGATTTAAAAAAACAGCTAAATGGCCACTAAACTACCTAATACTTTGCAAAATAACATGCTCATTAGACTACAAAAGGAGAGTGCACTAAAATAATTGTAATTTGTTTCAATACACTTTTTATTCTGACAGAAAGTACATTTAAATTTACTGGGATCTTGAGGTCAATGGCTGCTACTGTCTTGAAGCCGGCCCCAAGTTCCACAGTATTATGACTCGGGATTCTCACCATAAGAGAAGTGTTTCCAGGCTTGTCGCCTAGATCCAGAGCCAATTTTCCCAGGATCCTGCCCCTACAAACCCATAACCATGGCCAGGCATCATGTCCTACAAGCTTTGAGGGGCAGTGGTTAGAACTCAGCCTCTGTTGTGAGACTGCCCGGATTTAAATTCTGGTTCTGCCCCTTCTCATCTGGGACCTTTGACAAGTCACTTAACTTTCCTGGGCCTCAGCTTCCAAGGAGTTACAACAGTGCCCCAAACACACAGGAAACTTTCAACACTGCTATGAGAATGCCATGAAGTCCTTCCTTCTCTCTCCACCCCTATAACACAGAACAAGGTTATTGCCAAGACACTGCCTTGTTGAGAAAAGAAACTAAAATCTCCGGAGTCGAGTTCAAAGCAGGTCCTACGGTTCGTACTCTCAAAGACCAAAGAAGCTCCACTGGCTTCTGGCCTTTGTAAGAGTGAGGTAGAGAAGAGCGCTAGGGCAAGAAAGAGCGGCCTTGTGGAGGAGTTTCTGAGCTGAGATGGCGGTGGCTTCCGCTTTACCCTTCTCTGCTAGTCACCTTCCATTCCTCCAAGGTCAGGGAGCCGGACGCTGCCATCCCGCAAGCTGCGGACTGGCAATCACCTCTAGTCCCCAAGGTGGACCCAATGCCGCCGCCACTGGAGCTGCATGCCCATTGCCTGGCAGGGAGAGGTGGCGATAAGGAGGATAAACAGAACCCTTCCTGATGTCCCCACTGGAGCACCACACGTACGCAGTTTCCCTGAGAACCTTCCCACCACAGAAGCCCAGGGGAAGGCAGGCACGTGGACATCATCCACAGAGGGGAGCCGGGGCGGGGCAGCGGGAAGCCGTGACGGCTCAGTGGGGAGGTCAGACGCATCCCAGATGTCCCTGAGGATGGCCTCTTCCCTCTCCCACTGCCAAGGCCCAGCACCAATGTCCAGAGTAGGGAATAGGGAGCAACAGTGTGAGTGCAGACCATGCCCCACGCCCTAAAGCCCAGGCCATCCACCGCGGGGCTCCACCCTGGGTGCTGGACCCCCAGGAGAGAGAGAAGAGAAGTTGTGGGAGGCTGCACTGCACGTCAAAAGTGAGGCTGAAATATTAAAGAGGATGGACCATCTCACTCCCAACACCAGTTCGCTTCTATTAAGTGATCATGACTGGACATGACAGAATCGGACCCAGATGGCTTTAAGAGACCGGTTCGCAGCAGCAAGGAGAGCCCTGTGGAGCCCCAATGAGGTCATTTTTACTGAAAAACGAGGAATAATTTGATGCCTACACCTCACGAGTTGAGACTTCTCAATCAAAATATTTCTTTTAAAAAACGAGCTGTTGCCATTTCCGACACAAGTCACCACGCACACAGCTGTGCTGTCCCTTCGCAGAACCACAGCGAGTGTGCAAACTTCTGATCTCTAGTTAACCTGTCAGCCTCTTAAAAATCGTTCTTCCTTTATGCGGGTTCTCTAAGTTCGGGGAAGTAGAGTCGTGGGCTTCTCTTTAACCTTTCGGCCTTCAGCGTGGCTTCTTCAGTTTTACACCGAAACGTGCTTTGGCTCCGATAAGCAAGGTGACTGACATATGAGTAGCACACACTTACCTACCTATTTATACACATCTACTGAATATTGTATGTATGTAACTGTATCTAAGTTTATATGTACAATAGCAAATAAGTGCTTTCTCTTTGGAAAAAAATATATAAGTATTAGAATAACCTGCTAAAAATAGGTAGCAAGGGTCAATCATGGAAGTGTGAAGAAATGTCACACTTAATCTTTTTCCTTACGTTATCCTTGCTACCTCTCCACAAACAAAGGTCACGTGTCTGCATAGAAAACTTATACCCGAGGTCTTTTTACGGGCTGTGGGTGAGGCTGGCATGTTTCGTGCTGTCTGGGGACCTGACCCTGTCCCTCAGTTTACAAGGACAAAGCCATCTGGGGATTGAACTTGGCTTTATAACTACAGTTAGATGAGCTAGACTCTATCAACTCCAATTAGATGTTGCAACTTGTGGATTATTCTGCAATAAAAGGTTCTCAGTTGTCTGCTTTCACTGCCAAATTGTCAGGAGTTATGAGTTCCCAGATTCCAAGCTCTAAACTCTTGAGGCTGGTTCCCACCTGATAAGCAAACACACAAGGAAAAAGAACAAGAAAAAACATCCCCCCAGGTAAGACAGCAGTTTCCAGGTTCTTGTGTCCTTTCTTGGGGCCTCAGCTGCCAGGCTTTGGACACTCTTGCTTTCTCCATGGCTTGTCCCCATGCCAGGTCCCCTTCACTTGGCCTTTGATGTTCCCACTGTCCTGCTCTCAGGTGCGCGGTCCTTCTGGTCTGCTCAGAACTCACCCCCAGGGCAGCATCTCTCCATCTGCTCCCCTGGGTCCTGGGTCCACCTTTGCCCCACCTTTGCCTGCAGCCCTGCCTTTCTCCCATGTCTCACCTGCCAACTCCCTGGATCACGCCCACCACCAGGGCAGGATGCTGGCAGCAGGTCAAAGGCTAGAAGGTCATATATGCTGGGTTTACAAAGACCGCTGTCAACCCTCCTTCAAGTGCTTCAACTGCACTGAGAAACGAGTAGCTTAATCCCAGGCAAGAGTCATGAACGTATTCGCTTTTGTTTCTCATAAAGTTTAAAGGTAAGAAAGTAACTTTTGATGTGATAATCACCTTTTTCATCAACATCTTTTTGAATTTTATTTTATTTATTTTTTTATAGAGCAGGTTATTAGTTATCTATTTTATACACATTGGTGTATATATGTCAAGCCCATTCTCCCAATTCATCCCCTCCCTGCCCGCCACTTTCCCCCCTTGGTGTCCATACATTCGTCAACATTTTTATATTTAATCCTCTTTCCCAGCAGGCTGTTGATGAAACACTTCACCCACCAGGCACAGTTCCTTCCTTATGATACTATTACCCACTGCTATAAATAGAGTTTGTCCCTTCTCAGACTTCTAATTTTCTCTTTTGTTTTGTTTCTACATCCTGTAGACATAGTCAAACAAGAGGTATCATGTAACCCTTGAGAAAGCCACATTGAGGACACATTCTGTTGCCAGTCCCGGATGAAAGGAAAAGCTTTCCTGCATCTTTAAAGGACAACAGAGCTCGGGAGAAGAGCTGAGCAGAAACACAGAGGCTGTGTGGCTGAGCCCCACGTTTCATCGGGAAACCCTCTCACTTTGGATGCAAGATCCTCTGAACCACTCCCTGATGCAGGGCTAGGTTTTTATACCGTGACCCAAAATAACTCTTGCTGTAATACAGCAAGTGAGGATATCTTTAGTATTTATTTTGTGCCCCCTGTCCACCTTTCCCACTTAAAATTATTACCACACCTAAGGTTATGCATATATTCTCACCACTGTGGCTGGACCATCACAGATTTTAGGTGTCTCAACAAATATGCTATTTTAACCAAAAGGCGCCAGACGGAAGTTTAATGGCCCATCTTCCCTCATCTCACGAGCAACAGAAGGCAAGTCCAGAGGGAACAATTCAGGTTACACTCAAGGCCAACATAAAGAGTGTTAATACCTTTCTTTCTTCGGAATCCCTTTGATCCAAAAATATCCAAAAAAATGACTGTAGTTTCATTTAAGTAATGTAACAGTGCTATTTCGGAAACACAGGCTTTACATAACACTTTTCCCATCAAGCTAAGAATAAGTCTAACTCTGAATTGTACCCTACTGTAAAGGAATAACAAAAGATTTGGGGAGTAAGACAACCTTAATTTTTTGAGAAAAATGTTTTTTTAAGTTAGATTAATACCACCCATCTCTGAAAGATCTCACTTCTCCTTCCCATTTCCCTGGTTTCTAAAAGTAGAATTCGTACCATGGGCATCATAATACAGATCCTTTTTTTTCCCTCAGTCTATCTTTTACATTTTACTCCTGATTTCCTAGAGCCTCAAAACTCACTCTTAAAACAAATATTTGGAGAGGAAATATTCTGAACCAGAACACTTAATGAAGTTTCTATTTTGAGATCTGAGGTGACTTCGTCACGATCTCCGCAGACCTTTCAGACCAGCAGAGGCTGAGGTGACGGCAGCTTCCAGTGGAGGAGGTAACTGACATGCCAGGCTCTGAGTAATGACTTGGAGGTTCTCCCGGCACCTGTGAACTGAGGCTGTCCTGGAAGGCCCACTGTGAAGTGACAAAGGTATCACCACCAAACGAGAATGCCATTCCTTTGTAAAGGAGAACAGAGGTAGTCCTGGTAGCTCTCTTTCAGGCAGAAGTATCACCATGGATCATCTAGGAGCTGCTTGTAAACTGCAATCAAAAGGCGCCTGTCAGAACGGCCCTTCTTTTATAGACAACTGACGCCTTGTACTTACTGGTTAACTTCCACTAAAACATGTAGATCTAGTCTGGTTTCAAGAACGGAATTTGACTCTGAAGCATTGGAAAGCATTAGAGGAACACACGCTGACAAGGATGAGTCTACAGTAAGTTAAAGCCATTGTGTTAAATATAAATGACAAAAATTCAGATTGAGTTTTCTTAGTAATTCCACACTTTTATAGGGTAACTTCTCTCTTCTTATTTTCTGAAATATACGCTTTTACCTCCCACTTTCTAATTTTACTGCTGAAAAGCAGATCAGCCTTTCCTTTATGCTTTCCATAAAGGAAAGCAAACCCCTAATTTTACAAAAATGTGCCAGGGCTGCAAACCTTCCTCTGCTCTGGCTTGCTCTCACACCCTTTTCAAGTCCTTGCTTGAATGTCATTTTCTCATCGAGGCAGCCCCAACTATGCTATGTGAATACACAAATACATCCTCCCCTGTGAGACTTTTGATTCCTTCTCTTTTTCCTTTCTTTGCCATTTATCATCTTCTAATATAATACAAAATTCATTTATTTATTTGGTTTATTTTCTGTCTCTCCCCAATATAATATAAGCTCCAGGAGGGAGGGAGTTTTGCTTGTTTTATTCAGTCTGTATCCCAAAAACCTTGAAGAGTGGCAACCTCTCGTAGTTGTGGAATGAATACGTTGTTTTGCTATTAGTAGCATTGGGTTTAAATCCACCACAATTTGCTTGCAACCTGGGATAATGGAAATGGGGCAATTAAAAAAAAAAAACAAAACTGCCCAATAAACTGAAAGGTTTCGGATAATAGTTCCAATCAGTATGCAACTGATTTTTTTTTTTTTTTGTATGACCCACATAAAAGAACACAGATTTAACTAAGACTTCTTGATTAGGAAGATAATGTTAAAAGCCACCGAATACAACAATGTAATTAATGCTACCATGTTTCTTTTAGTGGCCTAGTGTGAATTTTATGGGAGGAGAATTTGGATTAAGTCTGTTCCTCCTCTAGTTTACTTCCTTCCGCATTGTCAGCTAGGTCAGTGTAGCTGTGAAGTAGCCTCCGTAACTTACGGACAAGGCAGGTAAACTTTTTGAAAGCTGTTCTTTGTTCCATTAGCCCCCTGTCATTATGTTCATGTCTTGAAATTTGGGATTACGGAGCATTTAACTGAGGCAGATTAACAAACGCCTTAAGGCTGGTTTCTGGGAATTAAAGTATGGTAGCCCAGCAACATCTTACGTGGTCATCATTTCTAGAATTACTAGAATTACTCCAGCGCAGAATCCCTCCTCTGTAGTACTTAACCAGGTTTTCAAAGAAATTGTGAAACTGAACGTTCCATGGTTTGCATTAGATTTAATTTGGAATTGTTGAGTGTCATAATGCTGCCTCTGAGAAATAAAGCTCTAGTAGGTAGTTAAGTCTGATGAGCTTATTCAAAGAATCTCTAAACTGCAATGAGCACAAGGAGGAAATCAATCTCTGCAGTGTGCAGGGTCACACAAGAAAGCTGTAAGCAGCTAAAAGGAGAAACCTGGAGTTGCTTTAAAGAATATCTACTGCTTCTTTACACAGGTCACTTCCAATTACAAAGCATATCATTTTATGCTATAAAAAAAGATTTTTTTTTTGGTAACTGCACATCCTAATCTTCCTATAATGAACAGAGGTATTTGAGTAATTCATATAAATAGTATTTACTTTCCTGAGTCAGATAACTTCAAAATTTAGTTCCTAAATCTAAAGCTGTTTTTAAAAGTATCTATTTTATGTAAAGACTCAAGTCACAGGAGTGTGGCAGAATATAACAGTTTATCGTTAAAGAAGAGGGAAGTATAACTATCACAGCAGAAATTGTTAGAATGGTCTAAAATATCTATTTAATATGGTCTATCGGCCTGAAACAAATATTCCAGGCAAACATTCTACAAAAGTAAAATTCCCCCAGAACTCTGTGTTTGCAAAAATGCAATCTAAAATTTCAGTTCTCAGTATGACTTCTCTAAAGCATCTGTTTGCTACCCATCTCCAGATCCCAAATTATAGCACATAACCTTGCTAAGCATAATAAATAAAAATATAAATAAACACAGTTGGGTAGGTTCCCCTCAAAGTCCTCCGTCTTGTTGGTAAATATACCTTCCCTCTCGCCCCCGTAGGTAATAAATTCTTTCTAACTCAGGCTAATCTCTCTGAGTAGGCTTGCAGCATTCTCAGAGACCCTAGTCCATCAGCTGTCCTCCTTCTCTGTATCTTCAAGCTCTTCCAGAACTATGGATTCTAGCCTCTAAATGTGGTCGTTTCTTCCATGTCAACAGTCCCCCAACAATAAAACCTGCACCCCGTCTCAACCCCACTCCACTCCCTGACTCACAGACTCCCAAAGGTGCATGAGGACACCACCCAGAGCACTTCCCAAACAGACCTTATGGTTACGTAAACTCAGAACCTGAAATTAAGGTTCATGCCCACCCAGGCTGGTCCCCGGAGTTCAGCAGCTTTCTGAGAGTTCAACAGACACATGACCACTAATCAGTCACTATTGGTCCAATTATCAAACCACTTATCTGTGAACCAGAATATTTTATTTGCTTTCATACGAGCAGCAGTACTTTTTTTAGAAAGAAAATAATCTCCTATGTTTTCTTCTAATAGTTTCCTAGTTCTACCTTTCAACGCTTAAGTCTATGATCCATTTTGAGTTAATTTTTGCATAGGGTGTGAGGTAAAGTTCTTTTTTTCATTTGCATATGTATTTCCAGCTATTTTAGCACTATTTGTTGTTTACCACTGAATTACCTTGGCACCTATGAAAACTTTCCCAGACTGATTTAATGACAAAAAATTATTTTTGAGCATTAATTATTATGTCACAGAAATACAGACTACCTTTTTGGTAAGTCCTTTTACAAAAGATTTTAATAATGTATTAAAATGATACATTGTTATGTGGAAAAAAAGCTGGAAAAGCAAAAGTATATATACATATCTGGAGCATAATATACCAATATACCAAAATATATGTACAGAGGTTATTGAGTTTTGATTATATACTGGGTACTCTTACTTTTCTTTCTTTTTTTTTTTTTTTTTTTTTTTTTTTTTTTTGTGGTATGCGGGCCTCTCACTGTTGTGGCCTCTCCCGTTGCGGAGCACAGGCTCCGGACGCGCAGGCTCAGCAGCCATGGCTCACGGGCCCAGCCACTCCGCAGCATGTGGGATCTTCCCGGACCGGGGCACGAACCCGCGTCCCCTGCATCGGCAGGCGGACTCTCAAGTACTGCGCCACCAGGGAAGCCCTTACTTTTCTTATGTTTAATTGCATTTTCATTTTTAAATAAAATTTTTGAAATTTTATCCATTAAAATTTTTGAATCAGAGATTTCTCAGAGTTACATCTTTAACGCTATAGTTAGAAGAAATAATCAGTATGTATATAATAATAATAATAATAAATAAAATAATAAAAATAATCAGAAATGTAGTAAGTCAACAGAAAAGGGGAAAAATCTAGTTAAAAGTACAATTTTCTAAAAACAATGTCAGATTATATTTGACAATTTCATTGTTAAATTGAATGTTCTCAAAAGAACAGACTTAGGATTTTAGAGTTAAACCAAATGTCTCAACAGAATATATCCTTAAAAAAAATATCAATGAATGATTTAGACACAAAATTCCATTGTGTAATCACACCCAATATTAATGTCCATCAATTTTAATGGTGACACACCCTACGCACTCATCGGCCATCAGATACTTTCTGCTGGAACCAGAGTGTAAGCAAAACAGCAGTGGATAACGGTTTGATTTTTTTTTTAAGACTTCTTTTCCTAGATTTTAAGGTAGGAAGATAAAAATGACAACTATGAACTGTTCTATTTCTTTATCATTTCCCTTTTTTCTTTTATAAGAGCTAGTTTTGGCAGAGCGGAACTTGCCTTTTCAGGAACTTCTTATTTTACATTCACAATATCAGTGATGCAAATAATCTTGCAAGTGTATGAGTGTGTGCTTGTGTGTGTGAGTATGTTCTATGACTATGGCATTACACACCACGATTCTAAGAAAAACTGAAACATGGCAAAATTATAATTAGTACCAAGTGGGTGTAGTGTAAGAGCTAAAAACGCAAAGTAGGAAAGTTGAAATTCGTTTTCACATTCAATTCAGGTGCTGTCTGAAATTTGCTTTCGGGTGATTTCTGATTGTTAGAGCACATTTTCCAAATGATTAACAATGCTTCACAGCCACGTAGCACAGGGAGATCAGCTCAGTGCTTTGTGACCACCTAGAGGGGTGGGATAGGGAGGGTGGGAGGGAGGGAGACGCAAGAGGGAGGAGATATGGGAACATATGTATATGTATAACTGATTCACTTTGTTATAAAGCAGAAACTAACACACCATTGTAAAGCAATTATACTCCAAGAAAGATGTTAAAAAAAAAAAAAAGAG
This sequence comes from Globicephala melas, assembly GCF_963455315.2. Lineage (NCBI taxonomy): Eukaryota > Metazoa > Chordata > Mammalia > Artiodactyla > Delphinidae > Globicephala > Globicephala melas. The sequence continues at coordinate 8,671,706 of NC_083327.1, read as the reverse complement.
GTGTGTTGAGAGTCTATTTGTACTGACTGTAAGGTAAGCAAGATGATGAACAATACCTGGAATGGTCCTCAGACAACAAAACAACAAAGAGGCTTTCAAGGACAGGGGTGTTAAGAGCTTAAATATATATTATTAATAAAATTAATTGTATCTTTGAAACATCGAAAAGAAACTTCTAAAATTTAAGATTACATTTAAATTATTAACTTGGTGGGCAAAATTAGGAGTGAACAAAGTAAGGTGAGACAATAAAATGTCTTTTACCTAAAAATATATCCATCCAGAGTTAAGAAAAAGCTAGGTTCCAAAGCTGCATCTAAATGTTATTGGATACATAGTGACCTCCTTGGGACAGCATTGTTAATAGGCTGTAAATGAGAAACATGAGGAACAAGTCAAACCACCTAACTTTTAACATACGTAACCGAACCAAAATTATTACTTTAATGGGATAAGTGGGTTAAAGCAATAGCAAAAGTAAAGAACGGGTCAGTGGAAATTGGGAACACTTATTAAATTTATTTATTTATTTATTTATTTTGCGGTACGCGGATCTCTCACTGTTGTGGCCTCTCCCGTTGTGGAGCACAGGCTCTGGACGCGCAAGCTCAGTGGCCATGGCTCACGGGCCCAGCCGCTCCACGGCACGTGGGATCCTCCCAGACTGGGGCACGAACCTGCGTCCCCTGCATCGGCAGGCAGACTCTCAACCACTGCGCCACCTGGGAAGCCCTATTAAATTTATTTTAACTTCCTGGGATGCGTTTGATGATTAGGTGCAGAGTATGGCACTGATATTCTTTACATGGTAGATTCCACAGCTTGCTGAAGCATCCCATCTCAAAAGGACCCATGTACTTCATACAGTAAGAATAATAATATATAAATAAAAAGTACAAATCTTATTTTTAAACTGCTACATATTTCCCCCAAATATTCTAGCCTAGAGCTCTACATTTTAGTTCAAGAAATTCTCTGACTTGCCACTAGGCCTACCTCTCAGGGCTGAGTACTTCTAATCTTGCAAAACATGGGCACTGGCCTCAATGCTAAGATTCAAACCCTAGACAAGCATTTCCTAACATCACATTATTGTCATGTTGCCCAGAAAAGTCTATTATTCATTAAGTCCTGTTACTGATCTCACTTTGTTCCGATAACAGATGGCTGGAAACAGAAATCAGACAGCAGGGTCCATCTTCACTTGTCTTCCAATGGAATAACCATGGACAAGGGAAAACGAGGCATGAGAAGGGAATAGAGTTTGTAGAACTGCAGCGATAACCTACTTCTTTTCATTTTGCAGATGAGAAGCTAAAATTCATGGATACTACGCACCTTCTATCCTATTTCTCAGAGCCTGTCAGTAGAAAATCCAAAATACTACTTTGAAATGCTCCTCGTGTTAGCATTCAAAGCTAAGCGCTGTGAGCGACACTAATTTGCAGTCTCTGTGAATATAAAGTGACCAATCCTGGCTTATATTCTTTGGCTGTGCAAAAAAGAATGAAAAAAATATTAGGGGAAGTATGATGGTAATTGTATGAGTCACTATTTCTTTTTCTTTGCTTATTAGCATGGTCATTAAGTCTACCTACTAAAGAACGCCTTATTAGCTATACCAGTTTTTTAAAGTGCTGTGAATTCTTTGAACCATTGTACTTATATTAAATAAATCTATTTGACACAATACACATGGGGTTAAAACTTCATTTGGGCTATTAAGATTAACCATAATCCACTGGTATTTTTTAATATAAATTAAAAATGCAAACTAATAACTGTTCAAATCACAGAACCAGTTAGAGTGCCTGATACTAAGATATATCGTCCTCAACTCCTTGAGAGGCTGAATCACAGAGGGTCCTAGTGCCTGGGAGGAAGGGGCACTTGGTAAAGGGAAGGGAAGGGTTTCCATATTTTACCCACGTGGCTGACTTGAAGATGAAGCCATCAGTTCTGCTGAATACCAGAGATCATTTGAATAGCATAGAAACTTCAGTGTACTTTGATCAAACGATCTGCAGTTTCCTCATACTGTCAAATGAACATCAGGTAGAAAGGAAGATCCACTTCAGAAAAAAAAAAAAATTACATTTTCTCTCTTAATTTTTCAGGATTAAGAGAACTACGCCTAATAGTTTTTCCTTTTTGTTGCTGAAAACTATGTAAGAATCATTAAATTGATTTCCCTATGATATATACCGATAAGAGTATAATGTTTCACAATAGACACTATTCAAAATAGGTCAGCTGCTAACACACGCCATTACTTCTAAAACGTATTGACATTTCTTCCTCTTGGAAAGCATGCCCTGAATGGTGATTTCTGAGGAAGAAACGATGGCAAACGAAAGAGCTTTCCTAAACCATGTTGAAACTGTTAGGAAAAGTCAAATCAAGATGATTTATATGTTGACGTCTTGGTGAAATGCTACTTCAATTTATTTTTAGACTATCGCTGTTAATTAAAAGAAACCATTACTTCAAGTTATAAAATGTAAGTGTATCAGGAGACACCCAAGAGACAGCTAGCACTTTAAACAATCATTGCATAAGGATTCTCTTTATAGCACAGCCAGCTCCAGGCGATAGGGAAACACCTCACTATCTGAACTTGAAATCCCAATGCAAACATCAGAGCTCTACATACACCTCATTCCCAGGAGGCTCCTGCAAAACCCAGAGCAGTGAGAGATGCCCTCCTTATTTCCAATGCTGAGGAGGAAAATATGCAGCTCGGCCTCTCTCTCCCAGCCCGGCTGCACCACAGCTGCTGACTTGCCCACACCTCCTCTCCATTCTCTCCCCTGGCAGGGATCTGATTCACAAACGTTCAACACCTATTTTAAATCCCCACTCTTCCTGTTTCAACGTGATGCTACAAATGTACAGTAGTTCAACTTGAACTTATAAATTTAAAGTATGTAAACCCTATCGGGTCTCTAAGGTGACGGGAGCATTTGAAGGATATTCTTATCTTTCAACATTATCCTGAATTCTGAAAACTGGTTTCCCAAAGGTTTTGAATACCACCCTTTTTATGGTTCTGATGTGACAATGCTTACAAATGACCACAGCTTATCAAAAGATTATTTGAAAAAGAGATTTACTATTCATTTTTGGAATTATCTGTGTCATGACATTGTGCTTCATGTATCGAGATTTTCCATATCTCTCTTGTTTAACCTTCTTTCCTGAAAATTTCCAGAGTGTCTTTTTGGAAACTGGGAGGGCAGAAGTTAATATTTTGTTTGTTCAACTGAGAACTGAATCAAAACGTACTCTCTCCATGTCCCAGAAGATGCTGGAATCACGTTGTTACGTCAATAACACAAGAAGCTCTTCTATCATGGAGACTGCCTGAATTTCTAAAGAGATGAGCACCTCTGGGTGCAGCTCAGAACACCGGATGCCTCATGAGGCCAAGGGTTAGAGGTAACCAGCTGGTGATGTGGCTCCAGTCAACGTACTGAAACAGCTTCATGTTAACTGAGGCAACTGAGGTCTCTCAAACTGACCCACAGCAGAAATGCCGGGGTGAAAACTGTTTCCTCCCTAAGAAAAGAAAAACCTAAAAGGGCACACTGTTGACCCACCAAAGCATTGCTTCAAAGCTCAAACTGTCACGCAGGCTTTGCTAATATGCCATATAAATAGGTTGTTATTATTTTTAACTCTTGGGGCTCTTTTCCTCAAACTCTGCTCAGAGTGACAAATTAAGCTATGTGCTTTAGAACGTCAGAAAACCTGGATTACATTTCTCATGACGAGGATACCAAAGTGTTTTTAGAATCCCTGACTCTTTTTTTATGCCTGCCTATATCCGCCCCCAAATGCCACCGAATGCTGACAGTCACTTCCTTCTCCCAATGGCACCTGCTGCCCGCACACCCACCCACGGGCTGCTAAAATCCTCCTGTCATCTCATCCACATGCCAACATAGAAGGCTGCCTGCATCCCTACCTCCGAACCTCCAAACTGTCTTTGGAATAAGGAAACAAACACACAGAGCTCACATTACAAAGGGGCTTATCATGACCAAGGGATGTGGGCCAGGAAGCAGGGAAGTACTTCACTGTCTTCACAGGCCACTTCCTAAGAATACCAGCCACTGGTTCAGGTCTGCACGTGACACTAATTCAGAGACATCGGTTGCTAGGAGAAAGTTCAGGCTAAGATGGATTAATTAATCTAAAAGCAGACACAGAGGATATACCATTCCCCCTACCCCATTAGAAATTCCCATGTTGGCCACTTCCATTTTTAGCCTGAGCAAAGCTTTTTATATGAGTGACAACTTCAGATGGTTTCAGCCTGTTTGAATTTACAAGACAAAATGCTTTTGGAAGAATATCTCTAGACATTACCCTACTCTTGAAACAACTATTTACCTACTGTATGGCCTGCTCTGTGTTAAAGATGTGATCACTGCTAATACAGAGACAATGATTTGCTCGGATGCCCAGTTACCAGGTGATAGCATTGTCCATGGTTTTATTGGATTTCTCTCAGTGCCAGAGTCACAGAACTGAAGGGAGACCTGATTGTTTGGAGGCTCTCACGTGAGGTGCAAACAGAGCCTTGAGGTCAGGAACTATGCTTACTTGCCTTTGTAAGCATCTATCAAAATGCATGGTCCTCAATCCAGGTCTCATCAGCAATGCATACATGACACACAAACCCATTTTTAAGCAAACAAATGGGAAGGATTTCCCACAGCAGACATGATTGGCATCACTGCACACCAAGAAGCTGTTCCTCTCTCTGTCGCTCCATTAGGTTCCTTTTTATCAACAGCTTTTGAAAAACAAAGGGAATTGTGATCTAAATTCAAGCTCTTACATTGACAACAAGTAATCAATAGGCTTCCTAATTGTGAACTTGGGACTTCATGTCTGAAACTACTTGTGATGCTCTGGCACAGACCATGGGTCTCACATAGGACCATAGCTATGCTAAGAGACCAACACAGAGGAAATGCATCTGGAAGATGTTGCCATAAATTGTCAGCAGAATTCTGTGACTTTGAGTATTTCAGGAACACAAATGCAAGCTCTTTGTCTTTCGGTGGATTATATTGGGTTTGAGTCTACAGAATAACAGCTACCTACTTGTTTAGTTAATTTTCAAGGATGTGAAGTCTTGCTTTATTTAAAAAATAACTTTTTCTACACAAAAGTATGACTTGGTCTTTTCTACCCCAAAGTATTACTGAGCTAAATATAGTCAGTCTCCTCTGTGGCTTTTCTGGAATTTAACACACTGCAGCCACTAATTTTGGAAACCTATCCCAAACTTTTATGGTTATAAACCTCTAATTGGAATTATCCGTAGTGGGAAGATACTCTTTCATTCCTTCCCATGAGTGAATATTTGAGCCTCTTGGGACATCACTGAGGAACCTGAATGCTTACAATGTCTTTGGGTTTTTTTCTTTCTTTTTATTTTTTGAATCTCTAAAATGATTGTATAACCTCACGAATTCAAACACTAATTTCCTATGCTTTTCTAATTAATCCTGAAAAGATGAAGGGAAATTGGGGCTGAATCTCAGAAGTGGTATCATTGAAGGCAGTAGGAGAGAAATGTGGATCATCGTCTTTGGTTGGTGAAATTGAGGAGGGGGGACCATTACCTTTCAAAAATTAATTAAAAAAATTAATATAGCCACACATTAAAAATGCTGAGCGTTATAACCTTGAATCTATTATAAAATCACTACATAATCTATATCTAAACTGAAGCCTTTAATTCCATTCTTAACCACAACTACTCTGACTGCGGTTGGGGCATTAACCTCACCATTTGTGGGTATCTGAGGTGCTAACAATACCAAGGACAATAAGTCAATAATAAGTAACCCTTCTGAGACCCTGACCAGTGCAAGACACTGTTAGCCGTGCCCTACAGATATTGCCATGTAATTCCTACCCCAGTTTTTGATGGCGCTATCGTCGCCATGGCCCCCCTTTCTACAGATGAAGACACCGAGGCATAGAGAGGTTACTTGGCTAAAGTAAAAGAGCCAGTTGATGGAGAGACAAGGATTTAAACTAAGCAGCATGGCTCTTGGCTCTTAGCAACTGGCAATGGCTGCCTGGTTGAATGTGGTAACTAATTAGCGCTATTGGAAGTTGCTCGCTATGGTCGATAATGCCTAAGCCAATGCATTTAAAAAAGATATTGCATTCCATTAATTTCCTCCTATTAATTACTTAACAGTTATGCATCTTAATTGCCTATGGAAGAGAAAGCATATACCCTCACATTCACACACCTTTTAGCAAAGGACCAAGAGCTGGAAGACTTGAGATCAGTTTCAGCTCATTAACTTGTTAACATTTTAACTTAACAATAAGTCACTTAACATTGAAAGCTGTGGTTGAACTGTAACAAAGATTGTTTAACTAAGAGATCTTTCATATCTGTTGAGCTCCAAATTCCTAGAATTCTGTAATCTCTTGATATTTGTTCTATCTGATAATGAAGAATAATTTTACAGAGAGAGTTTCCCAGTTCTAAAGGAGCTTTTTTAAAAAAAACCTGAATAAGGAAAAGACACTTGTTCAAGGAAAATGTCATCTCCGAGAGCTGAAAAAAATATTTCCACAATCACCTAGTCTGAGAAACACTGATTCAAAGACTTTGTTTGGTACTATAAAAATGTCTTTTAATTGTGAATCATCTCTGAAAAAGAGAAATTTAATCTTTATTACTAATAAGTAGAGCTACCAGATTTAGCAAATTAATATAGAGGACACTCACCCATTTACACTGGAATTTTAGATAAACAATAACTTTTTAGTATGTCCTACTGAGGGACATGAATTTTAATATAAGGATGTACTGTACTAAAATGTTTAGGGATGTACTAGAATCTAGGGACATGTTAACACATTATTCGTTGTTCATCTGAAATTTACATTAAACTGGGCACCTATAGTTTATCTGGCAACTCTACTCGTATAGGACTTGCTCAGTTGAAGTGAAAACATGAAACCCAAAGAAAATAATTAGAACTTATGAACCACTGAGTGTGCATCTGAGTGAGAGAAATGCTGGCCTAAGGTATCAGTTTATTTTTCTTGTTCCTCAAATTTTTGTGCCTACCCAATACCAAATGATCACTTACATAGAGAAAGACTAAATTGCATTTCTGGTTACTATTCCAACATGCTACAGGCAGTAGAATCTTTAAAAAAAAATCATATTCTATCAGTCTGCCCTCAGAGAGTTGCTGTTCTTTAATCCCCTGAGTGGTTTTCTTTACTCATGAGAACAGTAGTAGAAAGGAAGCGTCCATGAAAGGCAAAACCAAAAGCACCTGGCTATTTTGGAGGAAAGAGACAGCCCATGGGATTTGCTATCGAAAAGAGACATGTGATACAAAGACCGAAACACCTAAGTCTAGGCCTGAATGATAGTTAGGAATCCAGCTCATATAACTATGTGATTAACACAGTACATGCCTGGGGTAAGGCGAGCAATAGGCATTTGGGGGGAAAAGAGCCCAGTATCTGCGCAAAGCCCCATCCTGCCGGCTGAAAGCAGCGTAATACGCACAGCTTTAATATGCATGGTTACTGACCGGAGGGTAGCTAGGCAACAGTGACAGAAAAGCTGTGAATCTAAGTTGAATGAGGTAAAAAGCGACAGCTTGGAAAAAGCAAGAGCCGGTTACCAAGAAACAGGCCAGCCTAGAATGTTATTTTCCTTCTTTAAAAAAATTTTTTTTTGACTAAAGTATTGTTGATGTACAATATTATGTTACAGGTGTGCAATACGGTGATTCACAATTTTTAAAGGTTATACTCCATTTATAGTTTTAAAATATTGGCTATATTCTCTATGCTGTACAATATATCTTTGTAGCTTATTTTATACGTAATATTTTCTACATCTGAATCCCCTACCCCTGTATTGCCCTTCCTGCTTCCCTCTCCCCACTGGTGACCATTAGTTTGTTCTCTATATCTGTGAGTTTGCTTCTGTTTTGTTATATTCACTAGTTTGTTGTATTCTTTTTTTAAATTCCACATATACATGAGATCATACAGCATTTGTCTTTCTCTGTCTGACTTATTTCACTGAGCATGATACCCTTCAGGTTCATCCATGTTGTCGCAAATGACATTATTTCATTCTTTTTTTATGGCTGAGTAATATTCCGCTGTATATATATACCACGTCTTTATCCATTCATCTGTCAATGGACATTTTGGTTGTTTCCATATCTTGGCTATTGTAAATAGTGCTGCTGTGAACATTGGGGTGCATGTAGCTTCTCAAATGAGTCTTTTTGTTTTTTTAGATATATACCCAGGAGTGGAATTGCTGGGTCATATGGTAGCTCTATTTTTAGTTTTTTGAGAAGCCTCCATACTGTTTTCCACAGTGGCTGCACAATGTACATTCCCACCAACAGGGTACAAGGGTGTTCTTTTCCTTCTTTACTTCCTGGAAAATGCCCACTTATCTCAGAGGACCCAAACCCTGTGTCTCTCTGGAAATCTTTCTTAGCCTTTTGTCTGTCCATCTACACAAATCCCTGCAGGTCTGGTCAGCTGGTTTTCGTTAGGACTCCAGAGGACTTTTTATTTACCCCACAATGTGCCCACATGGCTAGTGTTGCATTATCAGATGGAGCTGGGAGTGGACATGTCTGTTTTCCCCTAAGAGGCAAGGACAATTTGAGAACAGGAGCTGCGCTGCTCAGGAGAATCCCTAGACCCTTCTGAACGAATGCATGAGAATGTAAGTGGTCACATGAGAGAGGAGAGAAATAATCAAGACATAGACTGTAGAGTCTGATATACAAGACGTTTTATTCAGATTCACCTCTCCTCTGCTCTGCTGCTTCACATTAGGAATTTATTTTACACATCTTATTTTTTAAAATTCTAATTTTATTCTTAAGGAGTTGGGGTGAAATCTGACTAAAATACAATAAAGCATTTCTACTCACAGAGGACTTATGCCAATAGACCTCTTCTTAAACAAACCCTCATGAATCAATATAAATCCACGATGTTACAGGGGTAACCTGTCTTCTCTTTCTGGATACCGTTTTCAGCTAAAATGGAAGAGCCTAGCACCCCAGGACAAGCGGACTCCAAAGCCATACCTGGGGGAGCAATGTGGGTTCTCTAGAGAGCTCTATAGGAGGGTCTGGACATGCACCCATGAAACGGCCGAGGGAGATCCTGAGTCAGGCATAATGTGCTCTGAGTGGCAGTCAGTTCTGTGCTTTACTCTTAGTCTCCCATATACTCTGTTCTTTCCGCTTAATTCAGGAGGATTTGTTGTTTTTGAAGACCTCACAGAAATACCGTCACACAGACGCACATTTCCAACATACCTCCAACAAACACCCCCCCTCCCCTCTCCCCTTCCTTCCCTCTTCCTCTGCCTGACCCGCCCCTCCCTCTGACATACCTGTACGCCTGTGCTTACACTGCTCTTTAGACCTTGCGTTTCTTCCCCCTTCCTCTCCTCCAATACACAAGCCTCATTGGTCTCCAATGGACCCTTTAGAGAAGACTCCTGTGAACACACCGTTCATCGTTTTCTCCTGAAGCCGATACTTCAGGTTGTAGTATCAAACATTTGCCCATGGGTTCTCGTTACTGTATACGTGCTTATTCTTCATTCCATCTCTATTGCTATAACTTCAAAGGCAAAGCCTTTCTCTTTTATTCTGCTTCTTTTTTCCTCCTTTAATAACAAAGTATATTGCTGTGTACCTAATAAATGCTCAAGTAATAAGCATTTGAATCATAAAGGACTGAAGTGAAATAAGTAGACGTTAAAGTTTAAGGATTTCAGGATGTCACCACAAATGCATCGTCTTGAGCTCCAAAAGCAGGTTTCACCTCTGCCTGGCAAAAACCACCACATACCTTGAAGCCGGACAATCAGGCTGTGGATTTGTGTTTATTGCTTCCTGACCGTTTACCCATACGAAGTTTTGCCAGTCCAATTATTTCCCTCAGATTTTAGTTTACATCAATTCAAGAGAATCTGAATTCTATAATTACTTTTCCATATTGGAGAAGATTTTCTATATTTTTAACCCAGTTTCAAGAATAACACTTCCTTATTTAGAATCACTGGAAAATTACACTTGCACAAGATAGACTGCTATTCTAGGCCATAAATGAAAGTACTTTGTTGGGAGGATGAGTTGAAGAATAAAGAATAGGGTGTGGGCTTTGACAGTAGCATCGTTTAATCATTTATATACTGCTAAATATATAGAGGAAGCGGTGGACACCTCCACCAGACAGAAAATGTGGGGTGGGACCTCTCCTTTTAGCACTTCTGTTAATGTAGCCTCAAGCTGTCATCGTGTAGTTTGTTCTTATTTCTATTTATGGCCATTTGTGTAATCTTTGGTCACATGGAGTGATCACAGGTAACCTAAAGGCTTGCAAGAGACAGTTTCATGATCACAGATATAAAGTGGCTAAAATGATTATGCTATGCCTTGTATTTATTCTACTTGTTTGTTTTTATTCCAACAAGATCTCAAAGCCTTCACGTGAGATGTGTTAGAAAAGAATAGTAGATAAAGAATAGAACTACCTTACAAATCCGCAAAAAATATATTTAAACTGTTTCCGTGCTATTTCTTTCTTTTCTTTTCTTTTTTGGCGGTACGCGGGCCTCTCACTGCTGTGGCCTCTCCCGTTGCGGAGCACAGGTTCCGGACGCGCAGGCTCAGCGGCCATGGCTCACGGGCCCAGCCGCTCCGCGGCATGTGGGATCTTCCCGGACCGGGGCGCGAACCCGTGTTCCCTGCATCGGCAGGCGGACTCTCAACCACTGTGCCACCAGGGAAGCCCCTCTGTGCTATTTCTTATCTCAACAAATAGATAAGTTAGACAAGGAGAATTTGAACTAAATCTCCTTTCTTTGATCTGTGATATACTTTGCTGAAAATAAGAATGGAAACAGAGGTAAGCAATTGAAAGCAACATCTCCTTAATTTTTCTTTTCTAGCTGTATGATGTAGTTGTGTTTAAGCCAATCATATATATTTTGTATTCAAAGGCTTTTTTTACATCACTGAAGATGTTAAGAAAAATAAACCGTATTAAAATTCTCATTTAAAAACTGAATCATATTTCTTGAAATAACTAAATATAACTGCATCTTTTAAAATTCGTAGTATTTTACAATTATAGAAATGATGGCCAAATATCTGCAAATTATAGCAGAATAAAAACCTATGGAAAAATGTCTTTGCAATTGTAAATATTTACAGAACACACATAACACACTTCTTCCATTACATTTTCACAGGTTAGTTTCAACATCCACTACGCTAATACTAACAGCTTTGCAGTTTAAGTAAAAATAAAAAATCATGAGTATACTCTGCGGAGACTGCAAAGTCTCTGTAGTAACGAATAGAGGGAAAGTCTTTTGGGGTCAAGTAAAATAATGTTAGTAATCTAAGCACCGCATTATCAGTTTCCTTCACGACCACATGGCACCTTCCTGACCATCATAAAGCCAGTCTATGGGGGGTTCTGCGATTCTCACAGCAGGGGAGGCGCACAGAAGGTGGGCAATACATGGGTATTTATTGAATCTCCACTTTTACTTAGACTTTTCTTTCAGAATCCAGATAAGTCTAAGGAGTCTATCTGTTTGGTGAAAGAAATATGTATTCTGAGTACTTTTAATCCCTGAAATATTTTGAGGAATATCTTATTTTAATATATGCAAAATCAACTAAAATAACTGAAAAATATTCATGCTTTCTTTTGGTTTGTTAGGAGGGGATCTGGCAAAAAGTTGTGTTGACTCATCACCAATATGACAAGGAGGAAGCTAAGAAAGGAAGCATTTCATTTTCCCTCATGTTGAAAACGGTATTGATTTAGGACAAGCCTGTGAAACATTACTCAGCTTCCACTGTTGGCCTGTATAGAAGACTCTCTAGATCCTCCAACTGCATATGAAGTTCCATATCACAGATTATATTTTCAACACTCTATGTAGGTACAATATGAACATAAGACATTTCAAAGAAATCTTTGCATGGTTAAGGTATAGCAATGAAATAATTATATATATATTTATATATATATATTTTTTAGGTCAAAATATTTAATAGTTTGACAAATGTATCTAAATGTTTACTTCTTATTAAGTGTCCTTTTAGAAACATTACAGTAGAAATGTCACGGCCAAGAGACTACTTCGCTACGTTAAATAATCACTGTAATTAACACATCCAGGTGGAATCCGGAATGTTTTCCTTCATTTTATAACAGTTTGATAGCCTGTACAACCTGAAGTGCATCCGTTTGATTATTTAAACTTTGTATTTGATCTGAATTCTAAAGACAAATAATTTTGCATATTGTTCTCACTGAGCAAAGGCAAATACACACGGAAGTGAAAACTGATGTCTCTGGGCTACATACTGCCTCAATAGCACAGCAAGAGTAAAAATCAAGACCACTATTGTCTAGACTACCTTGAGCGTCTATGAAATACGTATCTCTAAATTGTGCAAAGCAAATCTCATCATTCTTGAGTTTCTAATATCTTCTCTACTCCGATGAAAAAAATCTACAAAAAATTAAAATAGCTGTCATTGGATTAGTTAGGGCACGGGATATAGTCCCATGCGGTAACTTAATGACAGTAAGAAGCTATCATCAAAAAAGGCTGAAACCAAAGAAATTTCTTATAGCTTTTATTGATTTTTATTTTTTTTTGCGATACGCGGGCCTCTCACTGTTGTGGCCTCTCCCGTTGCCGAGCACAGGCTCCGGACGCGCAGGCTCAGCGGCCATGGCTCACGGGCCCAGCCGCTCCGCGGCATGTGGGATCTTCCCGGACCGGGGCACGAACCCGTGTCCCCTGCATCAGCCGGCGGACTCTCAACCACTGCGCCACCAGGGAAGCCCTGTATTAGTCTTTAAGAGCACTGGTGGTGGAGATGTGATCACATTGCTCATTTTCTGTAGCTGACCCTCATCGCTGCCCCTTCAGAGAGGCAGACGTACCTTACCCTAGCCACAGGGCCACTTAAGTGGAAACTTAAGTCTTCCAGGCTAATGAACCACAAGGTCTCCGGGCACAGCTCTGGGCACAGTTCTGATGTAAAGCAGATTTTGTATGGTAGCCAATAAACCAGAAGAATGCCAGTTTGGTCTTAGAATGCACAGAAAATGAAGAAGCCACTTTTTACAGGAATAAATTCTGCCTGTCCAAATTAGCTGCCCTAACTGAACACATGAATACATTTTAAAAGCGTTCATCCTTGTATATGTGAATGATTAAAAATGCTTTCATGTATTGTTCTTCATTTATTCATTGAATTTAGGGCTTGAACTGCAATGGATGGGTAAGAACTATTTCCCTATTTCATTTTCCATATATTTCAAATTTTCTAAAATGAATATATTTTACTTGAATTGGAAAAATGTAAGTTTTGGGAGATTCAAGAATAATTTAGAAATGACTTCTGGCTACAAAGGCCTTAGAGATTTTTGTAAGAGGTGAGATATGAACTCAAAATGTTGACAGGAGGTAGTACTCCAAAACTACCATTACATAACCTATACACACTATTATATATATAACAGATAACCAATAAGGACCTACTGTATAACCAGGGAACTATACTCAATATTTTGTAATAACCTACAATGGGAAAAATTTGAAAAAGAATACATATATATATATATATATATGTATTCAGTTATATATAGCTATATATAACCAAATCACTTTGCTGTACACCTGAAACTAACATAGCATTGTAAATCAACTATACTTCAATAAAAAAATTAAATTAAATTAAAAAAGAAAGAAATACTAAAATAAGTCCACCGAATACTGTATCGTTTTTTGAGGAGCAGGGTGGAGTGAGGGTGGGAATGATCTTCTGTGGATTAGACAAGATTTTATGTAGAATTTGTCATTTAAAATATTCCTGGAAGGAAGGAACAGTAGAAAATCCGGACAAATTTCTCAGCAAAAGAAAAATGCACATACATTACTATGTATACTATTTCACATAATTCCTGATGCTTGAGGACTTCCTGAAACCTATACTGGGCCTCAGATGGGTAGATTATGCCTTAGTAAAAATAATAGTGGAAAATAAAGGGAGAAAAGAAGGTTAGGGACAGAATTTTGGTGAGCTGATAATTCCAAGCCCAGGTGTTTGTACTGTGTTCAGTTGTCAATGAAGAGCCGTCACAGTTTTGGAAAAGAGGTCCTGTCTGATCATATCTCTGCCCTTTTAGACACAACACACTGCCTCTCTGTTCCGGATAATGAGAAAATACTGCTGTTTCTGCTGAAAAATGTGGTAGCCAGCCTCCAAGATGACCACCCAAAATCCACACCTCCGGTATTCAGGCCCTTGTAGAGTCCCTTTGCACATTGAATGTGAGCTGGCCTGTGTGACCTGCAGAACGTGGAGGGCATGATGGCATGTGATTTCCAAGGCTGGTCCTAGAGGCATAGCTTCCACCTTGATTTCTCAGATCGCCTGCCTTGGTGGAGGCTTGGCTCCACCTTGGGAGGACACTCACAAAGCCCTGTGGACAGAGCATCTGCAAAGAAACCAATTCTCAGCACCAACTTGCCAGGATGGAAGTGAGTCACATTACAAGTGGGTTTTACAGTCCCAGTCAAGCTGTAGTTGAATGTCACACAGCTGGCGATGTCCTACTGCACCCCCAAGAGAGAATCCAAGCTGGAACCGCTCTCATACTGCTGCTCCCCCATTACACACATCCTCTCACACTGGCCTCAAACCCCTGAGTCAAAGGGGCCAGGAGAGATCACAAATAATTGTAGCTGTTTCAAGCCACTAAGTTTTGGGGTAATTCAGGCAACTGAAGTAATAGGCAAGTAATACAAAGAGGTCCTAGCCATCCACTCAACTGGGAGTTCTACCAGACGAAATATTATTTTAGGAAATGAGAGCAACTATGTTTCTGTGTGCACTATTGACAGATATTCTAGTACAGGTAGAGTCATGATGTAGCACAGATGACTTATATCACATTTCAGTTAGACTATCATCTGAAGATATAGGAAAACTTTGATCAGAAAATATTATCTTCGCTTTAGAGAAGCAGTAGACACAGGACATAAGAGTTAATTAAGCTGTTTTTGAGTTTCAACTCTGCCTTCTATTTGGGTAAGTCACATCACTTCTGTTCGCCAGGGATGAGTGATACAGCTGCCCTACTTACCACCATACTGGATCCCTGGGTGTAGCCAAGTTTAAAAGAGCAAGTGTGCACAATAGCCTAAAACAAAGGTAAAGAGCACACAGTGAAACGAGCAGAGAATTTAAGGAACCTGGGTTCAAATCTCAGCTCTGTTAATTACTATATTTACATGACATTGCACAATTCACTCTTTTGGAATTTCAGTTTATTGTTTCTCTCTTCAGAAAAATGGGGAATGATTGTGAGACTTAAAGAAGATAGTGTGAGGGACGGTGCCCAGCACACTGCTTGGTGCAGAGCAGTCTTTGAGGGCCTGTTAGTCAACTCCAAGTTACTTTAGTTCTCTGAAGCTGGAAGTGGGTGGAGGTGTCCACTATCAGGGAGAGGTGACCAGCAGACCCTGGAACGTGAGTAGGTTTGCGGCACCCATGTCTGATTGGCTATACTGACAGAGACAGCTGAAGTCATGGGAATTAAAATATTAATACCAATAACAAATGCCATTTGACGTTCAACATGTCAGGCATTTTACATTCATCATTGCGTGTAATCTACACAACAACCTTATGAGATCAAGATTAGCATCTGATTCACAAATGAGGAAACCAAGACTGAACAACATGTGAAATTTGGGATAAAACCCAAGTTTACTGAACTTAGAACTGGGAGTGCATCTTACTAGAAGAAACTTCTAGAAGAGAGGTAGATAGAAGTTGTAAAGAAATCACAGGAAACAGAAGATGGATCTACACTGAAATGAGGAACAAGGAGGTGAAGGAGGAAGATGAAAAATCAGAAATGACAGAGGGGCCTCGGATTATCACATTAAGTGAAGTAAGTCAGACAGAGACACACAAATCCCATATGATATCACTTACGTGTGGAATCTAAAATATGAAACGAATAAACTTATTTACAAAACAGAAAGAGACCCACAGAAATAAAAACTTACAGTTACCAAAGGGGAAAGGAGCATGGGGGCAGGGATAAATTAGGAGTTTGGGATTAACAAATACATCCTATTACATATAAAATAAACAACAAGGTCCTACTGTATAGCACTGGGGACTATATTCAATATCTTATAATAACCTATAATGGAAGAGAATATAAAAATTATATATATATATGTATAGCTAAATCACTTTGCTGTACAATTGAAACTAACACAACATTGTAAATTATACTTCAGTAAACAAAATTTGAAAAATAGTCAGAAGTGTGCAGGGAGAAAGACACGGCAAGCGGAACACCTGAGAAGCAAAGTTAAAGAAATCTCCTCCATGAACTTACCAATGCATTTCCTTTAAAGATGATTAATACATAAAAATCATGTCTTATATCCTGACTTTTGTGATAACTAACTTACTGAAACCCCAAAGGTGTGTCATTGAATAAGTAGCTTAGCTTCACTAAGACAGTTTTCTCACCAGTAAAATGGAGCTATTTGAAGGGCTCCACCTTTAATAAGTTAGCTCACGGTAAACTCTCAGTATAGTGCCCGAAACATAGTATGTGCTTAAAACTTGATTCTTACTAAATACAATTTAAGGCGTAAATATATTTATTTAAATATATCTATGAAGTAAATTTACATATATAAGTGTTTACATATACATATATATAAAACAATTTAACGTGAAATAATTTTGGTTTCAGAATTTCACACAAACAAGATACCAACAAAGTATACTATATAACAATTCTATCTGAGACAAATCAATGAAATTCTTGACTCACTAAGGTACAAAGATCAAGGAAATGAAAAAGCCTTATAAAAAAAAAAACCAAAAGTTTTATCTATATCTACATGTTTCAAATAGCATATATTTTAAATAATGTAATAATCACTGGAAGGTTTTCTCTTCTCCTTTCTGAAAACAATGACTAGAAAAGATATTTCATCAATCAGATCATATTTTCCTAGAGTAAACATACTCTAAATCCAGGGTTTTTTAAGTGATAAATCTAGCCACTTTAAAATAGGAACCAAAATCCCCTACAACTACAGAAGGCTGTGATAAGAATTATCGAAATTATATATGATTATATAAAACTATAAAATGCTTGAAAGACTTTGATTACATTAGAAACATATTGTGCTATTTATATACAACACATAAACATGACGCTGATCTATATTATAAATTAGACCTAAAATTTACATGTCAACAGCAAGCTTTTAATAACATTTTCTTGCTCTTTTAGGATGTAAAAGAGTCTTTTAAATGATTTAGATAACTGAAATAACACTGAAAACTCTCCAAATAAGATTAAACTACAGTTTTCTATTTTTGTTAGTGAATTTCTCTGCTGAAAGCAAAATGCTAAATCAAAATCACTCCAAACTCAGAGCTGTGCTTTTAAGCAACAGCCTGTGACCCCCACCTGCTTCCACAGAAGGAGAACTCATGATGGGTAAACAGCCAGGCGTAAGTGGATGAAGGAGCTAACACTTACACACTTACATGTGTCTGGGTGGGTGGGTGTTGAGTGTCTCTTAGTGGTTCCTATTACATTGTGAACAGATCACTGAAAAGAAAAGTCTCTGCCCTGCTAGTCCTCTCCTTTCCACCCTGGTCTCCTGTTTTAAGGAGGCATTAATTGAGATATTACTCTTTATCTGCACCTAATATGTTCCTGAAGATGTTTTGGATTGTGAATTTTCAGTATGAGCCTATCTTCCAATATGTTATGTGGGAGAAAGTAATAAAGTATTCTTACCCCTCCAGAAAACCCAATCAACGTCACCAAATATGAGTAAAACCCTCTTAAACATACCACCAGGGAAGCCCCTTTAGTAGGTATTTTGCTTGAAGTTAGCAACAATCACTAAAGCATCGAATATTGTTTTCTTCTATATTGCTACAAATACGTGCTGTAATGTAGATGTACATAAACTACTGGAATGTGATAGAAAGACAGATCACCTACTTCACTCCCAAGCTTTTCCACTTCATATAAGCATTTCAATGTAATAATTTGGACACGGTAATCATGATAATGCCCACCAAGTTTGAACAAGGTAAGCACGGACTCCATCCTATTGGGAGAAAGCTAACTTACACCTACAGTGCACTCCATACTCTACCACCTTCACTCGCAAACAACTTAAATATTTCGCTGTCAATGAATGCAAATTGGTTACAGTAGGTTTTCAATTAGACTGTGAACGTTCTGTAAATGTGTTTTGAAAGTCAATATAGTTATAAATTAAAATATCACATGCTAATAATATTATTATTTTACTCATAACATTGACAGTTTCCTCTACTCCCACTCCTAGCTGGGTTGGGTTTTATGGCAGAATTGCTACTTGTCCCCTAATATCCATTCTTTCCATCTTACATTGTAAGAAAAAATAACCTGTCATTTTACCTGGGTACATGATGGTTTGGAATAAAGATGATATTTTACAAACTCCCTTTGCACACATTCCACTTTCAGGTCAAGGGGATGCATGCAGATGTTCTATATGCAACTTGTGGGATTTACTCTTCAAAGGTTTGAGTGAGTCCTGCATTGTCCCCTTCCTCCTTCCTGCTGGCTTGATGCAGATAAGTGTATATGAGCAGCCAACTTGGACCATGAGTGACTGATGTAGGGAAAGAAAGCTCGACCCAGAGCAGTAACAGGATAGGAGGAGCCTGAACTCCTGACATTGCGAGGCAACGTACACCTCCTAGCTTGATTTACTGCACCCTTTTTGTACTTGAGAGAGAAATAAACTTTGATCTTGTTATTTGGGGCATTTTGTTTTTATGATTAATCTCAGGTAATTCTAATTCCAAATGACACTGTGTCCTTTCTTTGTACACCAGACATCCTGGGCTTAAGCTTACCACAGAGCTTGTTGCAGGCTATTGTGATTAGCTATTTGTCTGGATAAGGACCTCAAAGGCAGACACTGTGCCATCTTTGCATTACCCAAGGACCTGGAAAACAGTACAGACTTGATACATGTTTAAAAGACTCCTTATACACTATATGGAGTATATCACCGGCAAGTCCTGTTCATCAAAACTTGTCAGTTTCAACACTAAAAGCCCTTACAACAGCAGCAAATTTTTCTTAAAGAAGACTTTCTTTAGAAATACATATTTGAGTGTTTTAATTGCAATAGAAGGAAACATTTATTACGGTTATTTTAAAAGGTTCCTATTAAAATAAATTTCACATTTAGAGTCTTCCTGGGTAAAGAATGAAGAGACAATTCCAACCCAACATCAGCCAGCTGTTTAGGTTGTGAAACGGGGCAAGTTCATTAACCTTTCTGTATCCATGGACATGTTTTTACAAGTGCAGCCAAATTAGAGAGGACTAAGTCATCTTCCCTGTCATATTCATTACAACTTTAATTAGAAAATGGATCTGGAATAGCTTGGAATGAAAAGAAAACAGCTTCTGTCCCTAGAACAATCCTACACACACAGTGGGTTCTCTGCTACGGCACATTGAAAGAATGGTTATTAATCGAAGAGGTCTGACTTTTTAGAAAAGAATGAATTATGTAAAAAAAAGAAGCTATATGAGGATGCTGCTACATTTCTTCTGCTGCTGATAATGACAGCCATCAATGTTACCTATGCTATTTATTCAGGCTTATCCCATGTCTGGCACCATCCCAGGAGCTTTACATAAAACCAACTCATTTCACCAAAAGCAGGGCATACTCACTGTCATCATGGGATGAAGACAATAGGATGTGAGGTTAGGTACCTTTGCACGAGTTCGTCCTGTTACTAGTGTGCTTTTGAGCACTCCCTGTCTGCTAGACAATCTTCTGCGGGTTTAAACATCACACCACACCACTAGCTAGAGAGAGTTAGTATTCACCCTTCACAGGTGTGGACAAGGAAAGGTAGTGAAGGTAAATCGCTTGTCCAACATCACAGCCAGTGAGTGGCAGGCTGGGATTAAAAGTAACACAAGGTAGGAACCCAGAGCCCCACTCCCGACCACTGCGCTGTGCTTCTCTCATGGGAACAGCTAGAGCAGGAGGTGTAACTGACCCAGGCCCATCTTCACTGCTCTACAAACCCCTCGCCGCTGTGTGGAGACCACACACACCATGGGCTGCTCCCAGGCCATCTCTGAGCCAGGCAGGGATGCAAAGGCCAATTTTGTTCCCGGGAGAAAAGGTAGTCCCTCACCTCATCACCGATGTTGGCTTAAAAGCTTTCTAAGAGCTTTGTGGAACCTTCTTTAGACCACACAGCAATCTAGGATGTTTCCACCCAACCTCCCCTCCTTCCTCCTTCCACCCTTCACGAGGGGTCAGATTTGCATCCAATGAGTCTCCCAGCCTTTTCTGACTCTACCTTCTCTCATCCTGGGCATTTCCTCTAATAGGATCCTTGCCTCTGTTCTTGGCATCTGCTTCTCCAGGAACCAGACTGACACAGTTTTGATGAGTTAGTTCTCCTTGGAGCTCTTGGGGAGAGGAATTAGACTAGTTCTCTGGTGAGAAGGGAGGGCACTTCTGTCACTGTTCAGACCCTCCTGAAGAAGAAGAAGCCTGAGAGAGAAAAGCTGGGGTACCTCAGGACCCACTGCATCATCGTTGGCAGGAGGAGCTCAGAATTTGGGGGTTGGTTCACCTCGTCTAACGGAAAGCAGAGTAGGAACCTTCAAGGGGACTTAGCCTCTCCAAGACCTCCATAAGCAGTGTTGACAGCTGCTTCCCTGAGAGTCAGTAAGATCTATATAACAAGGCCTGGTGAATAAGTGGACAGATTCAAGTGTTTGGGGAAACAGGGGAGCAGGAGAAGATTTCCATTAGGATGGTGGAAGGGGAAGACAAATGTCTGTCTGTCTACCCATTCTCTTTATCACTAGATTATAAGAGAGGAGATTTGAAACCAAGAGTCTTATTGTATGGCACTGATTGGGTCCCATGCACAAAGAATCTTTCATACCTTATTGCTTTTAGTATTTTTTTTTTGGCTACTCTGGTGGGACTTTTAGGATTTTTTTTTTTAATTTGACCTCACTTCAGCCCAGTGAATAAACCCTAGTGAGAAGTCTTTCATGTATGCTGAGAAGTAAAGAGGTCAGCATCCCTGAGACTCTCATTTCTTAGGGAGGGATGGGTAAACTGAGTCAGAACCCCTTCTGGAGTCAGGGATCTTACTCCCACTGTCTTTTTCCATCTAACTCATGTTCTCCAACTTGCTTCACCAATGTCCTTTTTGGGGGTACCCAGAGCTAGCCCACTAAAGGGGACAGCAGTCCTTGGTCATGTTTTACTGTTGCTTGGGAACTGCATGGGAAGAGGATTCCAGCATTCCTGACTTCCCCAGCACATCCCATCAAGCACTGTTTAAGGGTCAAGTGCATGCTTGAGCTGCAAAGAAGAGAAGGAGTTGACCATTGGGTGGAGACTGGGGAGGACTGTGACAGGGTCCCTGGTAGTGGTGCAGCCCCAGAAGCAGGAAGGAACGAGCTCATTAAGGCAGCAGAAAGAAGGCTAGAGCTGTGGAAATCAGCACCGAGCAGATCAAGGCCACGGTTTTTAGATCATCTTATACACGTTCTGAACAGCTGAAGGATTCTTCCCTAAAGAAACTGATAGGTTTTAAGCAAGGAGAACTTAGTTTTGTGATTTTAAAGGTTTACTCTGGCTATTGTGCAGACTATTTGAGAAGGACTTTTTGTCCTTCTTGTGCAGACATTTTATTATTTCCAGTGCCTCCAAAGAAACCAGGAGAAGTGGTCTTCTGAGGGCACAACTTGCATCACAGGATATCACGATATTAGTAGTAGTAATTATGAAATGATTGGTATATTATATTAATAAGAGTAAGAATTATATGCAGAACTTGCTTTAAAACTTTGTTTCAAATAAATATAATTAGTCACTTTCAAGTAAGAACACAGGCTCTGAGAGGTGGAGAGACTTTTCATGGAAGTGATGTAGCCAGGATTCGAACCCTAGTTTTCAGTCTCTAAAGCCTAAGCTCTTTAGGAGTTTGTTTCACCAGCGCTCAAATTTATGGTTGATCTGGTACAGCTCAGCACAAAGAGTACATGAAAGAACAAACCAAACTAGGTCAGGCCCCTACCTTCCACAACTTATACGATAATGGGTAACATCACATCAGGACAAAGGTCCTGGGAGATACATGCAAATTCACATGCCTACATGAGAAAAACTGCAAGAAACAGGATTTCAAAGACTAAACTGATAAAATTCCACCACTCTCATCTCCCTTCAAAGACATATAAGCCACACTCTTCCAGAGAGCCAAGAACACAGAAACCAAGGAGAACAAGAAAGGGAAGGTAGATTTAAGTAAATTCTCACCTTCTTTAGTTAGACTATCAAAGTGAAATATTTTTCCAAAACATTAGGCCGTTCAAATTACATTACAAAATCCAAAATTAGCATTTTGATTATTCCCTGTTTTGCATTACCTATATCACAGATTCCCTCAAATTTAAAAAAAAAATGTAAAAGGGTTTTCTGTAATAATCAACCTAACATGTGCACAGATATTTATATATGACATGATAATTTCACCTGTTTTTCCTCTTTGAAGTTTTTATCTGATCCACACTTTTGAAAGAAATGTCAAGTAAAAACAGCAAATATTGATATTAGTGACTTCATTTGTTGACCAAGTTTTGTGTTGACTGCAATTTATAAATAAATCTCCAATATAATAATAGTTTAATATGTAAATCAAATTCTAAATTAAAGGCCAAGAATATTTTTCCTGAGAACATATATGAGAGCACTCATAAGTCTGATTCCACTCCAAATTTATATAAATATTTTCTTCCTATGAGTTATTTTCATCTATGAGTTCAGAGAATTCTCATACCTCAAACATGAATGAATCCAACAAATAGAACTTTTGGCATGAGATTATAAGAGCCATGCAGTTTGTACATCTCACCCCAGAACTCCACAGTGTATCCACACAGGGCATGACTCACGCTGCTACCTCTAGCTACAGTCTCATCTCATCAGGCAGGTCACCTAATGAGCCATCAGAGGACTTAATGCCCAGAGACTGTGATTGTGGTACTTTCTATCATCCACTGAATCATTTAGCAGCATTCTGAAATTCAAAGCAGAATTCCTGTCGAAATGATAAATTCTTCACTGGGGGGAGATTATCTGCCCAATTGAACAGTGATCTTTTTTATGCCGGCCTCTCACTGTTGTGTCCTCTCCTGTTGCGGAGCATAGGCTCTGGACGCACAGGCTCAGCGGCCATGGCTCACGGGCCCAGCCGCTCCACGGCACGTGGGATCTTCCCAGACCGGGGCACGAACCCGCGTCCCCTGCATCGGCAGGCGGACTCTCAACCACTGCGCCACCAGGGAAGCCCCCTAGAGACACTCTTTACTTGGGTTCCAGGATACCATACTCTCTGTGTTTCCTCCTCCTTTCCTAGCCTCTAAACGGTGGAGTGCCCCAAGGCTCACACCTGAGATCCTGCTTTTTTCTACCAGGGTTCTCATCCTTTAAATGCCATCTGTATACTCGTAACTTTCAAAATAGATCTCCAGCTCAGATGTCTCCTTAGACTCTAGATCTGTGTGAATAACTGCCTAACCTATTTCTCCATCTAGGATGTCTAAAAAGCTTCTCAGAGTTTACACGTCTACCAGCAAACTCCTGATATTCCAACCTCCCCCTACAACATACAAGATCTGTCCATTTAAAAGATTTCCCTATCTAAGTAAATGAAAACTTAATTTTATATTTGTTCAAGCCAAAAAAAAAAAAAAAACTTAGTCATCATTGACTCTTCTTTCTCTCACACTCTATATTTCATCTGTAAGGGCATCCTTTCAGCTCTACTTGTAAAATAAAGAATCTAACAGATTTTTAAAACCTAGACTTCTACAACTATTACCAAAGTCATTGCTTCTCAGGGTTGTTACTGCAACAGCCCCCCCGGTGATGCTCTTGTTTCCATCCCTGCACCCCTATGGCCATGCTCAGCACAGCAGCCAGAGTGATCTCGTTAAAATTCACCTCTGGTCATGTCCCTTCTGGATTTTTCACACACGATTGGAAAGATGGAAAGAATCACATCTAGAGAAGCCCTAGGTATCATCTCAAGAAGCAAAGTGCAGTTTAAGCAGACCACCATAATGGCAACTGTCTATCACCCAATCACAAAAACCAAATGATTACCACCACGACCGTTCTGGCCAGAAATATACCTCAGCCTTAATGTGATTGTGTTAGAATGAAATTAGGTAATAACTTAATCAAAATATTTGAATATTCACACTGAGCAGGGCTAAGAATGAGTGATAAACACTAACAGAAGGAGAAGACTCTTACCACAGTCATGGTGAATGCACGTGTCACTGCCCAGGTCTAGACTACAGGCCACCATGACTACACCCTAAAAGGTGTGTTGCCATATGCACTCTTCTCAAAAGGCAAATTTTTAAGATTTAATGGACTGAACTCAGTTAATAAAACCAAATATTTTACTTCAGTCCATGAACACCTCAGCATTTCCTCACTAGAGCAGAAATAACCAGGACTCCCAGAGTATGACAATTGTCAGGGTCCCATGTCACTGGCACTTACTCGCCACGTGACAGTCAAGTATGTTTTACTTTCCCCATAATAGGCATCTGAGAAGGGTTTTAATTATCATCCGCATCGTATCATCATCTACTTTGTGTTCACATAAATGTACAACAAATGCCTCTCCAAAATTTTGCGGATCATTCTCCTTTCAAATATGGTTAAAATAACACTGCAGAGAGAATTATTTCTAGAAAGGGACAGTTAGGACCTCCCAACATCCTATCCTCCCTAAAATGAGGACACTGGCAAAACTTGTCAATGTTTTTCAGAACTTTGGAAAATAACACAGCTTGCAACAATCCAGGGAGCAATGATTCAAGAAAAATGGCTGACTCTTGGTAAGGACAGTGTGCTTTACGACAGTTTCACTTGCCCTGTTCCCATGCTTCTTCTCCTAGCTTCACAGCAGCCTGCAAAACCAGCTGCCCCAGAACCAAAGCATCCGTGAAAACCGGGAGCCTAGGAGTTAGTTTCTTAACCGGAAAAAGAAGAGCAAATGAAACTGAAAGCAAACAGAAGGAAATAAAGAACATAAGAGTGGAAATAAATGAAAGAGAGAATAGAAAGACAATATTGCCCTGACACCAAAAGCAGACGTGACCCAAAGAGAAAATTACAGTCCAATATCCCTCATGAATATTTATACCAAAGTCATTGACAAGTTATTGATACTAATGAAGTGAATCCAAGCAACATACAAAAAAGATTATATACCAAGACCAAGTGTAATATCACAGGAATATAGGGTTGGTTTAATATTGGAAAGTCAATATACCATATTAATAGAATAAAGGACCGAAACCACATGATCATCCAAAAAGATGCAGATAGAGCATCTGACCAAATTCAAAACCTTTCATCATAAGAAAAGCTCTCAGTAAATTAGAAATAGAAGATACTTTCTCAATCTGACAAATGCCATCTATGAAAAACTCACAGCTAATACCACACTTTAAGGAGGAAGACTGAGCTCTTCCCTCAAGATATGAAGAAGACCATCTGTTCAAAATTGTACTGGAGGATCTGGTCCAGGCAATTAGGCGAGAACAAGAAATAAAAGGCATTCAGAAAGGATGGAAAGAATACGTAAAACTAACTCTATTTGCAGAGGACAGGATCTTCTACACAGAAAATTCTGAGAAAGCCATAAGGAACTTATTAGAACTAATAAATGATCTCCGCAAGGGTGTATGTAGGATACAAAATCAATATACAAAAGTCAATTGTATTTCTATACGCTAGCAATAAAACATCAGATTCAACAACAAAAGAAATAACCCAATATAAAACTGCGCAGATAATTTGATTAGACATTTTCCCCAAAGAAGATACACAATGGCCAATGAGCCCATGAAGCTCAATTTAACTATTCATTAGAGATTTGCCCATCGAAACCACAAGGATATAACACTTCATACCCACCAGGACACCTAAAATTAAAAGAGATGGACAATAATAAGGCAAGCACGTGGAGAAATCAGAAACCTCTTTCATTGCTTGTGGGATTAAAAAATGGTGCAAACATTTTGGAAAACAGTTTGCTATCAAACAGCATTGCCTGCTACAGAGAAACTGTTCCTGAAAGGAAAAGTCTGTTCATGTGGAAAACTTCACTGTTGTCTTATTTTAGAAATTGCCACAGACACCCCAAACTTCAGCACCCACCACCCTGGTCAGTCCACCTCGAGGCACGGCCCTCCATCAACAAAAATATTACAACTCACCGAAGCCAAGGGTGGTTAGCATGTTTTAGCAATAACAGATTTTTAAATTAAGGTATGTACATTGCAGTTTTAGAAATAATGCTATTTTACACTTAGTGAACTATAGTGTAAACATAGCTTTTCTATGCACTGGGAAACCAAAAATTTGTGTGACTTGCTTTATTGCAATATTCACTTTATTGTGGTAGTCTGGAACTGAACTGGTACGATATCTCCGAAGTGTGTCTGTACATCAAAGAGACAAGCTTCCTCTCAGGCCCTGGCTCTTACATCCCTCGGGATGTGCAGGTACATTGCTTCCTTTTCCTCAAGGCTCCACTTCTGCCTTTTTTAAACAACTGGTTATTCATCCTTCAAGTCTCAACGTAAATGCTTCATTCTCAAATAGGTGTGAATGAACCACCCTCACTGTGTCTTCCTATTTACTATATCCTGTGTTCTTTACCTTCATAGAACTGAATTTTTAAACATTTCTCATTTACTTATTTTCCTATTATTTTTGCTTCCGCTCATCTACATGTTACATGTCAGTAGAGACCAAATCTATCTATCCAGCTCACTCTTGTATCCCCAGGATGAAGCTCAGACCAGACAATCAATGTTTTCTAGATGAATAATAAGTAAATAAATGTTGCTCAGAAGAGCTTTGTTCATGAACACAACAGGCCTTGAATTTCAGAGGTACTTGTAACAAAGGCCAGTCAGAGAAGGGTATTACTCACTGGCTTTTCTACACCTGATGGTTTTTCTAAGTCTACTTACTTATTTGAAGTTAAGGAAAAGAAAACTAATTTCTCAGATGATAAATGATTTTTTGAAAAGCTGGAAGCAATAAACTGTCTCCTAGCAATTGATTCATCAGCAAAACTCACTGCTGAGTCCAGTATTAATTCCTCAGGGGTAGGAAAAAGAGGAGCTGTAGCCCTAGCCCTCAAACTACTTAAAATCTAATCAGCTCGGTGCTTTGTGACCACCTAGAGGGGTGGGATAGGGAGGGTGGGAGGGAGACGCAAGAAGGAGGGGATATGGGGATACATGTATACGTATAGCTGATTCACTTTGTTATACAGCAGAAACTAACACACCAGTGTAAAGCAATTATACTCCAATAAAGATGTTAAAAAATATACATAATTGGAGAATGAGAACCAACATGGTGGACAGTTCATTCAAAGTACAGCGCTGTCCATAGTCAGTTGATATAACGAATCGATATTTGACCTCTTTGTTAGGGGCATCCATTTGGGTTACAGTTGTAAAGCAGTGATAATTTAGGTAGAGAACCCAGATGGATTCTGATGACAAGTTTACACACATCTATGCCCACAAGCAAAACGGCATATCTTATCATTTTAGTAAGTGTGGTAAAATCAGGAATCAGTGAAAATAGAAGGAGATGGTCAGGAAGGGGGCTCAACGGCTTCATTCATTACCCACTTATGTACCCACTCAGGCCGGCAGGCAGGCAGGCGTTCTAGACAGTGCTGTGAGAGGACTGAACCAACTGCCCTTAGGTAACTTACGATTTGATACCATAGAAGATAGGACAGGAGTTATCTAGGTACCAGGGCGAGAGCTGCAGAAATACTCAGGAAACTGAGACACTCAAAGGGCTGCAAGGTCTGACAGTGAAAAGATGCCTGAGCACATCGGGTGGTGCCGGATGGTCCCCCGCACACCCAGCCCACCACACGGCACCCTCATCATCGCCTCCTGAGCTATTTTGAGTCCTCCCTCATCTCTGCCCCTACTTCAGTCACTGAGTCGTGATAAGTCACTTAGGATCTGCCCACCCTGTCGGCTGACTGCTGTGCAGACAGCATAAAAGCAGATGCCTCATTAGGGGCTAGAAAGCACACCTGTGACCTGTGGGTGGGGGGTGGGGCCAAGCATCCCGAGGCTAGAGGGCTCTGCTATGAGCAAGGACAATTGCTCCACGGGTCGGGTCGTTCTCCCTTTATGGGATTTCTGACATGGATTTAGCTATCTTGTTTCAGGGGAATGAAAGGGTAAACAGCACCCCAGGTGACTTCCTTTCTTTCCTGTGTTCTTGACTTTCAACCTCTTCATCTGTTAACCACTCTTATCCCGCCCAATCCTATTTTTGTTGCATCCTGCCTGATTCTGCCCTTGGGTTACCTGTTCACGCCCGGGTCCACAGGCATCACTGGTGATCTCGTTTCTGGATACACAAGTGGTTTGCCTTTGCTCAGTGAAATCTGATTCTATCACTGCCCCCTCCTCAGGCCTACATGCACATTCCCTGCCTGCAAAGCTGTGCTTCTGGGGCCCCCTGCCACCCCGTGCAACTTTGGTTCTTTGTTCTCATTAATCCCACTGAGGTATTTTTAAACATTTTATCATTAGGATGCTATTTTCAACCCATTTTAAAAAAAATTACCTTCCCAGATGTTGAGAGTATTAGTGCCAGGTCTGACTATAATGATGCCAGAGGTGGTACATCACCCTTTATATTCTGTATGTTTTAGAACATCTTTTTGCTGTTAACTTATTTCTCCTCCAGCTGGAGCCTTCTGACAGCTTCTCTCAGTAGGGAGTTCAAGCAGCTTTTTAAATAGTCCTGAGAATCCACATTTCTGGAAAATGTTTTTCTCTGTGTTCTTAACCTACTACCCTTTGTGGGAAAGTTTACAAGTTATAAGTGAAACTATGAGTAGCAGCAAGATGGACGGTGAGGGGCAGAAAACAGCATCAGATTTACTCTCGGGTCTCTTGCTGACACATTGGCAAGTTTTAGCAAAATTCTCCCCCCTACTGTGTCTTTAGTTTTCACTTTTAATTATTTTTAAAAATCATTTGACTCGCTTACATAATAATGATGTGAAGATAATAAAATGAGCGTTTTGAGCTCTTTTGAGAACTTCCATGTCATCATCATCCAATTCCTCTATTTTGTGGAAATTTCTGTACCACATTTTGGGCAGAATAAGATCTTTTCACTATCCAAATACCAGCAAGATGTCCCTTGGAACCGACAGCCATGAGCTCTCAAGAAATGTAGCCCTAGAAAGCTATTTATACGGGTGTAGACAACCATAATGTCTAGAGTTTGTATCCAAATATACAGTAGAAATGAGTATTGTTAGTCAAAGTTTTAGACTCAATCTGCCCATGGGAATGAATGCTTGCCTTTTTTTCTATCCTTTATTGAACTCTTGTTATTTAGCAAAAATTTCTTGTCTATGTAATACAATATCATATGATATTATTCCTGCCTTTAAGAACACACTCTATGGACTTGAGGACACGGGGAGAGGAAGGGTAAGTTGGGACGAAGTGAGAGAGTAGCAGTGACGTATGCACACTACCAAATGTAAGGTAGATAGCTAGTGGGAAGCAGCCGCATAGCACAGGGAGATCAGCTCAGTGCTTTGTGACCACCTAGGGGGTGGGATAGGGAGGGTGGGAGGGAGACGCAAGAGGGAAGAGATATGGGGATATATGTATACGTATAGCTGATTCACTTTGTTATACAGCAGAAACTAACGCAACATTGTAAAGCAATTATACTCCAATAAAGATGTTAAAAAAAACAAAGTGAAAGAAACAGACCTAAAAAAACAAAAAAGAACACATTCTAGTGCATATGGGGGTGGGGGTAGGGAGAGGAGAAACAGGCATAAATAACAATAAATACTAATAATATTGGTTCTAAAGTGGCAAAGACACCACGTACTGTGATCATAGAGTAAGAAGTGCTTATCGTGGGGCTGAGGTTGTATTTGAACTGTGTTCTGATGTTTGGGGGAGGCTTTTTCAGACACAGAGGGTGGAAAATGTAATTCAGGACAAGAGAAGAGCCAAGTGAAACCTACCGACATGCAAGAAAGCATGAAGAGTACAAAGAGGCGTGGGTGGTGGATGCCTAGAAATGGAGCATCTCTCTGTGCAATGCGGCTGCTTCCCATTAGCTATCTATTTTGCATTTGGTAGTGTGTATATGTCCTTGCCACTCTCTCTATGCCTAGAAATGGAGCACGCGGTCAGCCTGCCAAGGGTCTTCATGGTCAGCAAAGGAGGCTGAGTTTCCTTCTTCAGGTTGGCTGAGATTTCTGGCTTCAGGAAAAGAGTGGAACTGATGACTCTAATGGACACTGGGAAATGCACTGACCATAAGCAGAGCACCTGAGTTTGGGTGTTTTACACTTGGGATGACTGAGGAACATACAGGTAGGGATAGTCAGTCAACAGAACACACAGCATAACCTGCCTGTCATGTGTGTCTGTATGTGTGTGCATCACAGTGGTGGCTGAAAATCAGTGAAGAAATGGTAGCGGGGCATTGATGAACAAAGTCCTTGAAGGAAGCCTTGCGGAAGGGGATCGAGGTAATCAGTACTTGTACAAGTAAAGAGGAGAGAATTTCATAGAGGAAAGAGTTACCAACCGTGTCAAATGCCCAAAGCTGAGCAAGAAGTTTGAAAATGAAAGCAAAACAACTGAATTTGGCAGTTGGAAATTATCTGTGGCTAAAGGGGGCAGGTTCCAACATACTGGCAAGGGCAGCAGCCACACTACCGTAGCTTAGAAGCCGCTTCCTTTGATGAGGTTTGGTTAGAAGACTGAGCAGCGGGGCAAGAGGAGTAGATTGACTGGGGGAGGTTGATTTGTTTGTTTGCTCGCTGAGGGATTGTTTGGATAGGTCAACTTTAAGTGTGACTCTAGGCTGAAGAAAAGAAGACCTGCAAAGATGAGATACTGCAAATAAAAGAATGTAGTAGAAACCATTATACCACGTCTTAGAAGCAACAGACTTATCAAGCACCAGTTTTTACAAGCTATGTTTACATTCTGTTATTAATACAATACAATTTTGTAACTTGAAATTTTTCTGTATCTTAAACTCAAACAATGAAAAATAAATAATTTCCATCAGAAAGTTTGGATTGTTATTTAAAATTACATCCTAAGAATTTTTTTGTGTGTTTGCCTTACTTATGAACCAGGACATTTTTGTCCCTTGACTTATAAGAAGCCCTATGATAGATTGATATCCAAGATGAAGACAGGGTAGAAGTGCAAACTCACACTGCTCTTTTTTCACCTCGTGCCCCAGTTCTCAGAAACTGACTGAAATGAATAAAAAGGACAACTTAGGTTCAAGCAACTTTATCAATGCTAAAAATTGTGAACATTGACTTACTATCTCAAATATGAGAAGTGTCTGCCAGATAGAGTATTTCAATTCAAATTGTAACGAGATGATGGAAGTTGACATTCAACTAGCCTTCTTTACAGTAGTAACAAGTCACAGGTAGTGGAAGAAATTATTATTTTTAAAATCACACCACCAATTATGAAAGAGGAAGGCTGGAAATCCCAGCGAACTACAAAAACAGAAATACTCCACCAAAATCATCTTATCCCGTTACTGACAAACATCAGTGGTGAGACTGGCAGAAAATTCTGGCAACCCTGCCTGCTTGATGCCATGCTAGCAAATATCAATGTTCTACTAGCATTAGTTTAAAAGAGGTGTAATACTTAAATATATTAATAAAAATGGAGAAATTTTAAGTTACCAAAGAACTATACTTCTTTGTCTCAAAATGCCAGACTCAGGTTGTTTTAAGCTGTCAAAATGCTTTCCAACCCAAGGGGGTTGGGATTCTTGCCAATTTATTTTGCAGAAGAACAGAATCTTACTAGGAA
This sequence comes from Globicephala melas, assembly GCF_963455315.2. Classification (NCBI taxonomy): domain Eukaryota; kingdom Metazoa; phylum Chordata; class Mammalia; order Artiodactyla; family Delphinidae; genus Globicephala; species Globicephala melas. The sequence continues at coordinate 8,639,528 of NC_083327.1, read as the reverse complement.
AACTTAACAAAAGGAGCACATATAACAAAAGATATGTATTGTAACCATATTTCCATCTGAATCTCTGTATCTCTATGTGTTCCTCTCACCACTAGTAGCCAGGGCCACCCATATGCTAATGCTAGTAGCATCTCATTCAAGCCAGGAGTAAAACCAGGATTGTCATCATCACTATTATTATCTAGTATGTTCTGGGAGTCCTTTACAATGGATTTCAGTAAGGAAATAAGAAATCTAAATATTAGAGAAAAGGAAATGAAGTTACTGACATTTGCTATTATTGTCTACTTTGAATGCATACCAAATTAAAATGAAATTACAGATTAAAATTTTCTTGAGTTGATCAGTTATAATATATAAAAACATTAAAAGAATTCTTACAGTCAAGGAAAAATACTGTAAAAAGGATTCTGTTTTAAAAATGGAGGAAAACACCCACAAAATACCTGAACTTGAATTGTGAAGAATGTATATTATAAAACTACAGAAGTAATTCACGGATAAAGAAGATGTGGCACATATATACAATGGAATATTACTCAGCCATAAAAAGAAATGAAATTGAGTTATTTGTAGTGAGGTGGATGGACCTAGGTTCTGTCATACAGAGTGAAGTAAGTCAGAAAGAGAGAAACAAATACCGTATGCTAACACATATATATGGAATCTAAAAAAAAAAAAAAAGGCTCTGAAGAACCTTGGGGCAGGACAGTAATAAAGACGCAGATGTAGAGAATGGACTTGAGGACACAGGGAGGGGGAAGGGTAAGCTGGGACGAAGTGAGAGGGTGGCATGGACATATATACACTACCACATGTAAAATAGATAGCTAGTGGGAAGCAGCCACATAGCACAGGGAGATCAGCTCCGTGCTTTGTGACCACCTAGAGGGGTGGGATAGGGAGGGTGGGAGGGAGGGAGATGCAAGAGGGAAGAGATATGGGGACATATGTATATGTATAACTGATTCACTTTGTTATAATACAGAAACTAACACACCATTGTAAAGCAATATACTCCAATAAAGATGTTTAAAAAAACCCTATACAACTAATTCAATGCATATTAAATAAATAAGAATTGAGTGGAATGCTATCCTTGATCTGGAATTAAAAGACTCAGTATTTAACGAGGAAATTCATTTACAAATTTAGTATTAATCTAATGGTAAGTTCACTGGAATCTGACAGAATTATTCTAAAGCTCATCCTGGAGAAAAACATGTACTATTGTCAGAATGTGTTTGAAACAGTAAAGGAAAGAGGGACTGTTTACTTTTTTAAGTAGGAGAGTATATTTTTGAGTTATAGTAATTAAAACAATATGGCACAAGCAGAAAAGAGACCTGAAACAAAAAGAGACTCTAAAATACACCAACATACAGCTAGATGCATGATAAATGTGGACTTTCAAACCAGTGGGGAAATACGGATTGATTTATTTAGCTTTCCCTGGGGCAGAGACTATTTCCCAAGCATGATGTTGATGGTTATGAGCAGTAAAAAGCCCCAAGTCCCTTGCTTTCTTGGAGTTTACATCCTACTGGCGGAGACAGGCATAAACACACTGCAAAGAGATACAAAACTTAGGGAATGTAGGGATGTGGTGTGTGTCCTAAAGAAGAATAAAACAGCCCAGGGAGGAAGAGTGGGGATGCAGTCACCAGGAGAGCTTGCTAGGCAAGGGACCCGAGCAGAAAGCTGGAGTCCCGGGGACAGCCTGCATCCGGACAGAGGGCAGTAAACAAGGGTGTGAAGCCTGTGTCACAGTAAATATTCTAAATTTCAGGAAGAAAAATAGCAAAACTCCAAACAATGTAGGTGAATGTCTCTACATAACATAGTAGAAGAATGCTCAAAGTATCAATGTCAAATTGAAAAGGGGGCCCAGGGCAACAAGGGATCTCACTCTGAGGGCTGCCTCTGTCAGTTTTCTCAGCAATCATTCCACACAGATGTCCTATTTTCCACCCATAATTCTGGACATGAACAAGTGGCGTCTTCTTTCAATCCCTATACATTTTATTATTTCACCATTAGACTTTTTTGGGAAGAGCCAGTTATTTTACTTGTTTTCTGGAGTAGAGTGGCACAGTACTAACTACAAAAGGAAAGTTTAAAAAAAAATTTTTTTAAGCAATGTTGATATATTTTACTCATTTTGATTTCCAATCGTTTGGTTTAGCGTTAGAAAAAGACTCTGTTTCTAGCCTACATTAGCTAGTTTCTCTCCTGCATATTGTAAGCGTGCTGCTGCCCATAATTATGATAAAATTTCCTTCTTTTCACTCATCCCACATAGAAAGCACACCTTGATTTCTGTGATGAGATAAAATTATTTTCATGTCTGCCGTTCTTATGCAATAACACCGCCTTCAAAACACCTCATTCCCAGAAGTCCTATTTAAGTTTTGCAATGATTTTAACATTCCAGCCTAAATGTTCAGGTTTTAGAGAAGAAATTAATGAAAGGGACAAGCATTTAAGGCACAAGAGCTTTGTTCACACTTCATTAAATATTTTAAATGGCTATTTTATTTTATGGCTCTTGCATTCCCTTTGAATTTTAGCTGGCTTGCTTTTTATCACCAGGAATATTGAATCATTCTGCAAAGAAACTTTGCTACACATAAGTATCACCTAGCTTATAAGTATATATATATATATATATTTTTCTATTTTCCATTATTCTAAAGTGAAGCTAAATTTGAAAACTCATGTCCAGGTTTAATCGTTTTAGGGGAAGGTAAAGGAACTCTTCATTAATATGAAAAAGTTTATTTCATCTCTTTTCTAAAATTATATGAAAGTGAACTTTGCCTCCCTCAAAAGTAATTAATTTGCTTCAGTATCATACTTTCTGTGCTGAGCAGTCACTGGGAAATATTTCAGACAAAATATTGCTATTGCTCTAAGGAAAAAGTGATTTATCAAAACAAATGTAAAATTCCAATAAAACTGCATTGAAGCAAATTGATCTGTCATTCCACATGTAAACTTTAAGTTTATTTGTAGTGACAGACCAGATGGTACCTCTGATTGATTATTGCCCACTAGTTATTAGATTGACACATTAATTTCATTGTTAATTTGAACTTTGTATAATTATCAAACCCACTGCAATTTTGTTTGGCAGATTATGAAGTTGCTTTGCACGGACATTCCTTTTTTCCTGAGAATCTCCCACCAGCAGCATGGAGGTCAGTTCATACTATTTTATTCCATCTCTGTCTGCACAGAGTTTTGTGCCAGGCTGGGCCCTTGTTAAGTACCTTCACAGGTGCTCTGTACAAGCCAGGTGATCAGAGGCACTATGGCTGGGAGGTAAGATGGATTCATAGATGTTTGCCATTTTCTGCCATCTTTATTCACAGTGGCAGAGAAAACACAGCCATTGAAAGAGAAGAGAGTAAAGCACAGATTACAAAGAAGAGCCTTGGATCCTGATGGTACTTTTTTTTAAAAAAAATATTTATTTTATTTATTTATTTTTGGCTGTGTTTGGTCTTTGTTGCTGCGTGAGGGCTTTCTCTAGTTGTGGCGAGCGGGGGCTACTCTTCTTTGCGGTGCGCGGGCTTCTCATTGTGGTGGCTTCTCTTGTTGTGGAGCACGGGCTCTAGGCGCACTGGCTTCAGTAGTTGTGGCACGTGGGCTCAGTAGTTGTGGCTCACAGGCTTAGCTGCTCCGCAGCATGTGGGATCTCCCCAGACCAGGGCTCAGACCCGTGTCCCCTGCATTGGCAGGCGGATTCTTAACCACTGCACCATCAGGGAAGTCCCCTGATAGTACTTCTTGAGCTATCCCTGAACCCCCAAGCCCAGTATAAATATTTTCTTAAGCCATTCTAATTCTGCTAACTGTAAATTTGAAAACCATAATAATGAAAGTATACAGAACCTAAAGGTATAAAATATAAGCACTTAGCATTAGTTGGGAGGCAAGGTTTTAACATTTTTAATACCGTTTTGAATTTAGCCATGATGCTCTTTAGGACCAACCTCATTAAGTGAATATGGGGTTGACTTAACATAATAGTATATGTTGAAAACAAAATTTTAGGATTGAAGGTGTTCTGAACTGAATGTATCCCCCCAAAATTCATATGTCAAAGCCCTAACCCTGAGTGGGGCTGTATTTGGAGTTAAGGACTCCAAGGATTAAGATTAAGTGAAGTCCTAAGATTGGCGCCCTGATCCACGTCAGGAATTAGGTTTTAGAGACTGGAGCCCTGATCCACGTCAGGATCCATGTCATAGGATTAGTGTCCTTATAAGAAGAGACACCAGAGAGCTTCTTTTCTCTCTCCATCCACAAGGACCAAAGGGAGGCCACGTGACGACACGGTGGGAACACAGCCATCTACAAGCCAGGAAAATACCCTTGCCCAAGACCTACCATGCTGGAACCCTAATCTAGGACTCACGGCCTCCAAAACTGCTAGAAAATAAATTCCTGTTACACCCACCCAGTCTATGGTATTTTGTTATGGGAAGGCAAGCAAATTAATACAGGTAGACCTCGTTTTATTGCATTTTGCTTTATTATGTTTCACAGATACTGCTTTTTATTTTACAAATTGAAGTTTCCTAGCAACCTCGTGTTGAGCAAGTGTATCGGTGCCACTTTTCCAACAGCATTCCCTCACTTTGTGTCTCTTGTCACATTTTGGTAATTCTTGCAATACATCATATGTTCTCATTATTATTATATTTGTTAGGGTGATCAGTGATCTTTGATGTTAGCATTATAAATGTTTTGGCATTTTTCAGCAATAAATTACTTTTTAATTAAGGTGTGTTCATTTTTTCAGACATAATGATATTGTATACTGAATAGACTACAGTATAGTGTAAACATAACTTCTATATGCACCAAAAAGTTCATGTGACTTGCTTTATTACAATATTTGTTTTATTGCAGTGGTCTGGAGATGAACCCACAATATCTCCGAGGTGTGTTTGTACACAAGGGATCATGTAGTACACACCCTGTACACACTCACACACACACGCACACACACACACACCATATTACAAATCAAAAAACTGAAAAGCAGAGATAAACAACTTACAGTTAAGTTCATATTGCATTACCGTAAAACAGGGTAGGACTTTATCATTTAATACTTTCATCCTTAGAAGCACAGAGAAAATGTAGTCTGAGGCAGAAATGGTTAAGGAACTAGTTTAAATTTGGAAATTCAATCTAGAAGCAGTCATTTCTAAATTATTTTCTTTTAATTTCCAACAGTGCCTTTTAGGTAGCTCAGTCTTGCAGAGTTCTGTCTCATCTTCTCTCTATATAAGAAATAACAGAGCCCGCATGCCACAGCTAAAGATCCCACATGCTGCAACTAAAGATCCTGCAACAAGGATCCTGCATGCCACAACTAAGACCCAGCGAAGCCAAATCAATATATTTTTAAAAAAAGAAATAACACCCGGGGAGTGGCTCACTGGGCTTCCCCTATATCACACGTCCTTTCATCTGAGGAGCAGGGAACCATGGCTCAGCATGACTGGCAGAAACAGCATCAGTTCTTCACTGTGAAGAAAATTCTATGACCTTAGTCTAGTTCTTGATATGTTAATGGATCTAACACAGTTCAGAAAATCGATTTCTTTCTAACAAAGCCTATCTCTCAGAATCATTTCTTTACTGTTGAGACACAGAAGCAGAATGATGAAATTTTCCTACCAGCAGTATACACACCTCTCCCTCCCTGGGCACTAAGTATCGCTTTGGAGCTTTGGAGATGGAAGCATGCCAGATAACATAATTTAAGGGAGAAATGATCATACATCATTTAAATATGCTTAAAATACAATCTCCATCCATTCCACTGACAAAACTGGGACTGCTGCTTCTGGTTCATTTTATTTTCCTTTCTTCAAAGCATAGCTGGTGACACTGATGAGCCTTTTGGGTGGCTATCACGGCACAGTGGAGCATTACCAGACAGCTGAGTCTAAAACCTACCATTGGGATAAAGCTCAGGAATGGAGTGAGACTCAGTGAGTGAGTGATGGAACGGTTTAGCACATTCCTTGGGCAATTAAAAATCTGTATTTACACCATGACCAAATGTCCCCATGACGTTGTCAACTGACTTGTCCAGAGTCCATCAAAATGTTTTAACCGTGGTGCACCCTGTATTTGATGCTTCCTCGAAGCAGCCACTCACTACCATCACATTTATCCTTCCATCCATCACCTGAACTGTTGATTTATTGGCATGTCCACAAATGGCAGGGTGAAGAAGCAGAGGGTTTCTACTACACGTATTTGATGGAAACATTTTCTCTTTTTCTCTAATAAAATGTTTTACCAAACCCCGAAAGGTTTGGGTTTATCTTTTTGAAGATCAAGTTTATAGTAGTAATACTGAATTCCCCACATAAATCCTCTACATTTAAAACGACAACGGAGGTGAAATAAACAAAAGGAGCTGAGGAATTCCAGTTACTATCTTCCACAAGCTGTCTTGATAAAGCCAAGTAACTAATCACTTTCCACTCTCACCGACTTAGAATTCAATACCCTTGAATCGTAGTTACCTAAGGACCATTTTTAGAAAATAAAGCATTGCCAAAAATCACATAAAAAATGTTTCAAGATTTCTTGAACAGTGTTCATTCAATCCATGACACTGTAAAAGAAGTCAGTTTGTGACTATTTAACTGCAATAATATATAATGTGTACATTTTAGCCATAATTTTACAAAGAAATCCAATTTTAAAAATTCTAAGGAAATAGCCTCCACCACACCCCCCTTATGTGAAAGCTTAGATAGAATCCCTTATGAACCAAACAGTGTAAAGTTTATAGATTGAAAATAATGATAAACCTGGAAAGAATAACTGTTTATATGGGTTCAACCTGCAACTTATACAAAACTTTCACTCTTTAGAAGTTCTAAGTAGACATGGTCGGCTGGACTAATTTGTGATTACTTTGTCCTTATACACCAAAGACAGGAAGATGAAGAGGAATTTTACACCATGATTGACTTCTACCCAGGAAATCTTCCCATTTAAAAAGTATTCAACAATTAGTCAATGTGCCAATCATACCAAAATAGCAAAGTTCCTGTTTATGTTTCTATTCTGCTGTCATGAACTTTGGGCTTAAAAACAAACAGACAGACGTCAGCAGATTCCACCTGGAACTTTCTTTTCCTTTCCTCATAGTGTTGGAAACAACAACAAAAATTTAAATTCACAGAATGAAAAGGCCTTGACAGACCTGCTGACAAGTTAATATCTGAACCGAAGGCAAAAGAGTCTTCTTTCTTCTTTAAAATGTTGAGGTCTAAAACTCAAAATCATCTCTTTACAGAGCATGCTTATGTCCTAACCACCTGAATATCAGGAAGCAGCTTCATCTATGACTAGTCAACATCTCAACTGATTTTATTAAATCCAATTTCTCCTTACCTGTCTTCTGTGTATTTAGATAAGAAGAATCTGTTTAAAATGCACTTGCTTTGGATTGGAAGAGTAAACATTGTGAAAATGACGCTACTACCCAAAACAATCTACAGATTCAATGCAATCCCTATCAAACTACCACTGACATTTTTCACAGAACTAGAACAAAAATTTCACAAATTGTATGGAAACACAAAAGACCCCGAATAGCCAAATCAATCTTGAGAACGAAAAATGGAGCTGGAGGAATCAGGCTCCCCGACTTCAGACTATACTACAAAGCTACAGTAATCAAGACAGTGTGGTAGTGGCACAAAACATAAATATAGATCAATGGAACAGGATAGAAAGCCCAGAGATAAACCCACGCACATATGGTCACCTTATCTTTGATAAAGGAGGCAGGAATGTACAGTGGAGAAAGGACAGCCTCTTCAATAAGTGGTGGTGGGAAAACTGGACAGGTACATGTAAAAGTATGAGATTAGAACACTCCCTAACACCATACACAAAAATAAGCTCAAAATGGATTAAAGACCTAAATGTAAGGCCAGGCACTATCAAACTCTTAGAGGAAAACATAGGCAGAACACTGTATGACATAAATCACAGCAAGATCCTTTTTGACCCACCTCCTAGAGAAATGGAATTAAAAACAAAAATAAACAAATGGGACCTAATGAAACTTCAAAGCTTTTGCACAGCAAAGGAAACCATAAACAAGACCAAAAGACAACCCTCAGAATGGGAGAAAATATTTGCAAATGAAGCAACTGACAAAGGATTAATCTCTAAAATTTACAAGCAGCTCATGCAGCTCAATAACAAAAAAACAAACAACCCAATCCAAAAATGGGCAGAAGACCTAAATAGACATTTCTCCAAAGAAGATATACAGATTGCCAACAAACACATGAAAGAATGCTCAACATCATTAATCATTAGAGAAATGCAAATCAAAACTACAATGAGGTATCACCTCACACCAGTCAGAATAACCATCATCAAAAAATCTAGAAACAATAAATGCTGGAGAGGGTGTGGAGAAAAGGGAACACTCTTACACTGCTGGTGGGAATGTGAATTGGTACAGCCACTATGGAGAACAGTATGGAAGTTCCTTAAAAAACTAAAAATAGAACTAGCATATGACCCAGCAATCCCACTACTGGGTATATACCCTGAGAAAACCATAATTCAAAAAGAGCCATGTACCAAAATGTTCATTGCAGCTCTATTTACAATAGCCAGGAGATGGAAGCAACCTAAGTGTCCATCATCGGATGAATGGATAAAGAAGATGTGGCACATATATACAATGGAATATTACTCAGCCATGAAAAGAAATGAAACTGAATTATTTGTAGTGAGGTGGATGGACCTAGAGTCTGTCATACAGAGTGAAGTAAGTCAGAAAGAGAAAAATACCGTATGCTAACACATATATATGGAATCTAAGAAAAAGAAAAAAATGTCATGAAGAACGTAGGGGTAAGACAGGAATAAAGACACAGACCTACTAGAGAATGGACTTGAGGACATGGGGAGGGGGAAGGGTAAGCTGTGACAAAGCGAGAGAGAGGCATGGACATATATACACTACCAAACGTAAAGTAGCTAGCTAGTGGGAAGCAGCCACATAGCACAGGGAGATCCGCTTGGTGCTTTGTGACCACCTAGAGGGGTGGGATAGGGAGGGTGGGAGGGAAGGAGCCACAAGAGGGAAGAGATATGGGAACATATGTATATGTATAACTGATTCACTTTGTTATAAAGCAGAAACTAGCACACCGTTGTAAAGTAATTATACTCCAATAAAGATGTAAAAAAAAATGCACTTGCTCATTTAAATTCCAATTAGCAGTCCACTGAAAATAAAATGTGATTGTTTGAAAATTAAAAACAAAAAGAAAGCCTCTGCAGCACGTTCTCTGGATAAGCTCTTGTCAACTACAAAGCGGCACTTGCCATCCACCTCTACAAGGATTAAACCATGTGTCACTGCAGCTGCTGATTTTCAACCCCACTGAAAGGAGTTCAAGTGGAGAGCAGAAATGAGGCCCTCTGTGCTCTGGGAAAAACTGGCGGAACAGGTGTTCAGATAGTTAGATATTTTCAGGAGCCAATTTTTTCTGGACGCGGTCCTCTCACTGTGGTGGCCCCTCCTGTTGCGGAGCACAGGCTCCGGACGCGCAGGCTCAGCAGCCATGGCTCACGGGCCCAGCCGCTCCGCGGCATGTGGGATCTTCCCGGCCCCGGGCACGAACCCGTGTCCCCTGCATTGGCAGGCGGACTCTCAACCACTGCGCCACCAGGGAATCCCTCATGAGCCAATTTTATGAGCCCAATTCTTGTATCTCCTCATATCTAGAAAAACACTCAAATCCTTCATGGTGATGACTGCTCCTCGTGACTAGCAGAAACCTTCTGTAATAAAAAAATATGTGCTTGATTGTACGTACTCCCCATTCACCAAAATCACATATATCCTGACCTTCACCCCTACCTCTTTGGAGCAGTTTCTCAGAGCTCTCTGAAATGTTGTCTCCTGGGCTCTAGTCCTCATTTTGCCCCAAATAAAACTTAATAGGAAACTCTCACGTTGTGCATTTCTTTAAAGTCTACACCTTGATTGGCATGCGTTGCATTCCTCTGGAAACCTGGCACCGCTCTCTGCGTTGGTGGAAAGCAGGCAGCCCAGCCTCAGGGGAACCACCTGGCTTTACCATCCTCTCCCTGGGTAACACTGGGCAGTGTGGTCCTTTGATCTCTGAACCTCAGTGTCTTGGCACAAGCAGTGAGGTAGATTGGATGATCCTGTAAACTCTGTCAGCTCTAAAATCTGATTTTTCTATTTGATATGATTTTAAGAGTAAAGGAGAACAGACAGGTTAGCACACCTTTGTGTGAGTTGTGGCAGCTGGAAGTAATTACCTAAACTCTGCAGACTCCTGTTACGATGTATTTGTATCTTCCATTCCGTCTGTGACTCCCGTAAATTCCTACAGTACTTTCTTGTCCATTTTTTTTGCATGTAACATATAATACTCCCTACTTTTTAAGTGTTAGACTGTAACTCTGCTACTAAATTGAATATCCTTGAGGGAAGGGAGCAGATCTGATTTCATGGCTGATCCCTTCACATAAGTACATTTTGTACACAGCACGTGCTTATGTTTGATGAGTAAATAAATGTTGAATAAACTACACTCAACTTTGGGGATACTTGTTAAAGATATAGCCATTTATATAACCTAAAAAAAGGATCTGGGTTTTAGGATGTACTACTAAAAGAAAAAGAAAGGACGTGGTCAAGCAAATGGTAAAGTAAATGGTAAAACGTTAGACATTTTTAAAAACACATTCAGATGGTCTGAGTAAATTGACATAAAATACTGTTAAAAATTTGAGGTTTTTTTCTTTTAATGTAAAAGGACAAGTGACTCAGAACCTTGAGGCAATTTCAAAAATAAAGTCTGCAATTTAAAGGAAGTCATTTATAAAAATAAGGCAGTTACTATATGCCTTTCAGTGTAGCTTAGAGAAGAGAGCTCTAAGTAAAAGGAATAGAATTGAGTTGAGGCTGGTAATTTTTACCTTCTAAAAGATCCACTGCTTTTTCTAGATTCATTCTAGTTCTTTAAATATTATTTAAGATCAACATCTAACATTTTACCCAGAAATATATCTTATAGTATCCTGAGGTATGCTTTCTTAGATATGACAACACTCTGTTATTATCTTAACTGTTTAAAATATATTTCATGACGATATCTAAGACTATGGCCTGATATTATTAATAGATGCTATTATTTTAGAATCTTACCATCAGACTTGGAATAAGCCCAGTCCCTACTGTGTCCTGGCTGAGCTCTGCTCCTCCAATCGCACTCAGGCTACTCCAGCCATCCTGGGCCACGGGACACTGTCCTTCCCACCTGGGAGCTTGTGTGCCTCCTGCTGGGGAAACTCATGTCCCAGCTTCTCACAGGCTGCTTCTCATTTGTGGGGTCCAGGTCTCTACAGAGGCCATCTCTGATCTCTGTGTTAATGTATGCCCTTCTTTTATTCTCTACCATTGCACCCCACTCATTAAATTCCTAGCTCCTATCACAATCTCTAATTTTTTGATCTATTTATTTATACATATTTGCAAACCTATATCTATATAAGTTTACTGGAGTGTCTCCCCGACTAGAATACAAACTCCATGACAGGAGGGGCCTGATGTGTCCTGTTCACCGTGGTGTTCCTGGACTTAACGGAGGTGACTGGTATACAGCAGACGCTCACATATACCTGTTGAATGAATGAATCCATCAATGGTCACCACCAAACATAATCAAGAGTCTGTGGCTCATAAATGTCTTTTCATTTAGATAAAAACAGTTACAATTATTTGTCAACATTTTGTATGCAACTGAATTTTCTGATACTGTATGATAAAGTAAGCTATGCATAAAACATTACTCCACCTTAAAAATACTCTTCTTGGAACAAAACAAAACTTCCTTGCAGTTAAGGCCATAGTGAATGAAGCCTTGTCCATGCAACAACATGTATTATATAATAAATAAATCGTGCACACCAGTGTTTCCGTGGTCCAAACTTGGAGGGCTCAGATGTTGCTTCTAGAGTTTACTGAACTTCAGACAGTCATAATGATCACAAGAGTTACCAGATATTGAGCTGTGTGTTATGAACACCTGTGCTTTACAATGATTGTGCAATAATTAGAATCAGTTCAGCTTAGGCACATACAAGAGACATTGTTGCTGTATTAACAACTGGACAACAACTGGTACAAGCAGTACCATAATTTATTTAGCCATTTTCCTATTGGTGGGTATTCAAGTTAATCCAATTTGCTGCAGTAGATGTCCCTGTAGATATATCCCTATATATTAGCATTGTATTTCTGTCAGAAATATTTCCATAAATGGGATTACCAAGTCAAGACCAGGGTATACACCATTATTTTAACATTTTTCCTAAGAAAAGAATCTGGGATATATGAATTTAGGTCTCATGGACTCCAAACAGCTTAGTTAGGCAAAGAAGAAATTGGATGGAATTTTGAGGAAAGAAATGATAAACATATGGCAGTGGGGCTCAACCAGACGTGCCCATGGGACTCAGCCTTGAAAGTAAAGCTGGTGATATAACTTGAGGGCACTTAGATGTAGGAAGGGGGTTACTGCAGGTAGGGTAGCCTGGATCTTGATATCAACTGGAAAAATTTAGAATTGCTGCTCTAGGAAGCAAAGGACATTTATAATTATTATGGTAACATTTGCAATAAGAAGGCAAATGATTAAACAACCTTTCAGAATTGTAAGAAAAAAACCCCGTGGTCTGCTGACCCACACATACTTGAGTCTGAGCATGGTGTTCTTTTCTAGGCCATATGGACTCTGGTAGCCTTAGTTTCCTCAGGAACTCCTTGGGAAACAGAACTAGAACACCTCACTGTTCAAACGCAAATGCTTTCTCATCATCTCAGAATTACTCCTATTATCAAGTTGGAGAAATATCACAACAGCAAAAGTGTACTAGGGACACAATCAATGACACACCATAGGTCACTTCCTATTCCCAGCCCTTTCTTCTCCCGTCACTGGCTGAAGCCAGAGAGGCTGCCGGGCAGTCACCTTTGAGCCCCTGCCTGATAAGCCCTCTCTCCTCCTTGTCTGAATATCTTTGTTTTCAGTCCGAGCAGATCCTCCTGAAGGGATAATGATATTCTGTAACCCTAGTCAACCAATTGGTCCAACCAAGGTGGTCTTCCCATACCACAAAAGGTCAAGCCTCCAGTCTCTGTGGTGCTTGGTATCTTACAGGAGCCCCTTGGTTTAATAACTTCACTTCTAACATAACAATTGGCCCATTAGAAAAAATGTGGAGGTTGAGGCAGAAGCAAGATAATCTATCATCTCCACCATGCACAAAATCTAACCACTCCATCTTTTTCTTTGTTACTATTTTTACTTCTTCTGCTCATCTAGTAAATATTAATATACTCTGTGGATGTATAATTTACCCTCTTCAAATACTCTGCAGATGATCTCACCTACTCCCAGAGCATCAGTGTCTCCTCTGGGTCAAGGACTTCAGACATCAGAAATCTTCAGATGGAAATTCTCTCCTGAGTCCCAGACCCAGAGTTATGGGTTGGACATTGTTGCTGAGTTGAAAGCACTGTCACCCCGTGTCAATGCCTGACAGTTCATAGCTCTTGTCCATTCCGTTGGTTGGTATCTCATTTTAATTGTCAGTGCCCATACTGTAGTGGTGACTAAATATTTTTCATGTCACGCCTGGTCGCAGCACATCAAAGTAAACATGCCCCAAATGGGCCTCTGCGGTTATTCTCACTCCTCCCAATCTGCTGCACATCGTAAATTTCTCCGGCAGCTAACGCCATTACCGTCAACTCCACTGCCCAAGCAGGAAACTTTTGCACCATTACTACTTTTTCCTTATCCACATCTGTATCCAGTGATCATGTCTGGCTGTTCTCTCTCTAGATATTCCCCATTGCCAGGCATTGTCAAGTCCCTGGTTCACACGCTGTCATCACTTATCTGGCCTCCTATCTAGTTGCCCTAATTCCACCATCTCTAGTTTCTAAACCATCTCTCATCTAAAACTTAAAGTTACCTTCATAAGACACCAGTCGTATTATGTAATTTCAAATCCCACAAAAAATCTCCTGATTTCATCCAACAGGAACATGTAGGGATATATGTTAGATAAGGAATAAGAGTAACAGTACAGATATTATTTTTTTAAAAACCTTCCTATTATGAACCATTCTTTGTGTGAGACATTATGAACACCACTGAAAAAAGACCCAGCACCATTCTACTAGGAAGATGAAACATTAAAAAAATCTAATTGTAAAATATAAGACATCCCATTAACATTGAATTTTTTTCCCCAGAGCCAGGCTGCTTTTATTAATGAGCATTGCCAAAGTTTCAGTGAATGTAAAATCCTAATCTTATAAAGTTATATTGGAAAACAAAAGAGAAATTTCTCAATCTTCCTGTAAGTGCTGTTATAATATTGTGTGTCTGTAATTTCCTTTAGTTTTTAAAAATTGAAGTATAGTTGATTTACAATGTTTCAGGTATACAGCAAAGTGATTCAGTTATATATGTGTGTGTATATGTATATACACATTCTTTTTCAGATTCTTTTCCATTATAGGTTATTACAAGATATTGAGTATAGTCCCGTGTGCTATACAGTAGGTCCTTGTTTTTACCTATTTTATATATAGTAGTATGTAACTGTTAATCCAATGTCACTAATTTATCCCTCCCCCACCTTTCACCTTTGGTAACCAAAAGGTGAAACATTAAAAAAAACTATTTGTAGTAGTTAGGGTTACCAGATAAAATATAAGACGTCCCGTTAAAGTTGAATTTTTGATGAGCAGTGAACAATCGTTTAGTATAAGCACATTCCAAGTATTGCACGGGGCACACTTACACTAAAAAATATTGTTTACCTGAAACTCAAATTTTATTTGCTAAATCTAGCAACACTAAGTGTAGTAAACAATGGCGCATGCTATAGTATAGGTAGGCAAATCACGGATCTACTACAAAGGAGAAAAATGAACTCTGTCTGGAAGGCCTCCAAAGTCTTTAGAAAAGAGTGGACCAGTTGTAATGATTAAGAGTGGTTAATTGGGTGGATAATACGTGTGTGCGTGTCCGTGCATACGCATACGTGTGTCAGACAGCATGAGGGATATTTCAGGCATAGGAGAGAGCATTATAAAGGCAGGAAAGAGCGATTTGACAGAGTGTGTTTGCAACAAAAATAGAGCTGATTTATAAAGTTCTCCAATTTCCGTGGTGTACATCCTCCACCCAGGGCAGATTTCAAGCAACAAACATGGCGTCACTTTGACATGGAGTTGGTAAAGGATGTACTCCTGCAGTATTTCCATCCTGCAGATACAACAGATGTGAGTAACTCAAAAGAGTAAGTAGTCACAGGTAGCAGCATAATTAGGAATGGTAAGTTGTCAGTATTTACTACCTCTGTTTTAATGTAATTTACTTAATTGCAAATTTATATAATTTAACTTTTAATAGTAGCTCTCTTTACACAACCAGCTTACGAAATGTAACAGTTGGCTTTCATGAGAACAGGCATCTGTAAGCACAGCCCTGTGTGTTGTGAGCTGCAGGTAAGTCTGTCTGGTGGAGTATAAGGTGTCTGTGTCTGTGTGAAGGAGGACAAGGGTGGAAACTCAGATGAATGGGGCAGGGGGATGCGGGCAGTGTCCGTTGTCCGACATGCCTTTTATACAACTCCCGTCAGGCTGTATATGGACAGATACAGAAAGATGATGATGATGATAGATAGATAGATAGATAGATAGATAGACAGACAGAATGCTGAAGGTGTACAAATTCGACTTAATAGGACTCAACTTACAGAATGTCCTCCCCACCAGTGTGCAATGAAATAAAAGGAATATTGGAGTCAGAGGTTTGAATAGTAACTCCATCATTTACTGGTAGCCAGTGTGAGCATCAGTTTTCTCAAAGCAAAAAAGCAGGAAATAATGCCTTCTTCTGGAAGGAGAGAAAATGAATTGAGCTTTAACGTGGCAACGACTTTGTAAAACAAAAATTGCCAGAAGAAAATCCAAGTTGTATCACCGTGGATCCCACTTATCTTTCCAAGAGAATGTACATTTGCTGCTTCTGTACAAGGTAGAGACACACCCTTATCTCTTATAGTGTGGCTGCACCAGTAAAGCTTTTCTTTCTTTTTCCCTTCCTATTCTCTCAGAGATCATCCTCTTAACATTGGCTTGGAGTCCCTCTGGGCATGTTCAAAAACTTTACCTCTCATTTCCCCATCTGGGTCTCCCTCTATGTCATCCATGAATTACTTAGAATTTCAGAGTAGAGAGATGTTTCTCAAGCCTTTTGTCTTCTCCTCAATCTCAGATATAAACACACTGCAGAAATCAGATTATAAAGTCTCCTTGTTTCTAATACATGCTTGTTACAGCCATTAAAATGATCAGCAATAGCAATTTAGAATAAACCAACCAATAAGTAAAAAACAAATATTAACACATTTCATGAGTTTTGGCATGTTGCTAAAAGTAGGCAGAAACATGTAAGCAAGAGAAACATAACAGAAAGGAATAAAGATGAGGACAAACCACGAAATCCAGACATTGAATTTTAGGCTTAACTTGATAGGTAACAGCAAACCAAAATACTTTTTTTTTTTTTTTGCGGTGCGCGGGCCTCTCCCTGTTGTGGCCTCTCCCGTTGCAGAGCACAGGCTCCAGACACGCAGGCTCAGCGGCCATGGCTCACGGGCCCAGCCGGTCCGTGGCATGAGGGATCTTCCCAGACCGGGGCACGAACCCATGTCCCCTGCATCGGCAGGCGGACTCTCAACCACTGCGCCACCAGGGAAGCCCCAAAATACATTTTTGAATCAGGAAGTAATATGATGCAAGTGGGATTTAGGGAAGAATATCTTAAAAGCTTACATAGGATGTTTTGCTATGTAAATAGCGGCTTCATATCTGTACTTAAAATTGAGATACAATTTACTGCCCCCAAATTTTGTTGAGTTGATAAATATAAAATTTGTGCGGGAAAAACATAAATTAGTCCATTTGGCCCAAATCTGAACATTCAAAATAGGGTCTAGGAAGAAAACACAAAGTACATAGCAAGTCATCATTTTTCCTGCAAATTTTGCAACCTCACTATTTTGGTAACTGTATCCAAATCCTCGTTTACTTTGAATATTTATTGAACTAGCCTTGCAATTTGCAACGTTATCAAAATAAAAAACACAATTCCTATGCCAATACTGAAAGAAAGAACATCAAGTTCTTGTCAGTAACAACAAAATTTATTTTGTCCAGATAATACAATACTGAGCCTTTCCCTGTGTAACATAACCTCCAAATTTCATATTTTAATGACAGATAGAGATAGAAGGGGAGAACAGGAGTGCTCTAGGCGGCTTCATTTTGGTGTCCAATCCCACTGAGAACTACTGACCCTCTTCTACAAGAATTAGGAAACTAGAGAAGAACTAAAGTAGAGCCCGTAAACTCACGGCAGGTCTAAGACACACACACAAGTAAGAGGTGGTTAAGTGATAGGTGCTTTAGGTAAGAGAGCTGTCACCAAAGCTTGGCAGAAGAATAAATTCTGGTGAGGTGGTCGTTCAGGTCAAGTCTTGGAGTAAATGACATGTGAGCAGAGACTTGAAAGTCAGGTGGGTGAGAAAATTTGGTACTGAAACCAGTAGCGGCAAAGGCTTGGGTGGAGACAGGAGGGGAGAGCATCTTCAGTGAAGAGGGAGTAATGCAACTCTGTGAAACGTCTGAACGGGAAAAGACCTCGTGGGAGGTGAGACAGCCAGGCACTGGACAGCACAGGGGCTGGATTATTCACAGGGCGGCTGCCCTGTCCACAGCTGCGTGGGGTGGTGTAGACTAGAGAAAGAAGAGACAGCAAGGTCAACTAGGTTTCCAAGTGAAAGAGAAGGAGAGTATGGAATAAAAGGATGGCAGCAAGGATGCAAAGAAAGAGCAGGTGTGAGAGCTGATTCAGAACTGGAGCTGATGGGACCTAGTGACTGATCACACCAGGGATCCCAAGGTAGGGGGAGTGGAAAATGACCAGGGGTTCCCGTCCAGATGACTCGGAGGGTGGAAATGGCGCGAAGAGAGGAGGGAAGGTGGAGAAGGATGCGCGTTTTAGGTGGGGGGCGATGTGGAAGGATATGCAGAACTCAGTTTTACTCGGACCAAATAACATGGTACTTGAGCACCCTTAGGTATGTAAGGTGCTGTGTTGGTCGCTACAGAGAGTACAGTAGTACATGAGATCCCACTCATTGTAAGTGCAAAAAAAAAAATCTAAATTTAATCTATACACAGAGAGATACACACACAATGAAATCTAACTCAAAGTCACACTTTTTCCAAGTGTGAACTTTTCTCATAAATATGGCCCCAAACTATCCCCTGAGCTCTCATAGTAAATGACACTGCAAAGGACCAGCCCAAGTATTTTAACACTCTTAATGCTTCAAAGGATAACAGATGGTGGAAATAGCTCTCTGGTATGTTAAGGAAAGGCAGAACTAGAAAAATCAAAGGAATGAATGAAAGAGACTTTCATTCTCCTCCCTGATTCTCCATATGTATTCTCTAATTTTTCATGTTTATCAGCTCAGTTTATCATTCACAGTAAGGGGGATAATGGAATCCATTTTGGAATCAGTTGTCAATTGGAACCCATTATTCAAATCAAACCAAATCAAAGTTCAAATGAAAAGAAAGCAACTTATGTCAGGTTGCAATGGTGTAGCACAGTATTATGCATTAGAGCAGATCAAGGACTTTCATAAAATACAACCCCCGCCTTCAAAAAGTGAACACTACAGGTGGGGAGACAAAATACAGAAAAAATATGAAGAGTTAATGAAATATTTTTTTTGAAAATCAACTAAGGCAACCCAAGAAAACATGTCCCAAGGCAGCACATAATTTATTGACAAATGACTGGTATACTTTTTTATTAACATCTTTATTGGAGTATAATTGCTTTACAATGGTGTGTTCGTTTCTGCTGTATAACAAAGTGAATCAGCTATACGTATACATATATCCCCATATCTCCTCCCTCTTGCATCTCCCTCCCACCCTCCTTATCCCACCCCTCTAGATGGTCACAAAGCACCGAGCTGATCTCCCTGTGCTATGCGGCTGCTTCCCACTAGCTATCTATTTTACATTGGGTAGTGCATGTATGTCCATGCCACTCTCTCACTTCGTCCCAGCTTACCCTTCCCCCTCCCCGTGTCCTCAAGTCCATTCTCTATGTCTGCATCTTTATTCCTGTCCTGCCCCTAGGTTCTTCAGAACCGTTTAATTTTTTTTTAGATTCCATATATATGTGTTAGCATACGGTATTTGTTTTTCTCTTTCTGATTTACTTTACTCTGTATGACAGACTCTAGGTCCATCCACCTCACTATAACTCAGTTTCGTTTCTTTTTTCCATTGTATATATGTACCACATCTTCTTTATCCATTCATCTGTCGATGGACACTTAGCTTGCTTCCATGTCCTGGCTATTGTAAATAGAGCTGCAATGAACATTGTGGTACATGACTCTTTTTGAATTATAGCTTTCTCAGGGTATATGCCCAGTAGTGGGATTGCTGGGTCATATGGTAGTTCTATTTTTAGTTTTTTAAGGAACCTCCATACTGTTCTCCATAGAGGCTGTACCAATGTACATTCCCACCAACAGTGCAGGAGGGTTCCCTTTTCTCCACACCCTCTCCAGCATTTATTGTTTGTAGATTTTTGGATGATGGCCATTCTAACTGGTGTGAGGTGATACCTCACTGTAGTTTTGATTTGCATTTCTCTAATGATTAATGATGTTGAGCATTCTTTCATGTGTTTATTGGCCATCTGTATGTCTTCTTTGGAGAAACGTCTATTTAGGTCTTCTGCTCATTTTTGGATTGGTTTGTTTGCTTTTTTAATATTGAGCTGCATGAGCTGCTTGTAAATTTTGGAGATTAATCCTTTGTCAGTTGCTTCATTTGCAAATATTTTCTCCCATTCTGAGGGTTGTCTTTTCATCTTGTTTATGGTTTCCTTTGCTGTGCAAAAGCTTTTAAGTTTCATTAGGTCCCATTTATTTATTTTTGTTTTTATTTCCATTTGTCTAGAAAGC
Organism: Globicephala melas; assembly: GCF_963455315.2. NCBI lineage: Eukaryota > Metazoa > Chordata > Mammalia > Artiodactyla > Delphinidae > Globicephala > Globicephala melas. The sequence goes on along the minus strand of NC_083327.1, from coordinate 8,619,332 downwards.
AGGTCAAAAAGGATCTTGCTGTGATTTATGTCATAGAGTGTTCTGCCTATGTTTTTGACAAATGACTAGTATACTTTTTTTTTTTTTTCGGTACGTGGGCCTCTCACTGTTGTGGCCTCTCCCGTTGCGGAGCACAGGCTTCGGACGCGCAGGCTCAGCGGCCATGGCTCACGGGCCCAGCCGCTCCGCGGCATGTAGGATCTTCCCAGACCGGGGCATGAACCTGTAACCCCGGCATCAGCAGGCGGACTCTCAACAACTGCGCCACCAGGGTAGCTCTAGTATACTTTTAAAATACTTCGGAAGCTCATCTTTAATTTAAAATTAACCTTCCCTTTCTTCAAGCAAAGGAAATAAGAGTCCACTTACTTCATATATGAGGAAACTTAGGTGCAAAAACTCATGAGAGTAATTCTGTCCATTCTTCTATATCTATCAGATTTTATAACCTCCATGAATGTGTTTCAACTTGGGGTGAATGTCACGGAGAATGTTACTTAATAACTGATTATATATATTATGTCCACCAAACTCCCAACTATTGTGAATTCAATGAATCAAGAACACTGACATCACAGCAAAAGAAACCTATGGAATGGGAGAAAATATTTGCAAATGATGAGATCGACAAGGGAGTAATATCCAAAACATATGAACAGCTCATACAACTCGATATCAAAAAAACTAAAAACCCAATCAAAAAATGGGCAGAAGAACTGAATAGACTAAAGAAGACACACAGATGGCCAACAGGCACATGAAAAGATGCTCAGCATCACTAATTATTAGAGGAATGAGAATCAAAACCACAGTGAAGTATCACCTCACACTGGTCAGAATGGCCATCATCAAAAAGTCTACAAATAAGAAATGCTGGAGAGGGTGTGGAGAAAAGGGAACAACCCTCCTACACTGTTGGTGGGAATGTAAATTGGTGCAGCCACTGTGGAGAACAGTATGGAGGTTCCTTTAAAAACTAAAAATAGAACTACCATATGACCCAGCAATCCCACTCCTGGGCATATATCTTGGAAAAACAAAAACTCTAAGTCAAAAAGATACATGCACCCCAATGTTCACAGCAGCACTACTTACAGTAGGCAAGACATGGAAGCAACCTAAGTGTCCATCAACAGATGAATGGATAAAGAAGATGTGGTACATATATACAATGGAGGGTTACTCAGCCATGAAAAAGAATGAAATAATGCCATTTGCAGCAATGTGGGGGTCCTAGAGAATAGTATGCTTAGTGAAATGTCGGAAAGAGAAAGATATATGATATCACTTATATGTGGAATATAAAAAATAATACAAATGAATGTATATACAAAACAGAGACAGACTCACAGACATAGAAACGAAAGTATGGTTACAAAAGGAAGGGGGACAAATTAGGAGTTTGGGATTAACACATACAAATTACTCTACATAAAATAGATAATCAACAAGGCCCTACTGTATAGCCTAGGGGACTATATCCAATATCTTGTAATAACCTATAATGGAAAAGAATCTGAAAGAAAAACTGAATCACTATGCCGTACACCTGAAACTAACACAATATTGTACATTAACTATACTTCAATTAAAAAAAGGACACTACGACATTCTTGTCTTCTAACCTCCTAGAGCACAGCCCAGGATTGAGCAGAAAGGGAGCCATCAGTGGGTCCTCACGTGGATCCTGAAATGAATTACCAGCAGTGCCTGCCTCTGAGCAAGCCTGAAGCTTGGGGTCTGGCATCTTACTGCCTGGCTTCGAATCCTGCTTCGCTATCAGTGGGTGTAGGCACACAAGCGAGTCATTTACATTTCTGCACTTCAGGTTCCTCTTTATAAAATGAAGATAATCATTGTGCTTTATAAAATTTTGTGAGGGTTAAATGCACATGAAGTGCCTAAGACTGAAGAGTATATGATTGCAGTTATTGTTACCACAGTGGATAGAGAACCAGCTAAGAGCGAAAACTAGACTTTCTTCTGCCCTAACCTGATGCATAACTGGTGAGAGGTTCTGAGAATTAGGTATATATTCTTCTCCTTTGTGATGCTACCATATAAAGTAGCTCTCTCCATTGTGCCAGAGAGACTTCTTTCTTATGGATTTCCCTAAGGCAGCAGAAAAAAAAAGTGTTTATTTTAGGGAATGTAATTCCCTAGAGCTACATGCCTTTTCCATTTCCTTATTTTTTCATTAACTTTCCTAAGGAACTCCCAGGCTCAAATTCTTAGATATTTTTTGAGTCTTTCCTCTCTCTGTTCCTTTCTCTGGTCCATTCACTCATCCCCAAAGCCACTGCTTTTCCTCTCAGATGCTCTCTCTCTCATCTATTTCTTCTTAACCGCGATCATTGTTCTTACTATTATTAACTATGTCTGATCTATTTTAATCATCTACTAATTTGTCTCCTGCTCTCCAGGAAAGCCCTATTATCATCCATCATGCATACTTCTGAAAAATCCATCATCCTGAAACGTTCCTTTCAACTGGGTACCTCCACGGTCAGATACTTTCATGTGTTCCTGCAGAGTAAAACGAGGTTCTTGATCCAGGACTGTAAGGATGTTTATAAACTGGTCCCAGCCTTCCTTTATCAGTTTATATTCCCCAACTCCTTTGCCAAACATGCTTCTTGAGCCAGATTGCATATTCAATGCCCCCTTTGCCTGACTGCTTCATTCTCACTCTGAACTGTTACCCAAGTCGTTTTCTTAGTCTGGGATGCCCTAAACTCTCCTTTCTATCCAATGACTACTCAGTCTTGATGGAAATCTGAAGTGCTTCTTTTCCCCCCGTAGCTCTTCCTGACTCCACACCACTTGAGCCACAAGTATTGATTTATATACCCCGCTTTGAAAAAATTCCATATACATTTTTTAAGGAATTCACCTGATTTTTGTAAGGTACCTTTTATACCTACAAAGCCACCAACTTATCCATCTACCTGTCCATCCGTCCATCCATCCATCCATCCCTCCCTCATCTCCAACAGTTAAATTATAAACTACTTGAGGGCAGATCCTATTGCTTAACATTATTTTGGGACGCTTCCCTCCCTCATCCTCTAATTTAGTACTGTATTTAGAACATAGCTTGGGCTCAATAAACATTTTTTTTTAATTACAGAAAAAATATCAGATAACATATAATTAAATATTAATATAAATACAATGAAATGCTAAGTATTACTGGCTCTAACAAGTTTTCCTCACCTCCCATTTTGAGTTAGGTTCCTCTGTGCTTTCATGGCAATCTGTAAGCCCTTTCATAGTCTTATCCTCATACTTCATTGTAATTACTTGTTTACCTGTCTGTCAGCCCAAGTTACATCTTCTTAATAGCTTTATAAGTCTACAATATTTAATATTTGTGAAATGCATAATAGATGAGTGCATTCATTTATCTACCCAAATCATTTTTCACTAAATAAATATTTGTTTGCTGCATAGATTGCCAAGGTCCTGGGCATAATCTTTTCCTTTTATTTAATACCTTCCTTCTAATACCAGCAGAAGTAGCTGTGGGTACAAATTCTCCTTTGACTATAAGCTCCCTGTTTTTGCACAACGACCATCTATTCTCCTGGCAGAGGCAGACCGTTCTTGTCCTGGACAAAAGACTCTGTAGAAGAGCAGAGGAAATAGCAGTGATTCACAGAGTAACCAGGCTGGGCCCTGAGGCGCAGCGACTTTCTAATAATAATATTGCCGGTATTTATTTCCTCTCTACGTGAGTTTTAGAAGAGAGGTAGAATTCAGTGATGCTCACATTAATTTTAGTTTATGGAAAGATCAGTCATCCCAGCAAATGTTCATTTTCACTGCGCATCTCAGTGGTACATACCAGTGGTTTTCAATCAGGAGCCTACGTCAGGATAACTTGGGCAAATGATCTAAATACACATTTCCTGGCCTCCCTACTCACGCACAGCAGGGAACACTGGATAGATGATGGGGTGGTATGAGGTGGGGTCTATGCTTTTTAAAAGTCCCCCAATGCTTTTTTTTTTTTTTTTTTTTTTTTTGCGGTACGCGGGCCTCTCACTGCTGTGGCCTCTCCCGTTGCGGAGCACAAGCTCTGGACGCGCAGGCTCAGCGGCCATGGTTCACGGGCCCAGCCGCTCCGCGGCATGTGGGATCTTCCCAGACCGGGGCACAAACCCGTGTCCCCTGCATCGGCAGGCGGACTCTCAACCACTGCGCCACCAGGGAAGCCCCTCCCAAAGCCTTTTTATACCACTCCTCTCAATAAGAAACAGTAATAAATAAGAAAAGATACAGTCTATGTTTTGACTGGATTAGCCAAAATTTATATATATATAAAGACTTGGTGAATATTTGGTAAATGGATAAAATATTATTGAGATTATTGACTTCCACTTTTGTAGAATAATATTTATATAGTACTTTATTCACAACTCTCTCATGTACTTTACCTCATTTCATACTCAAAAACTCTCAATGAGATAACTAGAAACGATTTTCTTCCTATTCTCCAGATGAGAAAACTAAGGATTTAGGAAGTTAAAAGAACTGGGCCAATGTCTTCCAGCAAATGAGTAGCAGAGCAAGGACTGAAAATATATAGTTCGAACCCTTAAAAAGCTAGAATTTACTCATTATTCCCTGAAGAACTGCAAAATTCTTCTCCTTGGTAATAATGTGGATTACCTGCATATTTTGAATCCGTCCGCTATTATGAACCCAGATAACCTGAATTCTAGACCTAGATCTGCCCCTTTCCTGCCGAGTCACCCTGGGCAAGCCACTTCCCAGGTCCATGTGGGGCCCACCATACGCAGCCCAAGTCCATACGCCCTCCAAGCTTGGTTGTTGACCGTATCATGTGGCTCGACGTAAAGCTGACATTAACTCAGTCGAAGATTTTCTGGAGCTTGTGCAACCTTAGTTTCCTTAGGATATCTTTTAAAAATAATTATTTGGGGGCTTCCCTGGTGGCGCAGTGGTTGAGAGTCCGCCTGCCGATGCAGGGGACACGGGTTCGTGCCCCGGTCCGGGAAGATCCCACATGCCGCGGAGCGGCTGTGCCCGTGAGCCATGGCCGCTGAGCCTGCGCGTCCGGAGCCTGTGCTCCAAGAAAGCAGAAGGGATGAAGATCCACTAAGCTGGCTGCTTGGGGCTGGCCCTAGGCTTAAGGTAAACATGACCTTTCGGCTTCCTGATAGAATCAACAAGACGATAAAGAATAGGATTCAAGTCAGATGCTCTGCACAAGAGGGGGAAAAATTGCATTTAGCTAAAACATACTCTATTCACAGGAACAAAGGACAGGGACAGTATACAGGGGATAAAGTCCTCCTACATCAGGGTCACCAACATAGGAGCTGCTCAGAGGACCATTAAAAGAGGACCTAGTTCAGTCAGCAAGGGATAATTGGTGAAAGGAATTAATCACTAGTAAATTTCCACAAAACATAGCTGTTACATATAAAACTACTACAGCTCTACTCCTAAAGACAAAAACTCTTTTAATTCCCGAGAAGAAGTCATCTTCTCCTCTGAGCACTCAGACAGAGATAAACACAATATTATCTTAAAATAGTTACAGCAGAAAGAGGAGCTTTGTATGATTTTGTAAACTGGCATAGAATGACTTGCAGAAACCAGCACATCACACAAAGAGAATGAGGTCTATAAAAGCCACACGATTAAAAAAAAATCCTGTCACTTCCTAATTATAACCATGAATCGGAAATGTCAGTGTTCTCAGTAGTCTCTATTTTCAAGTTACTGGCTGTACTGACTTTATTCTAAAAGACAAAACCATGTTTTTTTTAGTTGGAACTTTTTTCTATTATCACCTGATCAATATGACCCCTGCTACAGTTGGTAATAGAACTATAGACTATGACACTGAATACCTCTTATAGTATAAGAAAAAAAAAGTGAACTTAGCAAAAATTGAAACTCATCACATTTTGATGTAAACATGTGGCTGAAAATAGTACAGAAACGGCTGCTTGTCTCTGAATACCTTCATTCATAATAAAATACATAATAAATACATACATAAAATAAAATACATAATAAAATAGCTAAAAGATCCTTTGCAAACGAAAACATGATCCCTTTCTTCTTGGCTGAATTTTACTCAGAAAAATGAGACACCTTTCAAATAAGGAGCAATATTTTTAAAAGTAGTATATATTTTAAAATATTCATTTCCTCTAGTGTATCCAAACACCTACAGAATTATTAAATCTATCCCAACAGAATGTCAGAGCGAAAAAAAATCACACAAGAACAAATTTATTTAAAATGGTGAAGTCTAATCATGTTTCAATTATTACTCAATTTTACTTTTCACCATTTTTCACCTTCAGTACTTGAAGGTCTTTGCAAATTTACCTAAAGTGATAAGGTGTGATTTCTAAATTTGTCACTTACATACGCCATTGAAGATACATTGAAGATACATAAACAGGATGCTTAAGACTTTATGTAAGATGTTAAAAAAAATTAATAAATAAAGTAATTAAATAAATTTTTAAAAAGAAAATAATATTTTTCAATACTCAAAATAAATTCTCTATTAAATAATAAAAAAAGGCTTTATGAGAACATGTTCCTACACACTACGCATTTAATGCACACAGGACCGATCACGCATGACTTGAAGCCCCCTCCCTCCAGTACACAGCAGAAATTCCTCTTCTCTTTCATTGCTTCCAAGGCTTCCTTAAATTCCACTAAAGTTCACTGAATTCCACTTGCTCCACCTCTATGGCCACCAGCAGAGTCCAAACCACCGTCATGTTCTGCTGAAACGACCACAACTGGCTCCCAAAGTCCCTCGTCTTCTTCCCACCCACTGGCCAGCTACATTCGACCATGATCCTCCCTTCTGTGAATGGCTTCCAGAGCTTCTCCACAGATTTACATAAAATCCAAAGGCCTAGATGGAACCCTTGCTCATCTCCTCCACTGCCCACCTCATCCTCGATTTTCTCTGCCCTTCCCTAACCACACTACACTGGTTTCCTTATAAGGTCCACTGCACGTACCATCCTCTCTGTCTCAGTTGCCTTCTGCTGGCTCTTCTCAAGGTCGACTTCTCAACTTTCAAGTCTCTCCTTAAACCTCATCTCCTCCCAGAGCCTTCCTTGACCTTGAGTCTGCTCCCTGAACAGCTTCCCCTGTGTGGTCTCCTTCCCTGCACTTCATTTAGGCTCTGGTTAAAAAGGAAGAGTTTTAACATGTACGTTAGTTTGTTGTTTAGATCTTCTCCTCCTGCATGCTAAGTTCTACAAGGACAAGGACTCTGGTTTGTTCATCATCACCACAAGTGCCTGACGCCAGGCTCTGTGCACGACACAGAGTAAATAAATATTTGTTGAAGGGAGAAGGACTAGGCCAGATTCACTGTAGAGCCAGCAGTGCTTCCCCACCACACACTCTTCCACCAGCTGAAGATGTTCAAGTCCCTTTTGCTCAATGGTACCTTCTCATCCGAAGCTGATTTGTCTTCTTTGACCACACCTGCACTGAGATCAAAATTCAGGAGAATATGGAAAAAATTGAGTATGAAATCTGCAGAACTTCAGGAGCACAAAACACCAGGAGGCTCAGGGGGAGCAGAGGGGCAAGATCAGGGAAAATGGAGAAAAGCGGAGGCTAAATTCCAGCATCCGCTGTCTCTCTCAGACCACTGAAAGGAGCCCCTGGATCCACGACAGAGGTGTGCCTGAGGTGGTGATGGTCTGCCAGTGGGTTGCCAATTTTCAGTGTTAGCCATGGACCTTCTTCCATCTGCTACTAGTGCAAGACACAAAGCTCTGGGCATCAGTACACACAGCCTGAAGATCACGTGTGGTGAGTGGACCTTAAAAGCACAGTGACACAATGACAAGGGCTGCTGTCCAACTGTTTACAACTTCAAAGACAATTTTGTCTACTCTGTTATCTACTGCAATATTGATATATAATTTTGCTGTTAGATACGTGATTTTTAATGAAAAATCATATTTTCAAGTATACACATATATGTAGATTTCCCATACTATTATGGGAAAAGTAAATATATTAATACATATTTTTCTCAGTTATATTTTTGGTCCTCAAGGTTGACTATTTTAAAATTAGGTTAACTATAAGCTGCCACATTTCCATGATTAAATTAATTCTAGTCCCATACATGTTGATCCTCAGAAGTCCCTATGTTATAATCAAATCTGAACAAAGATTGTTGTTGCTGAAACAAGCCATGCCCTTGAGATCTGAAAAATTATGTCTCTTAAAAGAAAAATATGGAGGCAGGCTCCCTGTCAATTCAAGGTTGGCTCATCTGAAGCTGTGAGAAGGGAAAAGAACAGTGTGTGTGACACACATGCCCAAGTCAAAAGCCTCAAGGCAGATGGTACCGGATGACCCAGTCCAAGACGTGAGTTACCACTGCACAGAGAGAACAATTCTGGAAAAGAGGAAGTAGAAGGGACAAAGACCGAGTGGCCAAGGAAAATCCCGAGACTCAACAATCTGAATTTTTATCCAGACATAAATTCATTTTCTGTTAAATGAATGAAATTGATAATTAATTACAGGACTTATAAACATCTAACTAACAAAACAAAAGAAAAATAGGTAAAAATAAAAAACAGTGTATCAAAACCAGTTTCTCAGTTTTTCTAAAGGTAATCAGAGAAACTCAAACCAAAGAATCTCAACAGTATTCAGGAACTTGTATCTACAAGGTCTTTTAGATACTAACTTTCTTTCTGATTGGTCTTTAACTACACAGAACCTAGACTCTGAGGTTACACTGGTAATTTTTATATGATTAAATCAGTCCTGCACACACACACACACACACACACACACACACACACACACACAGAGAGGAGAGAGAGAGAGAGAGAGAGAGATAATGTTAAGTTTATTTTCTGAAAATTAGAAAGCAAAAGTATCTATAACCTCAAATCATGAAAGGTTCAAGAGTTAAATAGAATTGACTTTTGAATGTCAGTTGTTCTGAAGATGTGGGGATTTCATATGATACAGTTACCTATACATACATACACAATGATACAGACCCATTACAAATGTTCAAACAAGAAGGAACTTAATAAGCATTTTTAAAAGAAACTTACAACAAAGAGAAGATGATGGCACCACTGGTGAAGTCTACCAAACATCTGATGAAAAATTATCTTTCACAAACTTTTCCTAAATAGAATAGTAGGGAATACTTCCAAGTTCATTCTGTGAGGCTAGTATCACCCTGATACCTAAATCAAAGACATCACAGGAAAACTACAGACCAGTACCCCTTATAAATACTTACACAAAAATCTTCAAAAATACTAGCAAATCAAATAAAGCAACAAATAAAATGGATAGCCAAGTGGGAATGCAAAATTGTCTCAACGTATGAAAATAAAGCAGTACACCATATTGATAAGATAAAAGACAGAAAAGCACATTATCATCTCAATAGGTTCAGAAAAAGCAGTTGAGAAAATCCAACATCCTTTCATGTTATGAACACTCAACATACTAGAAATGGAATGAAACTTTCTAAACCTGATAAAGAATATATACTAAAACCTCATGACTAATATCATATTTAAGAGGGAGAGACTGAAAGCTTTCCCCCTAGTATCAGGAGCAAGACAGATATGTCTGCAATCACCACTTTTTGACATCTGGATGTCCACATGCAAAAGAATGAAATTGGATCCCTACCTCACACCATCTATGAAAAGTAACTCAAAATGGATCAAATACCTAAATGTACAAGCTAAAACTAAAACTCTAAAACTTCTTTCTTTTAGAAAACCTAGGGGTAAATCTTTATGACCTTGAATTTGATAATAATTTCTTAGATAAAACACCAAAGCTACAGGTAACCAATGGAACAGAGAACTATTCAACTTCATCAAAATTAAAAACTTGTGTTTCAAGATACTATCAAGAAAATGAAAAGACAACTCACTAAATGGGAGAAAATATTTGCAAATCATTTATCTGACAAGGATATAGTACCCATCATACATAAAAAAAACTCTTACAACTCAATAATAAAGACAAATAACCCAATTAAAAATGGACAAAATATTAAATCAATATTTATCCAAAGAAGCAATACGAATAGCTAAAGAGCACATGATAAGATACTAAGCATCATTATTCATTAGGGAAATACAAATCAAAACCACAATAAGATAACCATTCACACATTCCACACCTACAAGACGACTATAACTAAAAAGACTGACAATAACAAGTGTTGACAGGATGTAGAGAAATTGGAATCCTCTTACATTGCTGGTAGGAACGTAAAATGGTGCAGCTATTTTGAAACACAGCGTGACAGTTCCTAAAACATGTAAACATATAGTTGCCAAATGACTCAGAAGTTTCATTCCTAGGTTTATACTTAAGAGAACTGAGAACACACGTCCACTCAAAAACTTGTACATAAATGTTAAAAGCTGCTTTATACAGCATACAAATTGGAAACAATCCAAATGTCCATTAACAGATGGATAAATTAAAAAGTGGTATATACATACAATGGAATACTATTTGGCAATAAAAGGAATGAAGTGCTGATACTTGCTGTAACATGGATGAATCTTGAAAATATTATGCTAAAGGATGAAAAACAGACATAAATAATCGCATATTATATGATTCCGTTTATATTAAATGTCCAGAATAGGCAAATCCACAGAGACAGAAAGTAGGTTCGTTTCTAGAAGCTGGGTTTTGAGGGGAATAGGGAATAGTGCTAGTGGATATTAGGTTTCTTTTTGGAGTGATCAAAATATTCTGAAATTACGTAGTGGTGACAGTTGCACAATTTTGTAAAAGCTAGTAACTTTTACACTTTGAAAAGGTGAACTGTATGTATGGCATATTAATTTTTTCTTAATTTTGAAAAGCAGTCAATCACCAACAAAAACAAAGGAAAACCAAAAAAAGACTGAACAGAAATATGATCTATGTACCTCTCTGGATTCGACTTATTCCTGATCATGTCACCGTCCACAGGAATGTAAACATTGTTTAAACATAGTTTTCCCTTGGCTATATACTCTTTTTCTAGATTTCTGCTTTCACATTCCAACTTTAGCATTTCTAATCTGACCAGCCATCCCAGTTTTCCCAGGACTGAGGGGGGTTCCCAGGACATGAGACTTTCAGCAGTAAAACATGGAAAGTTCCAGGAAAACTGAGACAAGCTTGTTCTTGTCTGATTTTGTATAATTTACTTAATTCCTTTTCTCTTTGTCCTGTGATGTTATCTATCCTGCCCCTTCCATTCTTTCCTTCAAACTGACACCTTCTCCCTGTGCTACTCCTTTTTTTTTAATCTTAAAGTATTTTAATAATGAAGTTATTTCTAAAATTCACTTTTTGGAGACATAAAATTAGTCTTATAGAAGACATACTTTTTAAGCTCTGTAAAACAACTTTGAAATTAAATTAAATTTATCATAAACTATTTTCTATTAAATATGTTTTAATTTTATTTTTTATTGGAGTATACTTGATTTACAATGTTGTAGTAGTTTCAGGCTTATGGCAGTGATTCAGATATATATATATATATTCAAATTCTTTTCCCTTATAGGTTATTACAAAATATCGAGTATAGTTCTCCATGGTATTTCATTTATGTTAATGGTTTTATTATAAAGCAATTGTTCACAAATTAGTATAACTCATCTAAGTCTCTCTTGAGTTTGAGGTATGAATAGCCAACTGTCTTTGGATGTTTCAATCAGAGATATCTTTGGACACTAATACATACATCTAATGCTAAATCTAAACTAGTTTTACTGCCTAAATTAACTCTCTTCCTGACATGATCACATCCACTCAATCTCTTGAGATAAAGTGAGTTATCTCCTCTTCACTTTGCTGTATTATCACAGCTAATGAATCACTGTACCCTAATTACACCACCCGGCAAACATTCTCAAATCTGCCCCACCCCCTACCTCTCCTGCTTAGACCTGCTTCCATCCATGGCTGGAATTGATGAGTAGATAAACGTTTCTCAGACTTTTAAAATCCATGATCACTTTGAAAAACTCAAAAACCCCATAATGTTATGTCAACTTTCAAATATCGTATTAAAAATAAAACCAAAGACAAGACCCAACATATAGCTTATGTCCTCCAAGTTAGAACAGTGTCCTCTTCTTCAGAGATGTCGGCGCTGCACCTTCTGAATCCTTTATTTCTCTCCCACTCACCATCCGTCACACACGCACTCTCACCCACACAAGCAGACAACATACAGATACGCACACGTGGACGCTCACAGGCTTCAGCAGTGAGTACATGTTGTAAATCATCCCCCACAAGCTGATGTTTCGAGGCCTCCAGGCAACTGTTTCCTCCTTCTGGAGACCGTATTCTAAAACTGCTTCCTATTCAACTACTCATCCTTCAAAATTCATATGAACCGTCGCAGGCTCTGAAAGTCCTTCTCTGACCCCGTCAACCACAAGGAGATTGAATCATTTTCTCTGTTTTAAACATACTTCTAATGTTGCAGATATCATGTAGTAATACCATTGAGTGGATTACGTAATGCTGCCCCCAACTTGGGAAGGAACTGCTTTATCTATGCATCTTATACCTGAGGAATAGCAGCCATCAAACTCAATTTATTGAACTCCACTAATGTTTTCAGTATATTTATTACTTTGATTAAGTGATGACAACTTAGGCAGCATGCTTAAAATATGGGACATTTTAATAACTGAAAAAAGAATCTTCCGAGAGTTTACACACACAGTTATCAAAATATAAAGTATATTGACATGTGCAGCCATCAACCTAGACTTGCAAAATAGAAGATACAAGTGACCCAAGTACAGTCACCCTACTCCCTATCCACCCACTAATAATCTATCTCTGTTTTCCTACTCACTATGCACAATCAACATCTCCTTCTCCAGACTTCTCATTTTCTCGTCACACCTATAGAAATAGAGTATTTCCACCCACTTATATGCTAAAACTGTTATGGCAAATGCCACCAATGACCCCTCTGTGGCCAAATTCAATGCACATTTTTTTTATCTCTTAAATTACTGATTTTCTGTGGCATTTGCTACTGTTGGGCATCCTTCCTGAGTCCTTCTACCACCGTGGTTTCTCCTGCTTCTTTGACCATTATTTCTCAGCTGAGCCAGGGGAGCTTCTTCTTTTACCTACTCCTTAAGCATTGGTTTTACCCAGGCGCTCTGTTATTTTTTCCAACTCTGTACCCTTTGTGGATGTTATCTAGTTCCCCAGCTAACTGAGTGCTTCAGGTTCATGTACCCAACTTTTTCTTCGACAGGTACCCTTAGGTAATGCACGGGTGCCCCAAATCATCGTATCACAATCTGAACTCCTCACTGCCCAGCTACCCATAGGCCTGATTTGCTTTTTTATCTCCCCATCTCAGCTGGCGGTCCTCAATCAACCAAACCATTGAAATGACAGCCCCCTAAGCGCTTTCCTTACAAAGCATATTCAATTGACAACTAAGCACCGCCTGTCTGCCTTCTTACTAAGCTCTTGAAATGTTTCCTTCCCACACCCTCTGCTACTCCTGTAGGTCAAGACCTTCTCTGGACTGTTGCAATAGTCTATTAATTGACTTGCTTGTCTCCAGCTGTGTCCACATCCTGTTCATATTCCATTATCCCTACTTCTGCCAAAGTAAGTAATATATATTTTATATAAACACACACACAGTTCAAATCTGACTAATTAAAATCCATCAGTGCATCATCATAATTTAAACAAAAATAGGGTGAGCGAAGGGATTGTCAGAAAAGAGGATCCAGCAAGATGACAGCTGCTTCTTCTCAGCCACTCTATTCAGAGGGGCCACCAGGAAAGTCCCACTAGGTGCATGGTAAGTTACAACAAGATTTCCACAACTAAAGTCTATGGAGATCAGAAACAAAGTAAGAAAAAACATTATCTAAAGTCTCATTGGCAAGGATGCCAATAGCTGTTTCACATCTAATAATTCCAGTTTTAAGTGGACATTGGAATAAGTGGGACCAATTAAAATGGAACCTCAATATGTGGAATAAAACACATCTTAAAATCAACTTTAATTCCTCAAAGAACTTTCCCCAAAGTTGCTTGAATCCTAATATAAGTAAAATGTTTTCTAATGCCTAGAACGTAAGATGGAAAGTGGGGATCATTATATTTTTTATGAATTATCAACCAAAGTTCCACCATCAGGAAAAAGGCTTTATAGCTAGAACATTTATAGAAAAAAATGGCAACATCATTAAGAGTACTTCCTCCAACTTAGAACTTTAAAAAATGTAATTATAAATCATTTTTACTGTGGCTAAATCTAAATTATTTGTATTCCTTGAAAAGTACTGACTAAATGTAGAAGACAATATTCGAGTATACTTATTGAGATAAAGTCTATAACCCATCTATGGAGCCTCTTGAAATTTATTTACCAAAATTTTTTATCCTAAAACATAAATAATTTTGAATCTGTGATTGTATGTAACATACAAAATATAAGCATTTAAACGTCGTATTTAATTTCAGTCTTTGCCAATGGGAATAAAACTGACATAGCAAAAGAATTACAAAAATTTACTTTTCTTCTCATAGCCTTTTGACAATCTTCTTACTTTATTTTGGTTTCATTTCAAAGAATTCTCAGACAGCTAAAAAAACCTATAGAAAATCACTCTCAAGACACATTTCTTCAATGGCTTTTGCAAAAAAACTTGGAAGGAGACATTTCCCCGGTAGTAACTACTTGGCTGTAATGGCTATTATAACAGCACTGCTGAGACATTTTCAGGAAATGTTTAATTTTTCTTACCAGGAGCATAATTCTTTTCAAAAGATTGAATATATCTTGCTACTCCGCAGAATTTTAAAGCTCTTCAAGTGTCATCTCATCAAAACCCACATTTTCAACATAGTTTACTTATTTGGTTTCTCCTCTAGTTCCCTTAGGTTGGTCATTTAACCCTTCACGTATCCACACTCGGGGTTACAATAACAAAAACGAAACCAATGGGCCATCCCTCTTTTAGATTGTCCCTTACCTTTAAATGACCCAGTGCGAGGTTGGCCATGAACTAGCTATGTACTTCCCTTATTCACAACAAGGAAAGTAGCCCTTTCTGTATCTTTTCTCCATATTCCTAGAGTCTTAGGCTCCGATCCACATACATTCTAAATCCAAAATGTATAGAATTTCTGACACCCTAGAGCCCTAAAAAATGTGTCTCTTTCCTCTAATTAGCTTTATGCTTCCCATATGACATTAGAAACAGCACTTAATAAAGATGCTTGATACACAGAGCTCCTGTTTCCAGATCATTTTATCTAATTCAATAGTAGCTTTTTACCCCCCAGAGACCCCAGAGGAGCCACAGTTCGTACACCCGCATGCAGTGTAAATGAATACATATGTAACCAGTGATGTGTGTAAGAGACGACATTTTCAGTCAATAAAACCAATGCCATACTCACGGTGAAGGCTGGTGGGGCTGGTGTTCAACATTTCTTGGGGGTTTGCAGGCAGCAGGCTTCACCATGTCCCTGACCACACACCTGGGGCGCATGATAGACAGCACAATGCACTATTAATTATAAAACGGGGAGAAACATCTGGAAATTAAACATGGTACTGAAAACAAGTCTAAGGGAAACTCTTTGCAAACCCCTTAATGTTAACCTGGAGTCCCTGGAAAGCCCTGGGGGTTGGAAACCTTCAACTCAGCCTTCCAAGAGCTCAGTTACACCCAGATGAAGTCCGTGCTGGCCTCGGTATTGGATTTCCCTTTTAGTACCAATAAAATGATCGTCAGCAGCCTTCCCCATAGGAGCAAGGCTACTAAAAGCTCTGGCCTCACTGTATGAAGACATCTGAAAGCTTAAACATAGGAACGGCTGTTGTGTTTAAAACGCGCAGGACGTTCTGTGGCTTTGGCTATTTTACTAAAAGACACGGACTCTTGTTTAACACCCTTTATCATACACAGGTCTTTTTCTTTATGAAAAAAGAGATCTGAGAGCCTTCAAGACACCCCCCAAGTTCAAAATCCCTTCAAGCTAAGAAAAGAGGAAGAGTCAGAAGGAAATGTGCATAAATAAAGTGTGTGTATGTATGCGTGTGTGTGTAAAATAAATAGAGAAGATACCTGCATAGTGTGCAAATAAACAGGAAAAGGTCTTTGCGTCTTATGTTCTCCATCAAAGAATAAATAAATGCAGAGGATGGATCACAGCTCCAAAGGGCAGCAAGAGGAGATGCCTTTAGCCTCATGTCAACAGGGCTTACAGAGTGCTGGAGAGATTCATTGGCATAAACAAGAATACATCCCCTTCTGAGGCTGTCCTTGGATGGCTCAGATGTTCCTTCACTTCAAAAGCTTTGAAACAACCCTTGCTTTGAATAGGGAAGCCCTGATCATAAAGCTGGGGCCCTACATCTCAGACTTTGCTACATGGAAAAGCCCCTTAGGACACAGCATTCTCAACCATGAACCTGGTTAACGTTCATGGCAGCTTTGACTGCCCTTGGAGGTTTGACTACCCTGCTGATGTTTAAGGCCAGACATGTTATTCCAGAAGTGGATCAGGGGTGAGGCAGTGGCAGATAAACTGCTTTCTCAGAGCTAAAAGCTGCACGGCAAAATTCTCCACTTCTGAAAGAAATGATACAGAGAAACATCGTGGACACAATGCATGGAAACGTGCATACACACACACACACACAGAGCTCATTCCAAACAAAATCAAGTGAGACTTAGAAATCAATGTGTAATGTGACGAGAAAAGAAAACAGGGCCATTTCAAAGCCTTCCCTCCTGGGCTCAAAGGAAAGAAACACAGTGTTTGTCTAGTGCAAGTGCTAAACTCTTAATGGACTGGTCACCAGTCAAAGGAGGAGAAGGTCACTCAGGCAGCAGGGTTCAGAGAACATTCAAGCAGGCAGTTGCCAGGAAGAAGTAATACCCCAGGGTTTCTGAGCTCTGAAATGTTAATATAACTTACACCAGTACAGCGCTCAGGAAGTTACATTTCATAGCACTGGGAAATCTTTAGCAATTCCCACTCAACTAAAAACAGCCCACGCGGTATGTTGAATCTACATGCACTGGTTTGCGAAAATATCGGAAATATCACCAACTTTGGAAAAAAATTTGAAGAATTGTATCTATGAGAAACCATATGCAACCTCTGTCTTAGTTCATTACTTTTTTTCTTCCCCTAAAGATTCAGGTATTTAGACAAAGCTTTGAGAAAAAAAGAAATCTGTCACTTAGAGTTTTCCTTCAATATGCTTTTAAGTAACTCTTTCTGAATAAATGTGGAATGTCAGCCAGCACGAAGGGTAGGTTTCTAAGCAAAACGCATTTGTGCGTGTGTGTGAAAGACCATGTCTATGTAAGGAAATTCTCATCTAATCTCAAGTACTCAGTGGTCTTGTTTTAAAACTATAATAGCTGGCATACTTCACCTGTCTGCACATGCTATAGAATCTTCTAAGTAGAAACTTGTATTTCTGAACTTTAAAGTTTCATTGGATAATGAGAATAAACACACCAATACTCAAAAGCAATATACTTAGAATTTAAATGTACTTAATTTAAAATATACTTACTTAAATTAATTAATATATTTTATTTTTAAAAAACAAGAAAAAAACATATTTTTCATACTGACCTATAATCCTAACCTCAGTTCCAGAGTGAGGTAGCTAGCTATTGAATCTGTTTTCATGGAGAAAGCTGTCTGATTGATTCAGATTGCTAGTTATTCAAGCAATTTGAGGGAGCTCTAAACTATGGCAATATGTATTCCTACAACTTCTAATTTGACTTCTTTTAGCTGAAATTGCTTCTAGAGAAAGAGAAGGAAAAAAACCCTACACTCAGAACAAGATACATAAAATAATACAATGCACTCCTCAGAATTTTGTCAGCCTGGGTGGATGAGCATTTCTTTAAAGTTGTAATTGGATTGTTGTGTCTGGCCTATTGCGGTTTGAGGGATAAACCATAATGGTGCTGCCAGTTGTAATATGTGGAAACTGTTCAGCTCCAGCAGTTTCCATTCTCTCCCAGGCATTAGACTTATTATAATAACACGGACCCCTCATACTTTAAGAAACACAAGAGTGTTATGTCAGCAGGTTGTGGTGATCAAGGGTCTTTCTTACGTATGATTTATTCCTTCAGCCAGACTCAAGGAGGCCACAGACAGGCCACAATGCCAACTTCCCAGAACGGTTATGGATGGAGAGACCAGGAGTCCAAGGTGGTGACCTCTTACTCTTGCAACGTCTTCGGTTATTCAGGGGGTTATCAGATGTGGACTCTTCACAGCCTCGGAAGCGCTTGTGAGCATCCCTCACCACTCAAGCATCACTGAGGATTTATGCAAATGAGGCATCCTGCAAGCATCTCAGGGAAGCTCCCCCTGACTCCGCCCTCCACGCGGCTGGGTTTTATGAATGACTGCAATCAAGGCTGAACGGCTGCCAACTGCCCACTCTTCCCTGCACGTACACACAGAGAAACCTGCCCGGCCGCAAGCCTGCAGACGAGGCCGTGGCAACACTTTCATCCCCCCAGACAGGAATGAAATGTGCTTGCGGAGACTTAAGAGTATGTGAATGAAAAATTCTCAATGCCTTCGAAAAACACAATTTACATAATTACTTTCTCTCTTTTGAGTTTCCATTTTGGTGCCTGCAGTCACCAGCCCCCTTCTGCCTCCCCCTCCCTGCAAAAACTAAAAAACAAACAAACAAAATCTCACTATTTTATGAAATTTTAACTCAACTGAACTTGATGACAGTGTCAGGAGTCTAGTGACTGGGCAGTGAGCTGTCACATAGATGATGCCACCTTTGCATTTCTGTTCACATCTTTTGGGTTTGAGAGTTTACTCGGGTTTCTCCTGTCATTGATGGAGACAATAAACAGTGCTGGGGGAAGTGTATGTGTGCTTGAGGGAATGAAACACTTTTCAAATACACAATCTTCTAATTTGCTGATCTCCGATCAAAAACACAGAAACAAGGAAAAACGGGCAAGAAGAGACCTCAGGGGCTCTGTAAGCAGCCATTTGCTTCTAAAACTCTCATTCAGCGCTCCAGACTCCTCTTCCATAAGACATTACCCAAAAGGACCCAAATATCTGCAAAATTCCTGTCTCCAGCCTGACCCTCTCTAACTCCTGACATCCAACCGTCTCCACAACACTTTTGCTTGGCCTTCCAGCAGGCCTCTCAGAATCAGCATTTCCAACTGGAATCCACCCTGCCCCACACACCTGACCCTCCACGGCCATCACCATCTTGGCTGACTGTAAATAGGTTTCTCTAGCTGTTCAGGCCAAAAGCTTTAGACTCAAAGCCTCGTTTCTCTCACACCTGTGTCCAATCCATCACAACGGTTCTCCTTTCCAAAAATGTGCAGAGTCTGTCCATTCCTCCTCTGTCCCCCATGGCCATCCTGGTGGGGCCAGTATGGTCTTTTCCTTGGATTCCCACAATAGACTTCTCCCTGGCTGCCTGAAAGAGACCCTTTGGAAAGATAAATCAGATCGTAACTCCTCTGCTCAAAATCTTGCAGCAGTGCCCCAGTTTACTTACAAACAATGCCAGAGTCCTTAGAGTATAATCTGGCCTCCTGTAACTCCCAGAGTTCTTCTCCTACTATCCCCTCCCCAGCACTCCCCGCCCCATTCACTGTACCCCAGCTGCAGTGGCCTTTTCTTGTTGGTCTTCCTCAGATGTACCAGGCTTGCTTTTGCTCAGGGCCTTTGCACCAGCCGTTGTTTCCATTGGGAATGCTCCTCCCTGATACGGGTAAGACTAACCCCCTCACCTCTCCGCAGTCTTGGCTCAAACATCAGTGTTTGGTGGTTCCTACTCTGATTACCTGCTTATGACTACAGTCTGCCCCCACCAGACTTGCAGTGCCCTTCACCTTGCTCTACCACTTACTACATGTGCCCCTCCCCGGGGCCTCCACCCAGGCTGAAATACAAGCTGCTCAGGAGGAAGGATCTCTGTTTGCTTCAGTGACAAAGGTCCAGAGCCCAGGACAGGGCAGGATGTAATAGTCACTCACTACATATGTGTTAAATGAATGAATAAGATAAAAAGCTGTTAGTACTCTAACATGCTAAAACACAGTGATTTGCAAGAGATTTAGGTAATGCTTTTTCGCAAGATTACAGCATATTTCTATAAAATATCTGCAAAATATAGATTAATCCATGATCAACACATTTTATGATTTGAATAATCCACTAAATTTGTTTTTATATGGTTTGACTGAGGGTCATTCTCTTTCCAAACAAGAAAAAAAGACTTATTTAGTGTAAAACACTCTTCAGTGTCACATTATTGCTTTGAACAAATGAGACACTATCTAACATTTAGTATACTGCTATCTTATCAAATAAAACTTTAAAATAATTAATTGTACATGAGGTAATTCCTTAATAGTAAAGAGAGAAAATTAATCCCCTTTTCTTTTGATTTTTCTAAACAGGGTAGGAAAATAAGAAAAACTGTTTACTGTCATCTATTATGTACTAAAATGTCCACAGATATTTAGATAATATCTTATTTAATCTTCACACTGCCCTGCAAAGGAGATGCGATTGTCCCATTTGACAGATGAATAAAAACTGCTAAGATCTAAGAGATTAAATTTATTTTTCCAGTGATAATTGGAAAATGTTGATATTTTAAGAAGCCAAGATTTGTATCCAGGTTTGTTTGGGACCAAAGCTAACGTCCTTTCCATCATTCCAAGGAGCGTTCTGACACTAATACTTAAAAGATAAATGGAAACTAATAAAAATCAATCATGAAGTTACAGAGTCCAGTATCCTCTGATATGTTTCAATGTCACTGATTTCATGACATAGGTACATTATTGAAGCTATTCAAATAACCTCACATAACTGAGTGTTCTTGAAACAGTATTCTAGTATTTATTGCAAGACCATATTCTCCAAATATATCAGGAGAACAATGGTGATAGCAGGGTGTCAGTTTGGCTAAATTGAAATGCAGAGTGGCCTTGAGACCAGTGGGAATGTGAAGTGCATGGCATGTCATCTGGTATAGAGAAAAACAGTTTATATAAGAAAAGGAATCAAGAAAGCGAAAGAGATTTAAAAGATCATTTGCGAGACACATATAATTCAATTGATAAAAATCTTTTCAAAAATGTTTTTCAAAGGAGGTCATCAAAAGTGATCTTCTCATCTCCACTTACAAATACTAAAAGAGGAAGAGCTGAAAAATGTTATTTTACAAAATGAATTTTAAAAATTGCATATTCATGTCAACTTAACAGTGAACCAATCAGTATGATGACTGTTACCACTAAGATGAAGACGAGACAGTGAAAATTCTCTACCAGAAGGGGAAAGTGGATGTTGGTATTTTGAAAAGCCAGATGTACTAATCACAGATCATCAGGGCCTGGTCCACCTCTGATGTATATTCAGGGAACCCTCAGAAGCTACGTAAGAGTGACTTTTATTTTAAAAAAGACACGGAGGACAGGCAAGGTAGGTTCCTAATTACAAGAAAAAGGAAACCATTTTTCACAGTGAGTGGTGAGGGCTATTAAACCTCCCTTAACCAGGCCAGGAAATTAGTCACCAAACCAGACACAAAAGTATAGGATTCTGAAATAAAGGTGATTACAAGATACAGATTCACTACAGAGAGTAATGGGTGATTTTAAAGTTTGGAAAAACAAATTTTTCAAAGACTGATAAGATGGTGACCTAAATGGGAAGGAAATCTAAAAAAGAGGGGATATATGTATATGAAGAGCTGATTCACTTTGTTATACAGCAGGAACTAACCCAACATTGTAAAGCAACTCTACTCCAATAAAAATTTTTTAAGTTTTGATAAGAAGGAAAATCATAGGCAAGAGGTCAAGTCCTTGGTCTTCTGGGTTATTCACACCTGCCTGTTTATCACCTCTTATGTCTCTGGAATGCTTATAGGCGTAGTTCTACAAGGTCCTAATATTGCCTCCAATATGGAAGCAGTATGGCCAATTAACCTCTTTTTACCCAAGCTATTATTCTCTGTTAACACAATCAGTTTCTTTCTCCAGACCTTTGGATTTATATCTGCTACCATCCCCTGCATGCCATCCTGTTGACAATTTCCTACTTACTAATCTGTGTGTATTCTCCAACAGTCACCTGCTGCTTGCAAAATACAACACAACTTTCGAAAAATCAAGATCACCAGAAAATACCTTCCACTAAACCTGCAAGAGAGAACGACTTCTGTGCATTCCACAGAGCGGGGGGGGGGGGGCGGGGGGGGACCCTCTATCTAGTGAGAAGCACGGGACTTCCAGAGGCAGGAAGCAGCCATAGCGTCAAGGCAGCAGGTCCTGAACCCTCCAAGGGTAAAGAGAGAGCAGCTCCAGTGGAAAGGCGGATGGTTGAGGGGAAAGAGGGTGATGTGGAAATAGAGAGTGAGGATAATTGCTCAAATGTCGACAAAAGGCGGGTTTTGAGAAAAGAGGCATGAGGAAGGGAAGACGGTTTTCTATGTCTATGGGCACAATTCTAGGTGAGGGAATTTGCTTTGGGAAAGACAGAAGCTAAAGGGATGGGGGGAGGGGCAGAGGACACGGGAGGGGCACGGGGGCGGGGAGTGGGTAGGTGTTTAGAGAGGAAACGAAGTTGCTGGGAGACTGAGAGGGATGGCAATCAAACAGGAAACAGGTAGGGGATTTGTTCCCAAATTGCCACCTTTCATTGGACCATAACTGTCGCGTCCATTTCCCCCCAGAAAAGATTCTTGCAGGTTAACGCGCCATGAGATTCATTTTGAGAAGCTTTTGGAGAGTGAAAATCGTCTCTCCACCTCTCCTCCTATTTTTAACTCTTCTCCTAGAGGCACAAACTTCTGCTCAGAACTCCCTCCTCACTCCTACCTATGCCAGGGGTGGGAAGAAGGCTTGAAGAAGCACCCATCTCCCAGCAGCAAGGCAACAGCATTTATGTTTTCACTAGTGAGAAGGGCTACCACATCTTACAAGCAGGAACGAGTTGGCCATTTCCTCCTTCACTTGCTGAGTGGAGCCCCCAGGGGCCTCTCTTCCCTTCTTCCTGACAGTCCAGCCGTCCTGCAGGAAGCAGCCTGGACAGAGCTGGGAGGAGCAGACTCTGCCGTGTTTCTAACTCCATCTGCTTCTTTCCCACTGACCCAGGTCTACTCAAGCTATGTAGGTAAACACATCTGAAGCCTGCTTAGAAGACTTGGTCCTTTAGTTTCAGAGTGAGTTAAAAAAGCAAAAGCAAAATCACCACCACCACCTCAACTGGGAGTGACAGTTCACAGCAGTAAGAGAGAACATCAGAAAACTCAATGATATCTGATTTTCTCTAGCAAGAGAGGAAGCATCATCTGAATCCAGAAATTCAGCCTGTTTTGCGCCTCTTGCCCCCATGATGGTACTTCTCTGTGGAACACCATGTCACAGGCTCTAGTTTGCACACAAAAAAAGCCCCACCCGTTTTTGTTTTCCACTAAAGAAGGCATATTGGTCTAAAAGTGAGTGACGATGATAGTATCATGAAAACGTCTTGGAACCAACATAAGGTTATCTTAAAGGGGAAATTGTTGACAGCTTTTAGTATTTCAGTTCCATTCATAAATAGGTCCTAATACCCCTCACAGCCAACCCCTGTGCCTTACAGCCCAGCTGGGGACCACTGCTCTAACTGCTGGCTCCATCCCAAGCCTGGCGGAGGGTGGTCCCTCCACCTAAACAAACAGCCTCTGGCTTGAATGCCTGAGGTGAGAGAGACTGTTGGATCAGCAATAACAACACCAAGTTAAATGAGAATAGTACCACTCAGAGAGTCAGGTAAGTGAAAAGTGTCTTCATTAAATCCAAAAGGCAATTCAGCAAAACAAGATGAATTTCAAGAAATGGAAACCTAGTCAGATATGAAAACTGCAATAACAGGACAGGAAAAGGACAGAAAGTAATATCAGCTAACATTTCTGAGTGCCTACAGTGGGTCAGGAGCTGAGCTAGGCGTCCCGCATGCCTTTGGCTATGTCATCTGGTCACAGGTCACGTATGGTACTTGCTGTCACCCAAGTTACACATTGGCTTGCACAATATCACCATTTCTTCTTAGAAGCACAACTCATCATTTCAAAAACCACATGCTATCTGTGAAGTGCTTTGTTTTGAGCAAAAATATTATTTCATTGTCATTCACGTTTTAGCACAAGGCACAGGACTGTAATTGAATAGTTCAAGTTCTTAGCACCTCACATCCTCTTGCTACATTTCAGGGTCCTAGAAGAAAAGAGAGTTGTCTGATCATGGTTATCTACAGTTAAATGTCCAGGGTAAAGGGTGCAATTTGGTAGTAAAGGGAGATGAATGGTATTTGTAAGGATTATTGCCAGAGCTTCTTTACAACTAACGATTTTTCTGCTTTTTATTTGTAACACAAAACCATAGCTCTTTAAATAATGATTTTTCGATAGTTCTTTGTATGCCATTTCTCCACAGGGATTCACTCTCCTTGCTCATGGGGAGCCGGATAGCTAAATAAATACCTACTAAAAGGTCCATAATAGTTCCTTCGTGGGGTTTAAGTTGATTTTAAACAGATAAAATAAAATGGAAAAATGAAACTTGGAAAGGCATTAATGTAATATTTCAGGCATTGCTTTCAATTAATTATAACTACTCTCTCAACTAATTCACCTGCCTGGAAAGTTAGAGAGAAACTGGACTCAACCAGACATGAAAATGTATTGTCCATGAACTATTATAAACATGAACATTCTGTATAAGAAATATGCAATATTCCTTTTCTATGGTAAATGAATGTGTCTTTATTTTGTCAAGAGGCCATGATGCTTCTTTTACTTAAAATATGACAAAAGGATGAAACCAAATCACTTGAGCATGTCAACAGGAACTTTAATTAATACCTGAATGGGATTGCTTTTTGCTCTAAACATTTTTGGCATTTAGAGTGAGAAAATTAAAACATATTGGAAATTACTTTTTCCTCCCTTTCAACCAAACTGAAGAAAATATGAACAGATATTTAGAAAAAATATGAAAGGTATGAGATTTGGAAAGATAATCAAGTGACTAGGACTTTTCATTCCTCACTGATAAGGGCGAACATTCTCCAAGCCCTTTTGACTTGATAGGACTGTCATTACTGTGGCTTCAAATGGGCTGATGCTTCCTGAATTGTCATTTCCAGCCCTCACTTCCCACTATCTATCAGGTCTGAAATCTGTATGTACCTAAAAACCTTTCTAACAACTGAGCCAGAACAGGCTAACATACCAAATTCATATTCCCCCTCCTATTACACTGAAACACCTCACAAGGTCTACCTGGTCATCAGTTAAATATTCCCATTACTGATGTCTGCAATCTCGGCACCCTATGACTGCTTACTTTCCCTAACGGCCAATGAAGCATCGAGTCCTCTGACTATGCCTTTGAAGCAGGTCTGGAAATTGCCCGTTCTCATTTATGTCTACTACTTCCGAAGTCATTTTCTCTCTTCAATGAAAGAATTAATGAAGACCCTTTTCACTTACCTGACCGGGAGAGTGTTACTATTCCCCTTTAACTTGGCGTGATTGCTTGATTCAGTCTTCCTCAAGTGCCATTTGTTCCTGCTAACAGATTCTACAGGGGGCTTCCCATCCCCGCCCACATCAAATACACACACCGCCGTCTACTTCCGGGGTCCCTCGTTCACACGCCTTCGTTCACTAATCTCTTCCTCTTAATTCCTCACAGAGCCTGTTTCTCAAGTACATCTATCTCAATATTCTGGAACATCATTTTGCCACTTCCGTCTCCATTCCATATGCCACATTTCTTACTTAAAGTGATATGCCTCCTTTTCCCTCTCCATTCATTTTTAGTTCTTTCTAAATTCAACTCAAATGCACTGAACACTAGGAAGCCTTCCAGGCTAAGGACTCTCATTTATCCTTCACCAATATCTTCTAGAAAAATTGGTCCTTATGTAGGGATGAGAAATTTTGTTTAATAGCCGCAGCCTAAGCACTGGGAAGACATTCAGGAAACGCGTGCTTTGGAAATAGGACACGACATGGAAGCATGTTCCGTAGGCCTGGCTGGGACGCTCTGATGATCATGACATCTTTGCAGTCAATGAACAAACACTTACAGGACACCAGCTCTGTGCCATGCACTGTGCCCAATGCTACATCACCACCCCAAAGCTAGTCAGCCTGTTCATCAATAATGGTAGTAATAATAATAACTACTTACATTTATTGAGCATTTATTGCACGTACTCTTTTAAGCTCTTTATACGAATGAATACATGTGATCCTCACAACAACTCCATGTGGTGGGCAGGTTAAATGACCACTTGGTGTAGCATTTACAAAACCCTGTCATGCGTAAGTTGCAACAGTATTCATTCTACAGCTGAACTCTATTAATACACCATTTAAATTCTTTGAAATTGCTTAAATTCCTCCTCTCATTAGAACTTTTTAGTAAATAAAATATCATCTTCACATGCAGTAAAAACAAGATTAAGTGCAGGAATCCAGATTCATAATGCAATGAAGGCTGCTTCTCCCCCTGCAAAATGTTAAATATAATATAAAGTATATTTATTTTGAAGAATAAAACTGTAGTCTATTATACTTTTAATGTATACATATACTGTCATGACACTTAGTGTTCTCCAAGGTCACAAAATAATTTCAATTCCATTATTACATATAAGCAACGTTCACCTAGCTTTTCAGTCACCACTCCCAGAGTCCCAGCTGCTCACTACTGGAGTTCCCTTGGAATACACCTCTTATTTACAAATCCATGGGTCAAGACAAACATTAGACATTCTCAAACTCTAAGACTGAAATTCTTCACCCAAATCACTAATTTCCTCTATAGCTCTCACACTTCCACTGCAGGCAAACCTAAACCACAGAGAACTCACTAGCCTTGAGATAGCTAACTTTATTGTTAAAGATTTCTGACTATTGGAATACTCTTTTTTTAAATGTTTACTGCAATCTGCCCCTGCTAGCTCCCACACATGAGTCCTAACTCAGCCCTTGAAAAGTCGTGTGGATCAAGTTCGCTGCCTTATAAAAACACCGTCTCTCCATGAATTCAATCTCCTGGCTTCTTTCTCATCAGCCCCTCAATTACGTTGCCTGAGGCATGAGCTCCAGGGACCCACCCACTCTAGCTGCACTTGCTTTTGTGAACAACTCTCTCAAAAGTTGGCTCCCTTTGTTGTGCAATATTTTCACTCTACATCCACAGGAAAGAATGCAAACTCAAATTTTATAACCCCCTCTAATAACCAGGTCCTATAAAAAGGCCAACTGACAGAAGTGAGATTCAGGGGAAATTATGAATGTGTGGCTTCCAAAACCTGGTCATACATCACTAAAGAGGTTTTTACAGAGACAAATACTTCGTGTCCCATCAGAGGCCTTCAGAGCTGAAGTTTGGGTCCAGGGATTGGCAAGAGAGTAGCTTCCCTGAGCGATTCTAATATATCCAGATAGGCATTTGGAAACTGCTGAGGAATGAGCCATTCAGCTGCTGCACTGGATGCAGTCCTGTCCTTAACGTGGAGCTAAACCACAAGACCTCTCATAGTCCCTCATAAAAGGGCTTTCTCTGAGCTACATTTTAACGTTATACCCTCAGCTTCTATGACAGGTCGATACAAGACATAGCTGTATGAAGTTGGTGTCTGCCTTTACTGTGAAATATTGGTGAGGTCAGTGTCTGTTACATCGTTTTAAGTCCTTTCTGTAAGAGTTTACATTCATCCCACATTCTTGGTGTTTTTCCAAAATTTAGCACCAAGAAAAATGTCATTTCTTGTTTTTTACAAATACCTATCATAATTGCTTTTGGTCAGGGTTACAAGGAACTTAAAGCTTATCATAACAACTCTGTTGACATGGTAAGCATGTTTATAACCTCATTTTTTTTTTCCTTATGTTTCAATTTCTATATTACTAATGTTTTATGTTGCAATCTTTTTGAGAAAAGCAAAAAGAGAATCAGAGAAAGAAAAAGGTTAACACTTCATCTCTTACAGGAAAAATTAAAATTTCAATTTTTCTTAAATTTGAAAACTAATACGCCTTAAAGACCATAACTGGCATCTAATATATATGTAATATATAAATGTAATCTGTATAATACATATAAAATCATAATTATGATGACGATGACATCTCACTAAAGCTGACATGTTATACAAAAGTAGCATTTCAGAAAGAATTTCTTAGTTCAGGGAAACATTCCCTAGGAATTAAGTGTTACCACACAGAAAGGAAATGGTTTCCTGGTCAAATAAATTCGGGAAACATTAAGTTAAACAGGTTGAGCAGGTTTTCTTATTGCATAAAATTTCAGAATCTTCAAAATGCATTGTTCTCTGACAACAGACGCATAATATGTAGCATTTGCCAAGGAATAGTATCCAGTTTGGGAGGTGATGAAGTGACAGTAGTTGCAACATGAGAAATAAGCATTCTACAAGGGATAGAATCAATGCTTGGTAAATTATTCCAGATGATAACACAGAATAGCAACACTGCACTTAACCTCAGTAGGGAAAGTTTTTAAAGAGACAAATTCTTTGGGTCCCAGCCAAGGTCTACAGAGCTGAAGTTTGGGTCCAGGGATTGGCAAGTGATTAGCTTCCCTGGGTGAAAGTTCATCTTCCAAGTGAGATAACATGGTTTTAGAGTACACATTTTTCTCTATTCTTATCTATTAATTTCACAGAGAGAGGATACCAGAAGTTATGTAATAAATTCTTTCATGATTAAGCATCCAATATCAACTCATTAAAGGGGCAGATTTTGACCTAAACTAGCAATTCTTTCTAAAGCTTTTGTATGTTGGTTGGTTGGTTTTTTACACAGGTAGCAATCAATATACTTATGTAAACTTTAAGAGAAATAAGTAAAAAGGCATAGACAGATGTAGAGAATGGACTTGAGGACACGGGGAGGGGGAAGGGTAAGCTGGGACGAAGTGAGAGAGTGGCATGGACTTATATATACTACCAAATGTAAAATAGATAGCTAGTGGGAAGCAGCCGCATAGAACAGGGAGATCAGCTCAGCGCTTTGTGACCACCTAGAGGGGTGGGATAGGCAGGGTGGGAGGGAGATGCAAGAGGGAGGAGATATGGGGATATATGTATATGTATAGCTGATTCACTTTGTTATAAAGCAGAAACTAACACATCATTGTAAAGCAGTTATACTCCAATAAAGATGTTAAAAATAAATAACTAAATAAAAATTAAAAGGCGTAGAAATCCCAACGTACTTCTTTGCAATTCCTAAGTAAGATGTGTGGGGAATAAAAACGTAATCATTGGAGTAGGTAAAGAATATCTGTCACCCTAAAGAAGAGAGGAAATACTACAAACTCAACATTTTTACTGCTCATACATATATTCTATGCATTGATTTTTCAGGCAAATTAACTGTATATCTTATTTTACCTGTAGAGAAATTTCGAGGTACAATGAGACATTTTCTCTAAAACCACAATTATCTTATTGAAAAATTTTCTAGTTTTTCTCTTATGTATAAAATTAAGTAGTACATTAACCCCAAAGATATGACATTGGCAAGATTGTCTTTGTGTATTTAAATTACCCATAATTTTATTGCTCTGTAACTCAAAATGACACACTTACTTTGGAAATAATATTATAGGTTTTGATACTAAGTAATTAAAAATTACTGATCCTTAACCAATGATAAAAATTTTAAGATTTGACTTCATTAATATTAAAAATTTTGCTCCCCAAAATACACTATTAAAATAATAAATAAGCAAGTCATAGACCGAGAGAAAATATTTACATTATATATCTTACTTATAAACTAAGTATATGTACATATACAGAGCTTGTATCCAGAACATATATTCTTATAAATCAATAAAAAAGCAACCTATTGTATGAGATCTATTCCTAGGTGTTTACTCAAGAGAAATGACAATATATGTCTACAAAATGACTTGTACAAGAATATTCATAGCATGAAACTAGAAACAACCCATCAATAGAAGAATTTATCAACAGGAATTTTGGTATATTCATACAAGGAATGTACTATCAGTGTGTTCAACAGCATGAATGAATCTCAGAAATATTTTGTTGAGCAAAGAAGCCAGACATAAGATTTCTTACTGTATGATTCAATTTTTATGAAGTTCAAGCAGAGGTAAAAAGCAGTCCATGGTGACAAGAACAAGAAAGAAGTTGCCTCTGGGTGGGGTGTGTGGAGTAATAGGAATGTATCTTGTTTTGAGAAGCTGTGACACAGGTGTATATAAATGTCATTATTCATCAAACTGAATACTTCAGATCTGTACATTTCATTGTATGTAAATTACATCTTAATAAAACAGTTAAAAATGAACGATAAAAATAACTGATAGCTCAAAGAAAGAAGGCAAAATTCTCATAATTTAAGGATATGTCATCTTTCATGTAAGTACAATATAATTTAATTTGCTTTGGAAAACAATAATTCCAACAAACAACTATGGAAGTCAGACAATTAATACACTTTTTCAAAGCAAACAATTTATTCCTTTATACCTTGTCAGAACCAGAATGATAAGTATAAATTTAGTTAAAGCTAAGAAATCCCTTTTCTGTGTGTCGAAATATTTTTCATCAAGATGAATTATTACATATATTTGAAGAACTTAAAGCAGCTTTTAAAATAGAGTTCAGGAAAAGGACAAATGTGGCACCATGGTTTAAAAACCATGTTTAAGACATTACCTGTCATACATTATATCTAAATTATTTAAAAGGTAAATTTGCTTCCAGTATTTCACACAAAATATTACTTAAGACTTGTACAAGCATTTATGGGTAGAAAAAAATCCTAAAATTGGTATGTTGAGAGACTCAGTCTACATTTGACGTAGAACTGAAAATATGTCTTATATCGTATGCCTTATGATAAGGCAAATGACATTTCTTTTCTAAGCAATTCTGAGCATTAGCTGCAATTTCTAAGAGCAGCATCTTATACCAAAAGTATAAAACATATTTCTTATTAGAAAAATACTGAAAAATGAAAAAAGTCATGAAAATCACATCGATTCCTATTCCTTTAAAGTTATATAAATAAGTGAAAGTTAGCCATCACTATATTCCGAAACTCTTTTGCTATCTCTTCCATAGACATGTATAGTTTAAGACTCTAAAGGCAATACTGTACACAGAGCAATCCTGTAACTCCAGTCTGTTTGGTAGAGGAGAAGCATGAGATGGTGTCAGAGCTGGAATTCTTTTGTTTTTATTAGAGCTGTTGCAACTCAATCATCTCAGTAGAAGAGCAGGTGCATTTGCTTTGCTTTCTTCCTACTGAAAACTCAGCCCTAAGTGGTTTGAGAATCCAGGAGAGTCAGCTGGCAGTCACTACGTGAAGCTATTTCGATGTCCCTTTATTCTAAGAGAATGCTTTTTTATGTTTTTTTTTTATTCTTAAGGAAATAAACTGATTTTGAAAGGGAAAAGAACAGTGGTAATGGGAGGGTATGAAATAATGGAAAAAATAATGAGAAATGTCAGAATGTTCTCATGCTTTCATAGACAATTTAACATCAGTGGATCCACTTCTTTACCCTGAAAATTCTCTTCTCCTCTGTGACTGATTAAATTATTGTTCCCTCTCTCACTCCCATAGCCCTTCTGCACTTCCGTTTTTGGGTTTAGCTATGCCACTTCCTTCAGCATCATGGCAAAGTGTACCTCCTGTCCCTTGGTTTTGGACATGGCCATGTGACTTGCTTTGGCCAACACAACGTTGGGGGATTGGCAAGCTGTGTCAAAAAGGGCTTGAAATGTTCCTGTGCCTCCAAACACGGGGGGTCCGCCCTCTTGAACACCACTACGGTGAGACAAGCCTGAGACACGTGGAGAAAATCTGGAGCCTGAAGCCAGCCCCTTGTGAAGCCCAGCCTAGGTCACTTCCATCCACACAACATGCAGAAGCATCACTGGCTGTGACACTCCAGCCATCCCACAGACATCTGAGAGGTAAGTGCTCAGGTCCTGAGGGTTTTATGGCCGGTTTCTCCTTTCCTCCAGTACGACAGCCAGTCCCCATGGGAGATACCCACGTACACAGTTTCCAGATAAACTCCCCTCCCAGTTCCGGTAGGTCCAACCTCTGCCTGGCACGTTCTTACTACACCCAGGCGTCGGGGTGTTTCCTGGTAGAGACCACCCATAGGCCTGTTCTCTGAGGATAGGGCCCCACCTCCCAGTCAACCACTTATCACTCTTTCAATATGGTTTCCCGAGGTCCTCAACAATGTCCTGATTTTAGCTGAAGCTAATTCATGATAACATCCATGAGAGTAATCAACATCTCCATGAAGGTCAGGACTTTGCTCATTTTACTCATTGTCGTATCTCTAGTGCCTAGAAAATTGCCAGGTGCACGATGGATAGGTGCTCAAGACCTATTTGTTGAATACATGAATAAACCCGCTGGATCTTTTTCAGCGCGGATGGTGGCTATACTGAAGCTTTAGTACATTCACTCCAAGGAAAGAATTAGAGCATTCTGGAAGACAAGGGGCAGAAAACTGATAGGGTCACAACGCTTCTCCTGGAGTTTTATAAATAGCCCACGAAGGTTTCCCATCAGCTCCATGTAATAGCACGTGACACAGCGCATCGTCGTGACTCCGTGCAAGCCTGACAGAACTGCCATGTGGGCCTCCATCAGCTCTCACCCCACGAGATCTGGGTGGAAAAACACAACAACTGCCCACCCGAATCCAGCTGCCCAATTTTTATTTTATGAGGAGCAAGAAGGTTATTAGACAGGCAATATGGTAGAGCACCAGGGCAAGGAGTCAGAAGAACTGAGTTCTAGGCATATGCCGGCCACTTACTGACTAGAAAATGTTAGGCGAGCAACTTTCTGTGTCTCTTTATTGTCGGATACAGTGAGTATAACGACATCCTGGACCCTGTCTGAGAGCTCTTAGCAGTAGCAAATGAAGTGCTGTGTCTAAATTGCATTGAAGACACTCAAGCATTATCAAATTGTACAGTATTGTCTTGAAAATGCATTCTTTAACCCCAGTTGAGATATGACGTTGGAAACAGAGGCACTCCACAGTTGTTGTATGTGAGAATGTAGTTGAATACGCATCATCATTTTTACTAATGGCATCACTAATAGGGGTGTGAGGTCAGTGCCAGGTGGTTCTGAGACAAAGGAAACAAACAGAGAAACACACAACCTCCTGCAACAAGGAGCTAACCAATCTGAAGCTAAAGTAGGACCTAGATTGGAAAAAAAAAATAAGGAAGAAAGTCTGCACTTATCATGTTATCAATCCACTAAAGGAAACACGATCTAAACAGCCCATCAAAGATCAGGGTAGAGAACAGAGTACAGAAGCAGCGTCCTAATCTTCGTGTATGCTTATTCTGATTTCTCATGTTTTCCAACCTTCCCAGTCAACTAACCAACAATATATTTGAATCTTGCATGCTGGTTTTGTTTTTGTTTTTGTTTTTGTTTTTGTGGTTCGCGGGCCTCTCACTGTTGTGGCCTCTCCCATTGCGGAGCACAGGCTCCGGACGCACAGGCTCAGTGGCCATGGCTCACGGGACCAGCCGCTCCGCAGCATGTGGGATCTTCCCGGACCAGGGCACAAACCCGTGTCCCCTGCATCGGCAGGCGGACTCTCAACCACTGCGCCACCAGGGAAGCCCTGCATGCTGATTTTACGAACGAATTTAAATGCCAAGTATTACAACTACTTGCAGTATGATTTCACACTTTAAATATTATCTTGTCTTAGATTTCTGGCTTTCTTGGTAAAGGCAGTCTAATAAAATATGTAAACATGAAAAACAATATGCACAAAAGGCATGTTGCAGGCATTCCTTCTTTTGAGTTTTCTTCCTTCTGTTTTTTAATGAGGAAGTTTTTGTTATTTCATCACCTTGGATAGAATGCATCAGACTATAGCACTTTAAAACTGACTTTAAAGGTAGAAGCTCTCTCTTAGTAGGAGAAAAATATTTTTGGAACAAAGCTTAAATAGCAAATTATTTTTCAAAATAAAGTCTTGAAACTCTTGGACAATTTATAGTTCTCAAACACTCATACACAAATTTTGGAAGGGACTTCTAAAATTATTCTAATAAACCTGCAACTGCAGATTTTCTAAGAAGTTGCTGTTTTTGAATTCACATTTTGACTTAATTCGCTATGACCAGATCCTAATTAGAGACTCACATGTACAAGTCTCCACTGTCAGGGAGGCTGAATGTCTAATATCCAAGCTCTTGGTTCCTTCTTCTAGAATGATTTTCTGGGTTGCAAATTCATAACTAGTATGTTATGTTCTCCCTCCTCAGAGGTTTCCATGATAACTGCTTCCTTAAGTTTTCAAAATTGAGATATAGTTTACATAGAATAAAATTCACTAATTTAAAGTTTAAGGTTATATATACTTTGACAAATGTATACAGCCTTCTACCAACCATCACAGTCAAAATATGGAAAATTTCTATCACCCCAAAAGTTCTCTCCTGTATCCTGTGGTCCATCTCCTCCCCTGTTCTCCCCTCTGCCCCCACTCTACCCCATGACAACCACTGATGTCTTTTTTTTTTTTTTTTTTTTTTGCGGTACGCGGGCCTCTCACTGTTGTGGCCTCTCCCGTTGCGGAGCACAGGCTCCGGACACACAGGCTCAGCGGCCATGGTTCACGGGCCCAGCCGCTCCGTGGCATGTGGGATCCTCCCGGACCGGGGCACGAACCCGTGTCCCCTGCATCGGCAGGCGGACTCCCAACCACTGCGCCGCCAGGGAAGCCCTGATGTCTTTTTTATCTCTATAGTTTTGCCCTTTCTAGAATTATCCAATTTGCAGTCTTTTTGTCAGACTTCCTTCACTCAGCGTAAGGCT
Organism: Globicephala melas; assembly: GCF_963455315.2. Taxonomy (NCBI): domain Eukaryota; kingdom Metazoa; phylum Chordata; class Mammalia; order Artiodactyla; family Delphinidae; genus Globicephala; species Globicephala melas. Next base: position 8,584,294 of record NC_083327.1, on the reverse strand, counting down.
TCTGAGATCCACTTGCTGTCCCACGCATCACCATTTGGGTCCCTTGTCGACCCTGGCTGAGTTGAGCAGTATTCCGTGTATTACGGGTGTAGCACAGCTTGCTCATCCACTCACCAGCTGATGGTCATTTTATTGTGCCCAAGGTTTGCTTAGATGAATAAAACTGCTATGAACGTTGAGGAGAGATCTTTGTGAAGGTTTATTTCTTCATTTCTCCTACAGATACACCTAGGAGTGGAACTGGCAGGTTATGTGGCAAGTGTATGTTAATTTTGCAGGAAACTGCTACACTGTTCTCCCAAGTGGCTATGCCATTTTACATTCCTGCCAGCAGCATAGGAGAGTTCCAGTTACTAATTCCTTAACCATTCAATGGATACATTATAATTAACCATTGTGTATAAGACCACAGGGTGACTTGACAATTCACAGCCATCTGAGTTCCTTTAGTCTAACAATTATGGAAGTTATGAGTTTGCCTGCCTCATTTCAATCTTCCTGTATCTCCACGAGGAGAGAATACTTAGTATCTTCATTTTTCAGATGAGAACACTGAAGCTTAGAGTGGCTAATTTACCCTTGAAACAAGAGACAAATCTGGAATGTTATTTGAGGTAGTGTGATTCCAAAGCTCATTGCAGTGTGTAGCAAACACATGGGGGGTTGCCTACAACAATATATTTAATGATACCTGGAAAATAGAGCATAGAGTTGTTCTGTCTCACTCTGTTTTCCTCCTGACCTTTGGAGCAAAAAGAAGTCATACTACATGACTTAAAGGGCCTTTCTTGTTAATTCTCTATGCCCAGACCCAGGATCCAGGAGGTGACATTCCCAAGGAAGCTGACATCGCGTTTGCAAGTCATGTCTGTTCTTCCATTCCTACTCCGTATACACCCTGAATCTGCATTAAGATATTTCATTGAAAGTCATAAAAATACACCCATAAGCACTTAGAGGGACCAATTCTCATACTACAAAAATGTCCTCCGCACAGTTTGAAATGCACTTGTCAAATCACCAGGGACCAGATGATGGGTGTACTCAGGGTCCTGCTAATTGCCCCCTGCCTCTGCTTTGCAGGCCTGAATCAGCTATGCCCTCGCTCTATTTATAGGTTTGATGAGTAAACTTAGACTCTTTTAATGCATAAAGACTAAAAACATAAGTGGACATGACTCGGCAAGGTCAGAATTCTAGCCTCTCTACACGTCCCCAGGGCATCCCTGCTCTGAGCGCCCGGAGGAGTTCCCAGGTCACCTTAGCCTGCAGTGTTCTTTCCCACCTTCCCTCAGGCCAGCATCGCCCATCCCTCCTACCCTACCTTCTCCCATCTACATCCATGAAAGACCCATGGAATATTACTAGTAATAATTATGAAACACATTTTGCACATGTGTTACGTGTCAAGCACTTTGTTAAGTGCATGAAGAATCATCTTCACAGCATCCTTCTTGTCTCTAATTTACATAGGGGGAAAGTGAGTCTTAGAAAGCTATGTAGCATGCCAAGATGACACTGATACCAAAGTAGGATTCAGATCCAGGAAACGTTACTCCAGAGGCCATGCTTTCCCCCACTTCACTATGCTGTGTCCAAAGCTCTAGAGTTGGTCCAAGTGTCCGTTGTGGGTATAAACATGTGTCCCCGAGTCGGGGCTTTCGCCATGACTCACGCTGCCCCTCACCCTGCAATGCTTCTCCAACTCTCTTCTGCCTGAGGACCCTTTACCGTTTTCTTCAAGCCCAAATTCCTGTGTTACCTCCTGAATCCTTCCCTAACTCATGTAGAAGTTTCATTTTCTGTGTTCCTATGTCTCTGCTACCTCTTTCTAGATCTTTCTGAGATGCTTTATCGTAATTTGCTTTTAAGACTGCCTCCTTCATTAAACCAGGAAATCCTCAAGAGCTGAAACTCACTCTCATTTATCTTGCTGTATCAGTCCACATCAACCAAGTTATGCTGCATGACAAACAGCTCCCGAATCTTAGTGGTTGGAGATCATGAGGGCTGACTACCCACAGATTTTGCATCAGCTCAGGCAGATGGGGCTCTGTTCCACCTCCACGTTGCTCTCATTCCAGGAGGCTTCAGGGCACTTGGAGGGAAAGAGGCAAACTGAACACGGGCTCTGAAGTGCCTGTGCTCAGACATATGGACTGTCACTTCTCTTCCTATTTCACTGGCCAAAGCAAGTGTCATGACCATCCCTAACTCAGGAGAGTGAAGGGTAATCCCAGCAAGTGCCTGGAAGAAGAGAAACCAGACATATCTGATGAACGGTCATGATGATCTCATTTAATATTTTCAGGACGTAGCAATATATATATATATATATATATATATATATATATATATATATATATATATAGCGTAGTTGATGCAGGCTGAATAAATGAACTAAATGGGTATTTTTAACCTGTGATGTATTAAAAACATCACAGATTGTGACTACATGCTTATAAGTGAAATATGATTTCAACTGATGTCATCACATTAATCTCATTATTTACTATAATATCTTGAATACATTCATTTCTCCATCTTGAATAGATACACTTACAACTCTTTAATAAGTTTTTAATGAGAGGCTACTTTATGGAGATCAGAGTGTTAGATATTATTTAGGCTTATACCATTATAAAACATAATACCTGTCTACCCTGTCTACTAAGAAAGAGTGTTTACACAAACATGCTATGCATATATATAATTAACATATGAATACATGATATGTACATAATATATCTGTGTACACAAGTGAACGTATGTGTTTAATACATGTCTTTCCTTTATTCAGTCAAGAAATGATTGAGCACCTATGGTACGCAATGCACTGTTCTAAGAACTGGAGTGATAGAAGGGAGAACAAGGTGGATGAGGTCCTGGCTCTTGGGAGAGGACAGAAAATAAGCATCTGATACATAAATAAATAAGGTAATTCTAGGTAATAAGTGCTGAGAAAAAACCCATTAACGCCGGGCTTTGGGAAGAGTGACTGGTGGCGTGGGGATGTGTGCGGCTGGACACCTTTTGTCCACCTCTTCAGATCCAGTGCCTCTACCTGTCCTCACTGCTCTGGGGCTGCAGGGGCTCAGCTACTCAAACCGCATCGACGAGATTCCTTCCCCTCTGGTGCTGGGCTGGCCTCGCCTGTGGCAGGTGGCTGCAGCCGATCAGGACAGGAGGGAACTGTGGTGAGCTGTCCATCTCCCTAGCACCCCACACCCCACGGAGGACAGCATCCCTGTTTCTCTAGTGAGGACCACAGACTGAAATGTGCCCTGCCCACGCAGCGCCCTCTGGCTTCACCCTTATTCCTCCAGGGCCAGGGAGGCAGACCCCTACCCCACGGTCACTGGCTCTGGGTTCCTTCCCCATCCCTTGCTGAAGGTCCCATATCACTGCCCCCATCTTTGCAGTTAGTCCTTTTATTAAACTCTCTCCCAACTACCCACTTTCTCACGCCATCTGCCGTAGGACACCATTTAGGTAGAAGTCTGGGAAGTTCACATTCACTGTTTCCAGATGTATAAAGAAAGCACAGGTGTTGGACTTTTCTGTAAGTGATCATATCTTCTGCAGGACCCATTCCTACAGGCGGGAACCAGTGGCCTTCTGGATAAATCATGAGACGTCAGTGGAGCATGGTTGAAAGGGGGCTATATTTGTGATCTGAGGACCCGAATTCCAGTTCAGACTTTATAATACTTTAGCTGAGTATCTCCAGGCCAGGCATCTCACCTGATTTCTGTGTAGATCGCATAAAGTCCACATACAATGGGAGGGATACTTTTTATTGCTATTGTTACAAATCCTTCAGCCTATGACTCAGAGACACCTCCCAGCCTCATTTCCCAGTATTTCCTCCGCGTGAAGCCCTTCTCACTGTCTCGTGACCCTTCTGCCCACACAAAGGGGTCTCCCTTTCCCTCTTCCCTCTGACATCTACCTCAAACCAACTCCACATTTTCTAATACCACTCCATCCTTCACAGCATCTTCAAACGCCACCCTCTTTCACGTGGCAAGAAAGCCAGGCTCCAAGCATCGCTGAGCAGGCTGGCTTTCTGCCTGAAGCACCACCCATGGTGTGAGAGATGGCTCCCCTCATGCCACGCCTTCCAGCAGGGGGCAGGCGAAGCCCCAAGAGGAAGAGGTGCCTGTTTGTAGCAGCACAGTTCTATACTTATACATCTATTTTCTAGCAACGTTTTCTTTTAAAAATATGTCCACAGTATTCACTTAAAACTCTTAATACAGACTCACACACAACCTATTTTAAGTATTAAATGTTTGCCTAATGTGGTATTTTTATTTGTAATAAGACACATTGTAAATATGAAAATAAACTCAAATGCCTCTCTGAATTTATATTAATCGCAATATGATTTTACCAAGTAATAAAAAAATGCATAAAGGAAGGAGAGGCATCATTTATTTTATGTATTGTATTTTACAGAAGCATGTGTTCCAAGAAAATTAAGAAAAACATTTTAATGAAAAATGCTTTATTGTGACCACCTAGAGGGGTGGGATAGGGAGGGTGGGAGGGAGACGCAAGAGGGAGGAGATATGGGGATATACATATATGTATAGCTGATTCACTTTGTTATACAGCAGAAACGAACACACCACTGTAAAGCAGTTACACTCCGATAAAGATGTTAAAAAAACTCAATTAACAATAACAAAAAATGCTTTAAAGAAATTTGCTTTCCTTTATTATACATTAAAACTAGTAGCAAAATAGTCCATGTGTTGAGTATTATAAAATATTTTGAGTCTATCAGTTTGCCACTTCCTACCACTTAATAGGTTTAAGCCATGCAAAAATCTGGATTGGCAATTTTACATTTGAGGGTTGCAACTCAAAGAATGGATCACAGCTTTAGCGTTTAAATACTCCATCAGAAAGGTGATATGCTCAAACAGCTTGGGAGGGAACTAACCATGACAGCTACAATTTTGACATTTATAATAAAGTGCTGCTTTTGAGAGGAGAAATTGCTTATTGCCTGTATTATATGATACATGCTGAGCAAAGTTGAGCTGCCCTTAAATAACCAGCCTGCATTACGCTGCATCCACTTTAAGAGCCGGGCTTGAACGTGCACAGAATCAGTGCACAGTCAGAATTACTGATTATTAAAGCAGTGCCAACTTTGAGCACAGGTAAAATTCAACAAATTAAAGAGGAAGTTTTGTCCTTTTCAAAGAGTGGATGGCTCCTAATCCTTGCGAAACATTTTTTTTCACAGAAATTGCAAACTCTTGCCCCTCCAAGAACGCTGAGTCTGTGGGCAAAAAACTGTCTAGAGACATCCCAGCAGGAGATGTATAAAGCGATCGCTACCACATGAGGACAATTCAACAGCATCGTTCCCAAGGGAATCTCGTTCTGCTTGGCCACAAACATCACAGGTTTCAAATAGTAAGCATAGCCAGAAAATATAACCAAATTCAGAATTTATAGTTAAAATTTGAGGGTGAAATTTCACCTCTAAACAGCTCAACCTATAAATGAATGTTAATTATTTACAACTCAGTGGCAGGTAAAGTTTTTGTTTTGTTTAATAAAGACATCAGTACTATCTTAGGAGTAACTACAGTATGTAAGAACATGTACAAGTAACCTAAACTTTATCTTGACTCTTTCAAATACTAGCTACATTTATTTTTTGAGTCAAGATTTGAACTTACCTCTGATCTTAATACACACATCTTTTCCTTTTAGTACACATTTTCCGTTTTTAATACACAAGTCTTTAAACACCTATGGTTAGTTTTAATATTTACATAAATTTACATTTAATATTTGCACACCTTTCTCATTTGAAATAGTGCAAGTATATTTAGATAAACTGTGCATGAAAAACTACTAATATTCAGACACTCAGAAAAATTATAATATATAAACATCTAATTTTTATATTTAGTACTGCTTAGAATCTTTGATTCTAAGTTATATTTTTTGTCACTTTTGATGTCTTTTTATAAAATATCAAGCAATTTCTGGTAATATAGCAACAGATAATACATTTAAAATATTTCTCCAGGGTTCTAAAAAAGCTACCTGTACCTGTTTGTTGTTTGATAAATGTCACAATTAAATTTAGCACAAAGCAAAAACACTAAAATACATAATATGATAAAATACATTGCAGAAAAATAACAAATAATTTACTCTACAAGTTTGAATCCTTTGACATTCAAATAAAAAATCCAGAATCTATGTATTATGTATATAAACAAAGGGAAGTGACACCTATTAAAAATGATATGTGATCACATCTAGAGTGATCAATTTTATGTGTCATTTACAACCTGCTCGTGGAGTCTAGCCAAGGGAGGATTAACGAGTTTACTTTTAATCCTCATGTTAGTAACGGAGCAATAAACACAGAATTGGTTGCCTGTCTGACTCAGCACTGAGCTGATGTGGAAGTACCTGGCTAGTCTTATACACAGGTAGAGTAGGCCATCGCCCTGTGCTGTGAGGACAGCTATGACAGGGGCGCCATGAAGACCTGCTACCAGGAAAACTTGTCCCCCTGGCACCATGGCGCTAAGGCTGTCACTGCTCAGCATCTAAAGCTGTTCCAGCAAGGACCCAAGGAAAGGAAGGAAAGATAACTTGGAGAATCAGTGCCCACATGTAATCTACCAAGGATTCGTTTTTCAAAGGTAAGGGGTCAGTGGTAGATAGGGTGGTCCTGTAGGACTGGCATCACACTTAGGAGACTAGTGACCAGAAATTACTGTGGATTTCCTCCCTGGACCCGGGGCCCCTGTTCCCAGTCAGAAAGCCTGGCCTCGGATCGGGGCAGCACCAGGTCGGAGATGTAAAGCACTAGACATGAAAGATAATGCAATGTCCCCCAAAAGCCAAGCAGACGGCTCAACCCAAGTTTTAATCAGAAGAGGCCCGGCAAAGAAGCAGCAATTTGGTGTGTGGAAAACGGAGTCAGCACAGATATATAATACGGAGCAAAAGGCTCGATCCACGGGCAAGAGATACTGTGGAAGCATGAAACCAAAGGGCTGGCTTCTACGTCACAAGAAACAGAGGCAAGAAGGAGGGAGCTCAAAAGAGGACCTAAAAAACCCTGCAAATCAGACCCCCCCCCCATAAAAATTCAAATTAGTCCGTGTTCCCAACGGGAGGATTTACCTTAAATTTGGAAGTCTGTGGTCCATAACCTCTAGACAGACCACACAAATGCTCTGTAATAAACCCCTAGAGAGTATTTTGGAAGATGTCCAGTTAAACTCTGGTTTATCATATCCCCCCAACTGCACCACATACCGGTTCATAAAAATAGTAACTACTGACAACGATTTTTCTCCTTAACAGAACTCTACTCAGTTTCCTCTGGATCTTCTTCCCAGCTAGTTCCGCACTTTTGGACTTCTGTGTTCGTCTCTGCATTATCCCAATTCAGCCAGAATCCTGCTATGTGAGTTTAGCCCAAATCTCCTATCCTCCACATCCAATCATCCTTCATATCCAATGGGATTCCCCACCCTCTACATCCCCAACTGACGCCCGGTCCCCCTGGTCTGCCATCAGCAAGACTTCTGTTAGGTCAGTTTAGTCAGAACCTCCATTACCCCGAGGTTTTCTCTTAGTAATTTTTCTTCCACCGACCCCCATCCCACTCCTTGGCTATAAATTCCCACCTGTCTCTGCTGTATTAGGACTTGAACCCAGTCTCTCTCCCCCACCACAAGCCTCCATAAAAACCCAAAAGGACGGTGTTCATAGAGCTTTGGGGTTGGTGAACACATGGAGATTTGGGACAGTGATGTGCTTGGAGAAGGCATGGAACCTCTGTGCCCTTGCCCTGTGCATCTCTTCCATCTAGCTGTTCCTGAGTTACATCCTTTTAGGACAAACCAGTGATCTAGTAACTACAGACATACCTCATTTTACTGTGCTTCATTTTGTCGAAGTTTCGCAGATATTGCAGTTTTGTTTTTTTTTTTGCAAATTGAAGGTTTGTAATTATTTGGGGGCACCATAAAAGGTGCCCACCTAAGATGGCAAACTTAATTGATTGCTGAAATGACAGCAAAGGCTTTAGATTATTACATAATCTTAGTTGATAAAGCAGTGGTAATGTCTGAGAGGACTGACTCCAGTTTTGAAAGAAGTTCTACTGTGGGTAAAATGCTACGAAACAGCATTGCAGGCTACAGAGGAATGGTTCCTGAAAGGAGGAGCCAATCCAGGTGGCAGACGTCATCGCTGCCTCACTTTAAGAAACTGCCGCAGCCGCCCCACCTTCGGCAGCCAGCACCCTGATCTGCCAGCAGCCACCAGCACGGAGGCAGGACCCTCCACCTGCAAAATGAATACAGCTCACTGAAGGCTCAGAGGACGGTTAGCACTTTTAGCAATAAAGTATTCTTAATTTAAGGTAAGTACATTGTTTTTTTTAGACATGATGCTATTTCACACTTTATAGGCACAGTATAGTGTAAACATAGCTTGTATATGCCCTGGGAAACCAAAAAAGCCACGTGGCTCGCTTTATGGCAATGTCTGCTTGATTGTGGCGGTCTGGAATCCCACCTGCAATATCTCTGAGGTGTGCCTGTAAAATCCTTCTCTTAGTTCTGCGAGCTGCTCTAGAAAATTAATCGAACCCAAGGAGGGGGTCACTGGGACCTCTGACCTATAGCTATGGAACCTTATAGCACAGGAACCTTACAGCAGTAGAGTTGGTCAGAAGCCTAAGTGACAACCTAGACTTGAGATTTTCCTCCGAGGCAGGGGTGGGGCAGTCTTGCCGGATTGAACCCTTGACCTGTGGGATGTGACCCATCTCCAGGTCCACAGTGTCAGAGGTGAGTTGACGGCAGGACACCCATCTGGTGTGGGAGCACTGTTTGGATGTGCGTGAAAAACCCTTCCACACAGACTTGGGAGCCAACACTTGGGGACCAAGTTCAGCTGAGAGTCCAGGGGACTGAAAAGGGTTTACGGGGTCACTTCTAATTCCGCTGAACGTACAGAAGCTCCACTTCAGTAAAGGAAGGCTCTCCGAGGCTTCTTATTCTGAGTCAGTCTTGTGACATGGACACACCACTGGCTAGAAGAGTAGCCACTGAGGGGCATTTTGTTCCCGAAAGTCAAAGCCATCATTCCAGAACTTCTCGCATCTACCAGAACATTCTCTACGTTCAGCTGTCTGTGTGCTTCATCCCAACCGCACAGTCTAGGGCAGGTTCCACAAAGGAAGCTCTACTTTCCTTCTCAGGATAACTCAGCTCATGGTTCTAGCTCACTGCTTCCAAATGGGAGAAGTGAACTGGACACTGCTTCATGTGGGTGTTGTACTGCCTTCTTTGTCGATTATTTTTGCCTTCAGCGGTGCAGGTAGGCACGCGGCTCATTCATTCCTGCAGAATCCTTCCCCACACACTTTGCGGCTTTGGCGTCTCACCACAGTTCCCTTCAACGCGCGACTGTGTTCCATCGGAGCCCAGAAGATTCTGTCGCTGGGATGCCTCAGTATTTCCCTCCTGAGATGTCAGCTGGAGATGTTGCTAGGTCGGTCTCCAGCTCCAACAGCCATGATGCATTATTCAGTATTTCCCACTTTGCATCTTGATACCTTGATGCCCACAATGAACTATTAGTTCATGAAGAGCTCGTATCTGTCGTATTTCAGAGGGAAGGGTAGAAATCATGACAGGGAAATTTCAAAGTCATGTTCATAGAATTTACTTTAAATTTTTGGTATCCTGGCTCTGACAGGGCAGCAGAAGGTCCAGCCAGTCCCTGTGGCCGCAGGTCCCATGTGTACGTGTTCCCATTTTTAAGGGCATATCAGGCTGGGCTCATTGAGAAAGGATGCTGATAGCAATGAACTGGGAGAATGTCAGAAAGCAAATGGGCCACAGGGCAACCTATATGCTTTCAACAGCTTCTTCTTTCCCAGGAAGAGCAGGCTGCCTTGCTCCTGTAGTTCACTCACCAGCCATGTATGTCTAAACCAAAGTGTAGGTCACAGAGAGAAACTTCTGCTTTTTAAACAAATCTTTTTCTAGAGGCTAATTATATGACTATACATTTTTCTTTATTTTTTTCTTATTACAATAATGACAGCACATATGTGAAAATATATGGTATTAAAAAATAACCCATAGCACTTAAATCAGGTAAGATTGTGTTCTGACACATTTGTAATTGGTACATCAATTATCTTTTCTGGTTTACAGACTAAGATGTGGAGTCGGTGGAGGAGAAATCCATTCGACTTAATAAAATATTCATCCCTCATCTCTGTTTGAATTGAAGGGCTTTCAGTATAATACTAAATTAAGTGTTTCTCTAGAAGTGAGGGGAAAGAGTTCATCCTCCAGATTATTCTCTTGTCTCACCCAGAACGGCAAGGAAACCTCCCAGGAAACCAACCCATCTAGCTATCTTTCACCTCTTTCTTGCTCTATTTTATTTTCTTTTATTTTTTCCAACTCTAGCTGCATTTACTTTACTTTGTCCTTTTATTCAATATGCTTGCTCTACCACTGGTCTCAATGTTAACAGTAGTTGAATTTTATAGAGCTTTAATTTTGAGTTCCATCTCAACCCTTGTTTTAGGGGAAAACACACACACATTAATTCTAGAGGGAATGGTGGTCTGCCATTGTGGATAAGCATAATAATGGAAGAGGTTTTTTGAGCTCCAAAAACCAGACAGTTGTGCTAGTAAAACAACCCCATGTTTGGGATCTTTAATAGTAAGCAGTAGGAATCTGACATCATTTCACACCTACAACCTAGGGCTCAGAGTCCAGGATCAAAGTCTGCAGTACGTTTTTTTTTTTTTTTCCCTCTTCAGTCAGCAGCACTGATATAATCCAGCTAACATAGACTCCCCCTCCTCCAACAGTGACTAATCTATAAATCCCAGTATGCTACCGATGGCCACCCACAATTAGTGTGATTAGTGAGCTATTATATTTATCTCAAACTACAAACATATGCCAATTAAAAGAAAATTTATAAGTAAAAAATATTGAAGGGTGCTAACATTACAACCTAAAAACAAACATGTAACAGCTCTCGAAGTTTTTCAGGTGGCAAGCAGGGTACACAGTCGGGAAGGGGACAGGGTTCAGTAGGGTATTTTTAGGTCGATAATTGTAATACTTGAAAGCTGACACACTGATTCATCACTAACTATATTCAGTGTTAATATGTTTGGCTTTCATATTGTTCATCTTTGGCTTTCATGTTCAGTGCCAACAGATTTCAAACTGCTCTGACTATACACTTGAAACCAAAGACAACAGCCATGTGTTTCAAATGATTTGCTGAAGCAAATACCAGAGGTAATGCTGGGTCAAGTTGACACAAAGTTCTTCTAGTGAACTCTTGGAATTTATTTTTAACTGTGTGAACTAAGCACACACTGATGCTCATGCTTTTACTCCCATACCCCAGAGCTTTCGCACAGTCTCAAGAGAGCACCTAAAACAGTACTCGCCATGGAAACTTGAGGAGGTGAGGGCCAGGGCACGGGGGTGCTCTCCAGGCACTAATTCAAGTACATTTTCACCTGCAGTTTTCATGCGAAGGCATGGGTTTCCCTCTAGCATCCAGTAAGGCCCACTTACTGGATGGGGGCTGTGTTGGGTTTTTGTTTTGCAGACTGTTTTTAGAACATTATTAAATAATTATTTGAAATTATTTCCAATAGTCAGCAACTTGACGGAAGCAGCTCTGGCATCACACGCTGGAGTGGAAATCTGACTGGAACACAGGCCTATGGAACTGTTCTCAAGATAAATTCCCATCTGTTTTTAAATCCAATTTCATCTACTTGTGATTGAGGCAGAGCTGACAGACATTTAGGGAAGGACCTCCCCTCCCTGCCACTGGTATTTGGTCTTTAAAAATTCAAAGATATTTCCAATCATTATTTTCCAGTCAAAAACGTCCATTTGTTTCTAATGTAGTGCAGATGGTCAAACACAGAGATGCTGTTTCTCCACCACTGAACGCTTTGTCAGATAACCGCTATCATATTCATCAAACAAACACCATAGAGCACCCGCCCTGCGCCAGGCACCAGGGCTGGATCTGGGATGCGAGGATTCATGGCTCAAAGCCGCTCAGAGTCCAGGGGTGAGAAAAGGCAGGAAAACAAGGGGGAAATAGAGTGAGACAATTACCGCAGAGGTGGGAATGGACAGACCTACTAGGATCCACGAGAGGAGCTCATGCAGAGGCTGCATCAGAGGCTGCTCCACAACGGATGCAGCCCCAGAACTCAGCCTTGTTCTCTCCCACCGTCTTTCTGCCCTTCAGGGCTTCCTGTTCTATCTGCTTTCTCTCCAACTTACTCCCCACCATCCCCTTCTTTGTAAGCATTCAAAGCGCTGATGTGCTTTTGACGGTAAAAAGTACGTACTGCTAAAATGGATTACTGGCCATCTGAGTCATTGTTCTATGCCCTAATGTGTAGAACAGTGCCTAGCACATAAGTATGTGCTCCATAATTTTCTTTTTTAAAGGGTTAGAGGGTCTTCCCTGGTGGCTCACTGGTTAAGAATCTGCCTGCCAACGCAGGGGACATGGGTTCGATCCCTGGTCCAGGAAGATCCTACATGCTGTGGAGCAACTAAGCCCGTGCGCCACAACTACTGAGCCACACACCGCAACTACTGAAGCCTGCATGCCTAGAGCCTGTGCTCTGCAACAAGAGAAGCCACCATAATGAGAAGCTTGTGCACCACATCGAAGAGTAGCCCCCACTCGCCACAACTAGAGAAAGCCCGCATGCAGCGACAAAGACCCAACGCAGCCAAAAATAAATAAAATTAATTTTTAAAAAGGATTAGAAGCCCAATAAAGACTCTTTGATTTATGTTCCCTTCTTCTGTCCTTTTCATAATTTTATTCAAATATGTAACTTCTATCAAGTGTATTCCTCCGAGTGTATATACTTCCCCGATCGCACTGCATAACAGATTATTAGAAGATCTTCCCATCCATAAAAGATGAAAAAAATCCAAGGCATGTTGTAGAACATTTGTATGTCAAGATATGTATCCTAGAATTGTATCATCACTAATGATAAATTCATCATTATCAGAAGAGGACAGATTTTCTAATTCGTCTATGAATGGCTATCCTTAAATTCCTTTATACATGGTAGAGTCTACTCATTGCAAAGTAAGATTATATTTCTTTGGGTCAATTCTTAAGATATTCCTTTCAGACTTTCTTTCTGTTCCTTCTTTTACATTTCATAAGCATATTTAAATTAGAGTCTTGATATAAATGTCCTGTGTTTAAATACAAAACATTAAGCAAGTATTTCTCCTGAGGTCTTACATGACCCTCTAAAATGAAAGCGTAATAACTTCCTGATGAAATTATTCAGAAAGTCCAATTTTTGAACTGAGAGAATTAAGCTCCTTAGGGTCAATGGCTCTGAGTTTGGTGTTTTCAACCAGAGTTAGGCATGAATACATGAAATTAGAATTATAAAAATCTATTCCAAAAGTCAAAAAAAATAGTGTCAATGGTACATAATTTACTTATATAAGGATTTATTTATATTTTTAGTGGCTTCATAATAAAAAAGGGTAAACGTGTGGCCAATCTTTGCTTTATATTTTTAGTGGATACTGGTCTTAGTGTTCATGCTGGTTTTGCCTTTAATCCAAGCTGACTTTTCCAACCTGACCTTTAACTTAATATAATCTAAACACTCAGACCAGATATCTTCCGCTTCCGGCTGTGCTAACATCATTTCCATTTGTACATCTTCAGGCAAGCTTTAATGTGGAGGAAGAGGATACTTTTTATTTTCGTGATGAAAAGGAATGCAAACAAAAAGGGGGATTGCAAAGGACAAATACTTGGACCTGATTCACTTAAAAATCAGTAAAATGAGACACAGAAGAGCAGTAAGCTAGGAATCAAGGGAACGAGGATTGTACTCACGTCTCATCATTATGTAAGGAACTACCTGTTGGGCCTTGGTTTTTCATCTGTAAAGCAGGGTAATGGACTGACTAATCTCTAGGGTCCTTCCCCCAGCAGTATAATTCTGATTCTATAAAATGTTCATACGTCCTAAAATCTGGGAAACTATCATAGTGAACATGATAACCCAATGAAATTGGTTTTATTATAATAACCGTGTCATGTGGTAAACATAAATTTATTATCTTTATTTGCAAAATACTCTACAATAAATTAAGATGGATGAGATCATATTTAAGTAGTCTAAATAGTAACTAGAGCTTTTCTTAATGCCATCATTTACTATTACTAAAACCTACACCTTGGTCCTCAGCAGGCACAGAGTGAGAAATGGTGTTATTAGAAAGGAAAATACTACAGAATAATGAACTACATACATTTCAACAGGCCATCTACTTTCTTTTATTAAGACAATTAATCTTTTATTTATTTTATTTTATTTTATTTTTATTTTATTAAGACAATTAAAATCTTTTATTTATTATTTTCTTTTATTAAGACAATTACTTTTAACAAACCAGTGTTGCCCTAAAATTCAGTTTTAAAATAGCCACTTGAAGCCACAAATACTCGATCCCTTTGTGTGTGTGAAAAGACATCCTTAGTGAGGCCTATACATTGCACTTATAATGATAAAAAAGTATAACACAGGGATAACTGAAGATGTCCATAATAAACTGGAGAATAAAAACTACATAAAAATAGTCTGGCTTTATTTTTTGGGACAAAGGAGCATGGTAAAAGTATAAAAACAAGTTCATGTCACCCTTACATTTCTTATGATGACAATTTAACACTATTTTGGAAGTAAGGATCTAAAAGTATATGATATAAATACAGGGAAATGACTTATTGAAGATAATTATGATGGTAAATATGACAAAAATACTTTCCTTTTTCACGATCCATATCTTCATGTACTCACACCTTTATTCCCACACACTTGGGACTTTCCTATTTCTGAATTTACACAGTGGTGAAATCAAGTCTATCTTAATCTGACAATGTCTGTCATCAGCTATATCATGTCTTGGACCATTAAAATATTATCTTTAATTTCCTCAGATATACAAATACAAATTTGCAAAAATAGCCTGAAATATGCTCTTCTTTCTCTAGCAATTGAACTGGATATTTCACACCAAGGTCTTAGAGTCCTGGAGCATGGCAGAATCATTCTTATTCTTTCCTGAGCCATGCCTGTTCCATTAATTTTAATATTAGGCATTAAACATGATGATACTCATACCTTTAGCTATCTCAATTGAACTTTTAGAATATTTTCTTATAGTTTAGTTTCCAAACTTCCTGCCAGTGTTGATCTGACCCTTCTGGGTTCTTTTAGACACCATCTTCATTCCACACGAAATCTCCATTCTGACGAAAATGGACTTTCATGGAACCAAGTTTCCTTAAAATTACTTCTTGCTTAAATACAAGACAAGCTTTTTAGAAAAGAATATAATAGTTCTCTGAAGAATGTGTTCACTACCATGTTAAAAAAAAATGTCTTTTTTCTTCTTAGTAATCTTCTTTATTATCTTTTTCTCACACTTCCCCCATTTGTATATGATGCACAATCACCTTTCTCCCAGACATTTTTCTTATAGAAAATCCATTTGGAAGTGAAATACATTCTGATATCTCTCCAAATAAAATGTACTTTGTTCTCAATCTGGCTTACAAGGGTTTTACAGAGAGTGAACAGAACCAATCTGTTCCCATGGTGGTCATCTCTATTCTTTAAATACCTTTTACCCTCCTTTGAAGGACCAAAGTCATTCATTCACGAGCCACTACCAATGGAGCGCCAGCTGTGTCAGCTCTACCCCTGAACCTGGGGAGGGGGCTCTGCTCTCAAGGAGGGTCCCCTCTGCCAGGAGACAGAAGCGTGAGTCAAAGAGTGATGCCAATAAATAGAAAAATAAAACGCAACCCTGACAAGTGCTATGGAGGAGAGGTGCCACGTGCAATTACAGCTGGTAACGGGCTCAGTTCTGGGCCCAGCAAGCTGCTGCAATCTCTCCCTTTACTTCCACGAACCAAATTAAACCAGAAAAAGGAGAATTTCAGTCTCATCCAAAAATTTAGCACGTTTTTCACATATATCAAATTCTTGATGACAGACGAATCTATTGGAATTTTTTTCTTGCTTCCTGTCTATTTCTCTCCAAGAAGCATCTCAGTCCAAACAAGCTACTCTTTCTAAGTTAGTGGTTTTCAACATCGGCTCCCACTGGAATCATCTGGAGGGCTTTGCAAAGGCTGGGTTCCACCCGTTACAGATTCTAATTTAATTGATGCAGTCTGGGAATCATGATCTTAAAAATTTAACATGCAGCCAAGATTGAGAAGCCCTGCTGTATGCAGTGCTTTCTACAAATGCAAGGATCTGATGAAGGAAGGCATTATATTAGCTGGTTTATTGTATATATGATTGGTTAACAAATAATGTACAGATACAAACGTTATTCATGGGAAAAGTTTTAGTTTATACATCTTCTTTCTCCTAATTTTCTGTAATTCAGTGATTCGTACTGATTTTAGTATGTATATAAATATGATTATGTTATCTTATACATATTTATATAATATAATCATATTTAAGTTGGAGAAGACCAATTCAAACTTAATTACTTTAGGGGATATATGTTGAAAGATATTCTTTGAGCATTACTTAAAATAATGAAAAGGAGATGCTATTAATAAAGAAGTGGTTAAATAAACATTGTTACATGATACAGTGGGATAACAGTAAAAATAATAAGGTCATTCTACACATTCCAAAGGAAAAGATGTCCAGGATACACTGTTAAATGAAAAAAAAAATCAGATTTCAGAACTGTTTGAATGAAACCAGTTCTCGTTTGTAATTGTATGTGTATGTAGGGATGTCTATATAAATCTCGATAAATCTGTTTATAAATACAAAGAGCGGCATCTGGAATCCACACACTGCGGAATGTGGTTACAGCTGAGTGAAGAGTTTCCCTTTTCTTTCATACACTTACAAATTGCTCAGCTTCTTAAAGGAGTAAGCAGGAATTCTTTTATTTGAAAACGCTAGGTTTTGATTCCCACAATTTCTACAGAGCGAGATAACTTGCCAGCTTATAAAGAATATGAAGAATCTTCCTATTCAGTCATAAAACAACTTAGAATTTTATATAAAATGTGTAGTTTCAGAAGAAAATTGGCCAAGTGGCAATTTACAAAGGCCCTCTACTTACCTGGAAATGTAATATATCATTCTTCGAATGTTATAAATTGGTGTATAACTTTTATTTTATGATGTGAGGTTTTGTGATCGTGATGCCGAGGTATTCCTCCATTAGCCCCAAGAGTTAACCATTACTCGGTACATGGCCAGAATATTACAGAGTGTAGACTTCCCTAGCAATTAAACAATATACTTTAATACCAAGTAATCAAAGAAAAAAACCTACCAGATATCCACACACCCAAGTTCACAGTCATATATGCCAACTGCGGGTCCTTAAGAATTTTGCTGAATTTTGTCTAATCAGTCAATTAATAACATCTGCCTTTATTCAGCCAAAACTGGTCTTTCAGTTCTAATTCACTGTGACTGTCTATTCATCACAGGATACACTAATACATATTCAACATTGTTTGAGTTTATTATGTTCTGCGGTTAGCTGCAATAATTTTACAAACCATTGCACAGAACTGCAGAATAACAAGTAAGAAAACTGTGAGTCAGTCAGCTCTAGATACTCCAGATGTTTTTATTTGACAGAGTAACTCTGCTGGGCGTATACAGAAGAGCCAGGCTCCACCGGTGTAAACCACCCAGTTACTGAAGGTCAGGGTAGAGCCGTACACGGGGGTTGAGGGGTATTCTCCTCTTCCCCTATTGTTCTATCTTAGAATAGAAGGAAAAGAAATTATTAATTGCCATTCATTTATTTTCACATTTCTTCTGCCTTCTTTCTCCACCTCTAATCAGTTCAGTTAAAGTTCTTTTTTTTTTTTTGGCTGTGCTACGCAGCTTGTGGGATCTTAGTACCCTGACCATGGATTGAACCCGGGTCCTCAGCAGTGAAAGTGTGGCGTCCTAACCACTGGACCACCAGGGAATTCCCTAAACTTCATCTTGAAATGGCAGCAACTTGGAGTGGCAATATGGCCAAAAAAAAAAAAAAGACAGCCTTGGTTTGCCACTTATCGGGTGTTATGTGCTTCCCTTGGTTTTCTAATATGTGAAATGAATTTAATAATATCTTACTCACCATGTCCCAGTGTGGTGCCTACAATCTGTGGGGATCCAGGTGGTAAGTAATTAACATGAATATACTGCTTTTGTAAAGTCATGCCATGAAATGTATCTGTATAAAGTTCACGTCATAACTAAGATTGAAGTTACCAGGTTGATGCTAACAAGTAAAAGTATTTGGGCTTCTGTTATACTGATATCTTGAATTCTATAAAAGTTGACTCATTAAATTAGTTGAGGGATATCAACTCTCCCCTTAATGTGCTAGCAGTATTTGGTCTTTGATTCTGCTGATGACATGAGAAAGTGTTTCAGGTTGGATTGTTCAATGCTGAGCAGAGAGGATGGGAACATCTAAAGACTGCATTAGTGTCATGTATGTGATTCTACGATTGTGTTTTTAATGTGTGTTATTTCATACTTGATAATATTTAATCTTTAAACTCGTGTTTACATTATAAATGTGAAACTGACCTATAAGACATCTGTATCAATATATATGGAAAAGTTCCTTAGAGAAGTATATTTTGATTTGAACAACCCGAAGTTCATATCTACACTGGCTGAATCAATCAAAATTTACCAATTCTCCATCTGATTAAACATGTAATGGAGTCTATGCCTGTTATAAAGAAGCACCAGATACACCGGCTTTAAGATCACAGAAATAAAATCTGTAAAAGAATATGTAGGTAAGACGATGACATGGCTGACTAAAGTCAAAACCACTCAGACTTATGCTGATTCTTAGTTTTGAGTGTCTTTACAAAGACCTAACCTTATTTTGGTGTTTAAATTTTTCTCCATTTCTTCAAATTAGATTACATAGAAAAGCAGTTATTATCTTAAACAGGTGGACTATTTTGTGCCTTTGCTTCACTCACAAATTCTGCTGAGGATGTTATAATTTATAATATCAGCCGATGTCATTGTTAAGTGTTTCACCTACACAGTCATTTTTCACAAACCATGTCAAACAAATATTCCAACTTAACAGGACACCACTTATTTATTAAATCGTTTTTCTCAACTGCATTTATACTTGAATTCCTGCTTTGCAGCCTTTTGACAACCACGTGTCCCATCCATCTTCCCCCACAACTCCTGATTCAAACAAGAGAGAAGGAAAATAGCATTTATCAGATGCCTGACCCTTTCTTAACTTCTTTTCTCGTAAAAACTCTGTGAAGTCTCATTATCTCTATTTTACAAATGACGAGTGGAGCTCTGACTCAGACGTCATCACATTGATTTCACTCCCTTGCAGCTAGAGAGGCAAGGCCAGGGGTGGACTCGCTCAAGCAGAGGGCCCAAATTGACAAATCCAGTTGTTGAAAGGTGTTATCATGCCATAATGAATGATGACAGAGAAACCTCAAAAGTGGAATTAATAGCCTTCCAAAATTATTCCCAATTACCCATCAGCACTGTAAGAAACATATTGCATGTTACCATCTTGTATAAGCAGTTACCATGCGTTGGTGCACACACACAAGAGTATTCAGGAAGCACCCACCGGGTTTCACCTGCCAAGACTGCCCTGCACAGTCCCTGCCACTGAGACCCTCAGACCCTGTTACAGAACATTCTTCAACAGGAGCACACTGAACATCTAAAAATAAGAGGTGGTGTGTCATTGATCAAGGTGACACCCTCAAAGACATTTCTAGCAATATTTTCTTGTGTCTAAAACAAATGAAGGGAGAGGGGAATGCAGAGACAGGAACAAACCTTTATATTTTATTGACTTGTAATAAAGTTCCCTTATGGGGACCCTTTGGTATTCTGGCACAAATGTATTTATTTATTGGTACCTGCAATGACAAGGTTGGTATTTTCCCATGTTGACATTATGTATGTTGTAGAGCTTAGTGTTTGTCTAAGTACAGATCATATGTCAGCAAATTAAGCTTGAAGTGTTTCAACAACAAGAGCAGCAAATATGTCTTTGAAGGTGATGTTACCAGACTGGTTATTGGGTCAGCAGGGCCTGTTTCCCTTAAAGGGTGGCAAGTACTATGAGCTTGGACTTGGTAACATGCCTTCTTTCAAAACAGATTTGAGAGAATATTATTCAGCTATAAAAAGGAATGACATTTTGATACATGCTACAACGTGAATGGGCCTGAAAACCTTATGCGTGGTGAAATAAGCCAGACACCCAAGGACGGATATTGTAGGATTCAACTTATAGGAGGTGATGAAAATTGGCAAGTTCATAGAGACAAAAAGGAGAATAGAGGTTGGGAGGTCAAATAGGGGATGAGAGGAGGGGGTGAAGGGGAGAGTTATTGTTTAACGGGTAAAGAGTTTTTATTAGGGATGAAGAAAAAGATCTGGATGTAGACAGTGGTGCTGAGCACTTCAACTTTGTGAATGTATTTAATGCCATTGAATTGTACACTTATGAATGGTTAAAATGATAATTATTTATATCTGTATTTTACCACAAGAAATAAAAGAATTTGAGGAAGGAGTGAGATGCACACAATGACACGTGCGTGTGTCTGTGTGTGTGAGAAAAGTGGAACTAAGTAAAAATAGGAGAAAATAGGTGAAATTGGGTCAGTACACTTGCCATATGCCAACACAGTGGTTAAAGGTGAGATGCAAATTTTGTTCCGATTTTCTTAACAACCAAAACAAAAATCTACAATATCCATAACATAACAAACAAAGCAACTGCCTGGGAAAAGTAATGGTAAAGAAACCAGAGAAGAGTCACCAGGGATTCTCATAAAGGAAATACAGCATGATGTGATGGCCACTTTCCTCAACTGCATTTGCATAATAGAAACCAAAATAGGTTCCTTTTTTGTTGGTATTTGTATAAAATGACTATTTTTTATATTTGTGGTCCCCACTAGAGAAAATGTAGTATGCAGGCAACTTTTTTTAGATTCTGAATGATTCAATAACTGTGCAGGAAAAAGCGTTCCATAATTTGCCATTTCTTTCTCATAAGCAGTTTTGGTTTCCACGCCTGCTAACGCAGCAGGCAGACTTCTTCTATGGCCAAAGTGCAGGTCAGTGAATGTGATTCTCCAAGAGCGCCACATCATGGGGTCCACATTTGTGAGTCACGGTGCCCAGCACAAGTCATAGCAAAGGGTGTAAAGGTGGTTGGAATTATCTGGAAATTTTAATACGCTATATTTGAAAATAAAAGTTGGAAACGTGAACTTCCCTTTGCAAGCAAGTGGCTGAAGGATGGAATGCATTCAAGACCAGAGGTTTGCTTGCAACCTTCAATGAGACCAGAGGGAGAGGCTCCCACCTCGGCTGCAGCAATGAACTTCTCTCCAGGACTACAAGGAGGATGGCCTTGCTTTGGGTTAATGGGGATTATAGATGCAAATCATTACCCACTGAGCTGAAATATGTCTCAGAAAAAGCAAATAAGTCCTTTTTTTAGTTAGAACACTTTACAGTTGACCCTTGAACAACTCGGAGGTTAATCTGTCTATAACTTATAGTCAACCCTCCTATCTGAGGTTCTGCATCTGTGGCTTCAACCAACCACAGACCATAGTGATGTACTCACTATTGAAAAAGATCCACAGACAAGTGGACCCAGGCAGTTTAAACCCATGTTGTTCAAATGTATTTATTGATATTTGTTTGTTTGTAAACAGTGGTTACGTCTTTTTCTAGTGTTTTTAGCTAGGAAAAACATAAATATAAATTACTTTTATGAAGAAATACCAAATGCAAATACAAAACTACAGTTGATTTCATTGTGTTTTAATGTTTTTGTGGGAAACGATGAGTTCCTTGTCCTCCTCTGCCATCTGATCCCCCATCCAATTTCATTGTGTAAATAAGCTCCTTTGGTGCTGGCTGTTTAGGCAATAGATCAAAAAGTCAACTGGAGAAAGGAGGCGACTTGAAGGATATTTTATTCAGTTTTACTCTTTAGTCTCAGAACAACAATGCCTCATTTATATAAAAACACCTGAGGACTGAGTTAGTTCTCAAAAATAAAATTTCCATTAACTAAAATTTACCTATGTAAGCAGCAAGAGTTTATTCATTTAACTATTTGGGTTTAAAAAATCTGTTTATGTTACACATAACTCTAAATTTTGGGGGCACATGTTTTATAATAAATTTTAAAATTTGGAATAATTTTAGATTTACTGAAAAGGTGTAAAAATAGTAGGGATTTCATTACCCTTCACCCAGCCTCCCTTAATGCTCCATTGTACATGGAATATTATATTAAGAAATTAGCACTGGTGCATGACTATTAATTAAACTGCAGAATCGATTTGCATTTCACCAGTTTTTCCACTACTATTCTTTTACTGTTCCAAGAGCCAATTCAGGGTCCACAATGCATTCAGCATCACTGATTTTTAAACCAATATTTTTAATGTAAATTGATCTTTTCTTAAAGACTCATGTTTCAATATTATAAACATCAATTATACTATACCATAATTTACTGATTCCTTCAGGGTTTGCTGAAATGAGTTGCACTCTTTGAATCTCATACTAACTGGCACCAGTCAGCTATAAATTTGAGTACATTCTCCTGTTCATGGTGTTTGCACTGTGTTTTCTGTGCTGGTGATAAAATATCGCTGTTGAATTGTTCAAAAAGTTGAAGCTGTTGTGATGGCTGTTATTGTCATTGATGCTGTTTTGCTATTGTCTATCAATTGTGATTTCTTAGTTACAAAATCCAGTGGCATATTTTCAATCCTTGTTTGTAACCTCTTTGAGTCCTTTGATGTAATTAAATAGTGCTTTCATTCAAAAAAAATTTTTTTTTCTTAGATTCAGGGACATTACAGTCTCCTGGGCTTGCTCTGTGGTGACCTCACTCCCCCTTATTTGCCTTAATTTCTGGCTATTTCCCCTCACAGAAGAAAAATGTGTCACAAAGACTCTCACTAGTATTATTTATTTCTCTCTCACACCCACCCTTTCCTTGGCATCCTCAGCTGGGCTCACGACTCCTACCATCAGCACTGATGACCCCCAAGAGCCAGGCTTACACTTCAGATTGACAGCTGGATACACTGAAACTGAACTGATCATCTTCCCGCCCATCCTCCGTCCTTTCCTTCCTCTGTCCTCAGTTTACGATGTCATAAATAACACCAACTTCATCATTTTCTGACTCTCCTTTTTCTTCTCCATACTACGTGCATCCAATCAGTTGTCAACATTTATTGACTGAATCTCTGCTAGATTTTATTAATTTTCCCCATCAATCCTTTTCCAATGTCACTATTTTCCCAACCATGGTGGGTTTTGTAAGCTGTAAACTGAATGTAAATCGCTCTCTGTCTGTGCTGTTAACCTGTCTCTTCCCCAGACTCTTCCTCCTCTCTCCATGGGACCTGGAGCTACATCATTTCTCCTCCCAAAGCCCACATCTGATGGCGTCATCCGTATGCCTTTAAGTCCTGCTCTCCTCCTTGCTGCCAGCGGAATGAAAAGCCTTTGTTTGGCATTAGATTCCTTTCATCTGGTCCCAGGGGGTTCAGAGTGATAGGAAAAGACCAAATCTACACATAGAATAGGAAGCCTTGGGTCTGTATGCATAATTTAGCAATATTTCTGCAATTGGTATTATAATTATGAAACCAAGCTTCTCAAACAGGATTAAATCAAAGGAGTATAGATGCTCAGATACTTAAATTCACTAGAACCAGAACTCCTTGCTGAGTTCCACTGTATTTTAGGCACTCTGGTTGCGCTGCAGGAAACACAAAGGTCATCAACTTAGGATGACCCTGACCCTCATAAAGCCTAAATCCAGCAAAAGAAGCCCTATATTTGCAGCATGTTTTATGTTTCCTAATATTCGATTTGTTTGGATTTGAGAGGCCAGCAATCAGAGGTCATTTCTCCCTAAAGAGCTATGTTTGCTCAATAAAGAGCAAAAAATGAATTATGGTGCCTTGGATACATCTCAAAGCTGTTTGGCAAAATGAGATGGAGACTATAAAAATTTCCCACCTGATTCTGATCGCTTTATAGAGCGAGAAATCTATATTTTATAATCACTAAACATTAGGCAGCATTGGTATATGAACATATCTATGTAGCTCTTACTTTAAATACCAATAGAAACGTCTAAAAATAAATTGACACCTTTCTTCTTAAAGGTTCATATTTAATCTCACCTTAGTTCCCCCTTCAGTTATTGAGAACTAATTCATCCTAACCTTTTCACTTAGTATTTTTTCATTATAAGCTCCTGAATATTTGAAACACACCAAAAAAAAAAAAAAAAAAAGACAATTTTATAGTAGAAACGCACTCCATCTGGTCTATGGCAAAGGCCTGGAGTTCATATTTTCCTAGTCCCAGAGGAGTATAAAAGTCATCCTCACAAGATGAACAGAAATATATAAATATATATATGAATGTATGTGCGTGTGTGTCTATACATACATATATGTGTATATATATATGTATGTGTGCATGTATATGTATATACATATGTGTCTGTAAGTGTGTGCATATATACATATATGTGTCTGTGTACACGCATGTGTATATATACATACATACATATCTGTGTATATATCTGTGTAAGTGCATGTGTGCATATATACATATATGTCTGTAAGTATGTGTGTATATAGAAATATATGTCTGTGAGTATGTGTCTGTGTGTGTATATATACATACATATATATTTGTGTGTTTATATATGTATGTGTGTATATATACCTATATGTGTCTGTAAGTATATGTGTATATATGAGTGTATATATACATTTATGTGTCTGTGTATGTTTGTATGTGTATATATACATACATATATATCCGTGTATATATGTGTGTGTGTGTATCTACATATATGTGTCTGTAAGTATGTGTGTATATATACATATAAGTGTCTGTAAGTATGTATATGTATATATACATACATGTGTCGGTATGTGTGTATATACATATGTGTCTGTAAGTATGTGTGTATGTGTATATATACATGCATGTGTCTGTGTGCATATATACATATATGTCTGTAAGTATGTGTCTGTATATACATATATGTGTCTTATGTATGTGTGCATATATACATATAGGTGTCTCTCTGTGTGTCTGTGTGTGCATATATACATACATGTGTCTGTATGTGTGTATATATACATATATGTGTCTGTGAGTATGTATGTGTCTGTGTATATACATACATATATATCTGTGTATATATATGTCTGTGTGTATATATACATATATGTGTCTGTAAGTATGTGTGCATATGTGTGTATATATACATACATATATATCTGTGTATATATATGTATATGTGTGTATATATACATATATGTGTGTGTGTATATATCACATCCCATTCATCCTGAAACAGGAAGGGCAGGGGTCTCCATGTGTCCTAAAATGGACCTTGGAGAACCAATCGCAGGTGGTCAGCTGGCCTTACTCCTCTCCCAGCAAGGACGCTCACCTGCTCTCTGAAGGAGCTGGTAGGTGGAGATATGCATGGAAACCTGGTTATCATTTTCTAGCAGGCCTGAGCGGTTGAAAAGGGAGCATCCCTCTCACTCCACACCCTGTGTGAACCTGTGTGCCCTGGGGAGTCCTCAGGAGTCCAGGGGACCAGCAGATAGGAGAAGGTTCAGGGCTCAGGGGAAGGCCGGGACTTCACAGACTGGGAAATGACTCTTACATGCAAGTATCAGAAATCACATGATGCAAACCCATATGTCAGAAATCTTTCTATAAATTTTCTTTTCTTTACTTTTTCTCTTTTACTCCTTAAAGGGAGGTCTGGAGTCATTTCTAAATCCTTTGAATAGTCCCTTAGCAACCATTTTAAATAGGATTAGATGCGACTGTTCTCTATTTAAGGGTGCTACATTATAAAAATCCCAGTTTAAATAGAAACACCCTGGGGGATGGTGTGTAGAGTATATTTTTCAAACACTTTTAAAGAAGATTATAGAATTTATAAAAAGATAAACTGATTTTCCCAAAACAACATTGGAGTCTAAAAAAATCAGTGTTTGTCAAACTCTACTTGGTGGTCTACCAACTGGCCTGTCCTTCCAGCCTCCCCACCAACCCATGAACATCCATGAAAATTTGTCCATTTGTCCTACTGATGGATGAGATAAGCTGAACTATCTCCCAGGAACATTTTATCATAAGACCCTGTTTACAAGTATTTTTCCATACAAAATTATATTCCTAATAATTTAAATGACATAGAATACTTTACCAAATAAGTATAATAAGTCTTTTAATGCAAACCACACAACTTAGAATTCCAAAGTGTTGTGGCTGTATTAAAGCATTACCACACAGATTTAATAATCAGATAAAGGTGGCTGTTGATTAAATAAAAAAAATAAGTCTGAGTTTGTTTCCCTTAAAACGTTCAAACTATATCTGATTGCAGTCAGTTGTTTTCAGAACAAAGGATAGTGCGTGAAATTCAAGAAGCTTGCATGAAGTTCATTTTTCACATTTGTTTTTACCAAGGATTTTGTAATAAAGGTATTTGTCTTTTATTTGCAAAATAATACCAAAACAACAAGTCCTTCTTTCCCATGACACTGGGTTCACAGAAGACAGCAAATCCTTCTCTCCCTTAAAATTCTATGTATTTTAATAATAGATTTTTCTGTTGGGAAGTATGATTCAGCACGTGACACATAATACTTACTCAATAAATATTTGTTCAATTAAATTGAATGTTTAAGCTTGTGTTCATTTCTAAGGGCTAATATTTGCCAAGACCTCTGAGAATCTTTTTTTTTACCATTAAATAGGTTCCCTCTCATTACAAGAAGTCATTGTTTGGGGAGGATTATGGATTACAGCCTTGGGAGTAATGCTATGAAGTTTTAAATAAATAAGTTAGCATAGGAAAGAAGGCCATTAAAGCTAAGAGTCACTACAAATAAATATATTTTTAGTAATTGAATAGAAATTATGATAAACCACAGCAATAAAAAGGTAGGATATTTAATTCTATTCCAGTATTTTAGGTATCAGTGTTTTGTTTTTTGCTGTTTTTGCTGTTGTTTATTTACTTATTTATTTATTTGGCTGCATGGGGCCTTAGCTGTGGCACACGGGATATTTGTTGAGGTGTGTGGGATCTTTTGTTAAAGCACGCGGACGTCTCTCTAGTTGTGGTGTGCCGGCTCCAGAGTGAATGGGCTCTGTAGTTTGTGGCACGCGGGCTCTCTAGTTGAGGCGTGCAAGCTCAGTAGTTGTGGCGTGCGGGCTTAGTTGCCCTGCAGCATGTGGGATCTTAGTTCCCGACCAGGGATTGAACCCATGTCCCCTGCATTGAAAGGCAGATTCTTTACCACTGGACCACCAGGGAAGTCCTGGTGACAGTGTTTTATATTTGCTTTACGGGAGACACAGTGTTGCAGGAAACAAAGAACCCAGGGAAGGAATGAATGGTGAGAAATAAAGAGTTAATTTGAGGGTCAGGGATTTTGTTTCCAAATGTTTCATAACAAAACATATTTTGACTAAGTGAAAAACTTATTACCTAAAACAACAAAAGAACCAGCCCTGGCTCTTTGAAATACATTCTTATATTCCCTTCTGATATAAGTTCTTAGACTACAGAAAAGGCAAGGTTGAGTGCCAGTGTTTTAAACCTATTTCTTCGTCTTCAGATTTTTTTCTATACTTAATTCCAAATTCCCCTGTGTACTCGAATGACTCGTATGACTCGATTCAGGATATGAGCTTGAAGATTTAATAAAAATCTTCTATGAGGGGGGAGCAGCAAATATTTGAGAACATAAGGCCACTCTGTCTGACACTGAATATGAGCGCTGGCCCTGGAGAGGAGAGAGCATTTCCTCCATTCCATAGACACACCACTGAGAGGAGTTCTCGCTCCAGGGTCTTAAGTGGAGATGTGATGAGGTCAAGTGTAAGAGAAACAGCAAGGCCAGGTTCAAACAGAAGCCCTATCAGGGCTACAATATGTGTTCCTTCTATACACTGACACACCCGGGGCCAGAGGATGTCTCATACTTTGCAAGCACCACCAGATTTTTGACAAATAAATGCTCTTCAATCCTCCACCATTAAACTGATGTGTGGTAAGGAAGCAAAGGTTTCAAAATTTTTGCAAGTCTCTGGTGAATGAGATTTTGTGAGAACAAATCTAGCTGATTTCTGCAGAGGTAATCCACCCAATGGATATCCAAGGGAAGAATCTTTACCAATGAACATTTTTATTTCCAGTGCTAAATCCACCAAGAAACAAGAGTATGAGTATCTCAGGGAAGCTTCTTTCCTTTGCTATGGCTAGTCGACCACAAAAAAGTACATTTGAATCCTACAAGCATTTAACTTGTGAGAATTGAACCACATGTATGTGATAGAGATTTAGACAAGAAGATTGACTCTCATCCACAGAAGACCTCTCCAACTGAGTGACACTGGTAGTCAATGAATCCAACCGCACACAGACACACATATTTTATCCAACATGGACCTTAAAGCACAAGCCGACTGCATCATCTGGTGCTCGACAGAGCTGCATCCTCCAGGGCCGGAAGGTGAACACCTGTGTAGATGTGACAGAGAGGATGTGTTTGCCTTCAGTGTGGCTCCTTCCAGAGGAGTTTTCCAAAGTAATTTCAACAATACAGTAAGTCCCCGACACACGAACCTCCAAGCTGTGAACTTTCAGAGATGGGAACGTGCATCTGGTTCCAGCAAGGAACCGGAACCTGTGCCATCCACATCAGGCATGAGTGACATTGCAGCCAGCCCTCCATCTCCCGTTGCTGGCGATCCTTCAGCTCTGCCATCTCCCACCTCCTCCAGTTAGTATCTCTTCCCGCCTGTTCACTCGATGCCAGCCCCTGGGTGCCAGCTGGTGTACTGGACTACTGTACTTTTCCAGGGACTGTACTGTAAGATTAAACATGTTTTCTTGATTTTTTTGTGTGTGTTTGTTTTTTATGTATTATTTGCATGAAAAGTATTATAAACCTATTACAGTACAGTACTGTATAGCCGGTTGTGTTAGTTGGGTCCCTAGGCTAACTCTGTTGGACTTACGAACGCGCTCTCAGAACGGAACTCGTTTGTATGAAGGGGATTTACTGGACTCAAGTTTCGCCCGACCTACTGCACTGCCTTGGGAACCAAAGGCCCAAATTAGAGTTGATTGCACTGTCGTCCTCACCCTTGCAATCTCTTCTAACCCAGTCCCCCTCCTGGAGCCAGACTCAGACGCCAATGCCAATCGTTCTTCAGAGCTCTGAGCTCTCTCAGGCTCTTCTTTGTTGTTTACTAGCCCAAAGGAGTGGACAACCTTATTTAACCTTTGGCTTGGGGCAAACTTTTGAGCTATCGGAGGGTACCTTTTATGCACCTTCCCTGAAATATCCAAATCTACTTAGAAATAACCCCAACGAACTTCCTTTGGCCGCTGTGTCTGCACTCTACCCAAGGCCCAGAGCATACATGGAAAGGTACCTCCAAAACGACGTTGTGTGTACCACACACCATCAAAAACGTATACAAAGTATGTCGAAAAGCAATCCTGGATCACAAAGGATACAGAACAGAGCAGAGGGGGCAAGTACCTTGATGAGACCAAGAAAGAGAGCAGGAAGGAATACGTTCAAGTCATAAAACTTGGGCAATCATTCAGAGCGGCAGAAGCAGGCGTTTAGTTGACTTCTACCAACGTGGCCTTAAGAAATATAAATCGCTCACTTCATAATCTTAAAAATATGTTTTAAAAAAACCCAAATGCATATGAAAATTGCCTAGCATTGAAAATTGCAAATTATTAGTATAGAATATGAGATATTCCGAGGGTTTGGTAAGCATACCATGGCCCAGTGTGTATTCATGGACTGGGTATTGTGTACCAACTGGACCCCAGCGGCTGTACCAGCCCCTGAGGTCAGTCCAGGGACCTCACAGACAGCATATAGTCTAAACTATGTCCAGTCCAAAAATACACAAGATTTCACTGTGTGCCAAAGCTTCCACGGTCAGGCAAATACACTGAAACCCTTGTTTTACTTTGTTGTCTATCCTCCTAAAGTTACATATTTAAAAAATATGGAATGTTCTGATTTCACCCTGAAGCCTTGGACTGTCAGCTTAGCTGAGAGTCCATCAAATGGGCAGTAATCTTCCATTTTCTCCTGATCCGGGAACAAATGTGCAGAGAAACACCTCTCTCTCTGTTTGATTTCCACAGCCTTCCAGACTGTCTAGCACTGAAAATTTCTTTCCTGTGTGTAAATGAACTTTCCTCTGCTGCAGCTTAGGTCTCTCAACAGAAACCTGGACTCGACCATCCCGCTCAGAGCAAATAATCAGTGTTGAGAGAGAGGTGGACTGAGTCTGCATCCAGGTGGCTTCTGTGTTCCGTGGGAGGAGGGCAGAGGGCAGGACACCTTCAATGTGGGGAGCAGGTGCCAGGAAGTACAGTTCAGACTTCAAATTGCATTGACTCAGAGGCTGAGTCCATACTATTTTTTTTTTCTGATCCAACAGCATACATTCTATGATCAGCATTACCAATAATTACAAATCACTTCAGATAAATTAAAAACTCGCTCTGACATGTACATAAAAACCAGACCTTCCTGAAAGTTTAATAAGATCAGCAATAACCTGCAATGTAATGGTTGCTCTTTTTTTTTTTTTTAATTAATTAAGTTATTTTTTGGCTGCGTTGGGTCTTTGTTGCTGCACGCCGCCTTTCTCTAGTTGCGGCGAGCGGGGGCTACTCTTCGTTGCGGTGCGCGGGCTTCTCATTGCGGTGGCTTCTCTTGTTGCAGAGCACGGGCTCTAGGGTGCGCGAGCTCAGTACCTGCAGCACGCAGGCTAAGTAGTTGTGGCTCGCGGGCTCTAGAGCACAGGCTCAGTAGCTGTGGCGCACGGGCTTAGTTGCTCCGTGGCATGTGGGATCTTCCCAGACCAGGGCTCCAAGCCATGTCCCCTGCATTGGCAGGCGGATTCTTAACCACTGCACCACCAGGGAAGCCCTGTTGTTCATTTTAACTATTGTTCAGTACACTTCTGCAAGCTAGAGCCAGAACATTATTTTAATTAAGCAGTTAATGAATTAAAATGAATGAAACATTCTTGAAAACTCAGAGACCCTAGAGGGTTAGATTAGAGATAGTAGAATCGGGTCTGGAATCCAGGATTTCCTGAGCTAAGCTGTGACTAGGATGTGGGGTTCCCCACAGATTTCACGAGCTCAGAGTTGGGTCTTCGTCTTTGTCAAGGTGCAGGTCCTCAAAGGGAGGCCACTAAATTCACTCGTGGTTGTGTCCATCCCGTAGCATTAGGAAAAGACAGATTCAGAAACATGTTCGATGAAGGTAAGTAGGAAATAAACCCTAAAGACAGTAGGATCAAAGAGGGAGGAGCTATGGGGATATATGTTTATGTATAGCTGATTCACTTTGTTATAAAGCAGAAACTAACACACCATTGTAAAGCAATTATACTCCAATATAGATGTTCAAAAAATATTGGTATATGGGGCAATCAAGGAAGTGGAGATTAAATGAGTTTTAACTTTCTCATTTTACCCTCTAATCATCTCGTCTGAGTTGAATACATACTCTGCAAAACAAACACTGACTTTGCCTCTGGGTCTTAATTTTCTAAACAAAAGTATATGGTGGTAGGGGAAACACTGTAAAAATGTTAATTACCAGGTACAAGGTTCATTTAAGCTTGAGCAAAACGTATTGTAACATCACACTGAAGGGAAAATAATAGGGGGTTGCCCAAACTTTACCAATGACTGTGCAGCCAACCCAGCGTCTTCTTCCTTTCTAAATATGCTGTACTGCCTCTTCCACAGTTTCTGTTTTGTGTACCTGTAAATTAAGTACCCCACCTGCAGCCTCCCAAAAAGTCAAAGACGCTGATTTCACCCTGGGAGGCTGACTCTCCCAGAAGCAGCTCACGCCTATCAGCCTGGCTTCTCTCCTAAAAAGGTTTTCCTTGCAGCAGCCCTCTGGGTGGATGGCTCAAAGAGTTGGGTTTACGCAGCAGGGGAGAGCCCAAGGGCCAAACAAGAAAAATCACTTCTCCCCGGAAATGACTGGCATTGCAGAGGAAGGGATACTTCACCTCTCTCTTCTGGGAAAATTCCCCACCAAGGCTCTCAGATTTCTGTCTCCTGTAATCAGGAGGAAGAGAGAGCAAAGAAAGGAAGATGGAGATAAAGTGCCTAAATTTCCGCCCAAATTACCCATTATTTCTTCCCTAAAGAAAGAGAAACTGAAAGCCAAAGAGTTTCCTCTTTGGGGGTGGAGGTGCAGGAACACCGGAACCAAGAGTCCAAAGGGTAAATGGACACATAGTCGTACACCTTCACGTCGTCCAGCCCTCGTACCAACTGGCAGCGTGAAAGATTTAGTGATGCCTGATGGGAAAAAGGCAAACACGTCAGCCTCTTAATTTCAAATGTGAAGGAGACAAAATTGAGGATTAATTCTCAGACTTATATTGATTCCTTTAAGTCACTGCTATATTAAGTATAAAGAAAATTCTAGAAGGAAATGTATCTTTTAGAAAATTTGCATTACATGCTATTACCAGAGTTTCAGCAACAAAACACAGGCTGTTATTATGGGCACTTGATTTTCTCATGAGTTAAAAGCAGGCATTATGATATATGTGGTGTTTTATATATATATATGTGTGTGTGTGTGTGTGTGTGTGTGTGTGTGTGTGTGTGTGTGTTTATATATATATATATATACACATATGTATACATATATATATATATATATGCTTGTTATGAGCTAGAACTTGGTAGTGATAGTTAGATGTTTTTATTATATATTTTTCTGAGTATTTTTATTATACCTTAATCTCAACAAAGGTGCAGAACTGTGACGTATACGTCTTTTTAAAATATTGGAAAACTACTCTCATTACTCCTAATTTTGTATAAAAATAGCCACATTATTCCAACTATTCACCAGTATAAGTTCATACTAGCCTTTCATTTAAACAGTGTTTTTGAAGACAATTTTTAATATTTTATTCAGAATTTATTATAAGTATTTACTCAGGAGTACCATTGATTCAATGTGGAAATCTGTTAATTTTTGAAATAAGACAATCTTGTACAAAGATTATGGTATGGTTGGAAATAGGATATTTGAGCTTCAATCTGTCTCACTGAATATAGACCACATGAATTATATATGTAAATCCCTATGCATTCATCTGAGATTATAGACTAAATAGGTGAGTCAAATGTTTCCTTAGTAAAACAACAAAAGGGAAGAATTAAATCTGCAGGCATAATGCATGGTAAACCTATTCCAAATCGCTGATAAAATAAGGATATTACCCTAGTTGGATAGAAGAAAGCACCCACCTTCTTCTGTGTGTTCCTAAAGCTCAGGTAACCGCATTGTGTTAAAACCACGCCAATGAATAGGGGTACTCCGCCTCAGCACACAGTTGGAACGGAGGCTCCAATTGTGATTCAAAATTCCTTTGTGTAGCATCAACACAGCAAGTTCTGTACTTCTGAGCGGGAACAGGGCTCACACAGCGTAGATGCACCTGTCTTTATATTCAAAGAGATGTGAACACTGGGTGCACAGAATCAATACTATTTACAGTCACACTGTTATAAGTCACGATTATTATAGCCCAAAGTTGTTAACGTTGCCCATGGATGAAGGGCTGTGTCAAAGGCACCATATAACCATTGTTCTCTTGGTTATTCCTCCGCCCAGCCCCGTACCATAGATGAGACCCTGCAGGGACACCGGAGGGATCAAGGTCACCCAGTGAATCCTGGAGCCCGCGATGCACAGCCAGGCCTCTTTGATTCCGAAATGCACACATTCAGGCTCTCCCTCCCCTGCATCCCATAATAATTCCTACTACTAGTAGTGGTAAAACTGCACATCAGACAGACTCTTCTTTATGACCCGCATTCAGTATCTGGTTGTAAGAGCATGACGATGAAGTTTATTTCCCAGTTCCTGGAGCATTCAGTGCTCATGCTGCGTAATCTTGACCTAAATCATTTTTCCTCTATTTTCTTTTATGTAAGCAGGGATAGTAGTAATAACTGTCTTACTTACTGACTCTACAGAGCCAGAAGAAGAAGCAACAAGGATTGTGTATGCAAGCACTCTGCTTTAGGTGCAAATGTTAGTTGTTGATAATACTCGGTCATAAAGAAAGCAAAGTGCACTCTGAGAGGAGAATTTCTTGGCCAATTAGACGTTAGAAGTGAGGAAAAAGGAAGTCCAAAAGATGCTCATACCTTGGACTTAAAAAAACTTCAAGGAGGTTTGTGTTCCTTCTCCAAGCTAGAAGCCATCTTCCATGGGAAGTGTGGACCCTCCTGAGCTAGTCATGTCCATGCTGGGATTTTCTACATGTCTTCAGAATATTCTCAGTTCACAGTCTCCTTGTCATGTCAGGCAGGGCCGAGAGACAGGGAAAGGGGTTCTAGATCTTATCTGGATGCTGGGGAGGCACTGGCACTCTCTGGGATACGCCAGGGTGACCTCTCGAGCAGGACAGGGGCTCTGTCCCCACAGCCTACGTCAGGGCCTGCTGCATAGCAAGTGCTCAAAGATATTGGTTAAAAGGATGAATAAACCTCCACAGCTACAAAAGGGGTGAACTGGAATGGATGAGTAGTTTTCAGATATTTCCTTTTGCTGCAGAACTCTTTTCATCTTCAATAAGATCCCCCAAAGGCAAAATATCAAGGAGCTAAGGCCAGGATCTGGGGATGCAGCAGCTATAGCACTACAGCACCTATGTACCCAGACCCTGCTCACCACCCTTCTCCTTGTCTACTCACTATCACTCCCCCAAACTCTGGGGCAAATCCACCAGACAAGTGTGGAAACCAGTGATTTGGATACAGAAGTCCCTTTTGACTCCAATTCCATGAGTCTAAATGTTGATTTCTATCTTCAACGGGTTGATATGTTTATATCGAGGAAAGTAAACTATTTCCTATCTGGAATCAAGGGGCTTAATTAATAAAATACTGACTTTTTAATCATTCTCAATTGCTCGCCAATATCCACGTGCTCTCTCACATTTCCTCTCCTCTCTCGCAGCTGCCTGGCCCTAGCAAGTGGCCCATGAGCAGTAGTGACATACGTCCATTCGATGCCCCCCCATCCACCTCTTCCCTGGCCATGGCCACGTGTTCTGGAGGTCACACTACCTCCTGACGGAAGAGGCCACCCAACCCACAAGGAGCTGTGCAAGTGAGAAGTAAAGTTTTACTCTGTTAAGCCATGAAAACTTGAAGGTTGCTTGCATTATTTTTTCTGACAAATGCATACGTTTCATTTAATGGGGATATTTAGACTGAACACTGAATGGATCTTCTAAAATTCACTTCTCTGTTTTCCTACATAACAAGGAGTCCACAGAGTGTACTGCTTACAGAAGGCAAGGATGGTTGGGGAGCCGTGGTCTAATAGGAGGAGTGGATTTTCCAAGAACTCTGCACCATGGTTGCCCCCAAACTTATGTCACTCAATGAAAATCCCATCACTGAATATCTTCCATACTGTCTGAGGTTCCAGGTGGATGGTGCTGTCTATAGAAAATTGGTGGGAAGAAATATTATAGAGCTAAATAAAGGTTTCATGAAGGCATACCTTCCCAATGAAATATAGAAAAAAAAATAGAGAAATCAGTTCCCAAGGGAAGTCACCACCCTCCACAAATCTTATTCATTGCTTCGCAGGCATTTCCCAATGTTCTATAGATTGACTTAAAATGTAAGATTTGGGTGATACTGTCCAACTCCCATAAGAGTCGTACAATCTGGACACTGCTAACAATTGATTTAAATATTCAATTTTGCTCATAAATCATAGGTTTATCTTATTAATTAACTTCATGTTTAACCTTTGGCTTCCTTAAGTTTTTAGGCAGTTAAGAAATGTTTAACTTTACCAAATTTCTTATTTTGATTTTCAGCTAAAATTATTAAGTGATGCTTTGCAAAGCTGCCCAGATGCCCCGTTCAAGGTGGGGGACTTACTCCCCCATATGTAGGGGGTGCTCTTAGCTGCCAGCCCTCCCTTTGAATTGTCCCCTGCTAACGAGAGCCGGGTCTCCAACGTCCAGGTCCCATGCCCTGGGCGGCATGAATCCGGTGACCCATCAATGCAAGAATATTGTAACTATTTTCAAAGCTCCCAAGGGGCTGACCGAGGCCTTACTGGACCTGCGCTGCAGCCCACCTTCTCCCACGTTCCAACTTGCTGCTTCCCTTCCCAGACAGATGTTAATCCTGAAAGCACTGCTTAAGAAACTTCTTGCACAAGAATCTCCATCTGAGTTTGTTTCTAGGGAACCTGACCGATAGTAAATCTAGATTACTCTCTAACCATGAGGACGGAAAACAAGTCAAACTGGAGTGGTCAGAGCTTTTCCCATCACACCGTGTGTGCCAGGCTATCCCTCATGGTAAAGGATGTGAAGCGAATCATGTCACTCTCTATTCTGTATCCCCAAATGCATTCAAGTCAAAATAAACAGGAGCATCCTGAGAGAGAGGACAGAACATGAACTGAAGAGACGTGTGTGAAAAAGGAGCAGGACGGTGTATCTTGATAATACAGTGCTCATTTACGGAAAGTTCATATGCATGTGCATACACACATACATATACATATTAATATGAATATATGCACTCATTACTGAACTGAAAAATATTTTTTCTGAATGTGAAAACTGACAATACAGACTTGAGAATATCTAGTGTCTCTAGTGTAGAAAAAAGAAGAACTACAAAGCCCTAATCAGGGCTCTCTCTAGGCTGGAAGAAACAGAAACCTACTCAAACTCCATCAAGATGACACAGCCAAGTCTTCAAACAGCCTCACCGTGACTCAGCCCAGAGCTCAGGATCAAAGTCTCTTTGCTTGGCGTCTCGAGGGCCAAAAGGCCTCTCTCATCTGCATGTCTCGTATCTGAAAGTCTCCCTCCCGCTGACTCCTCTTGCACGTGGTTTCCTCTGGAATCTCCTGGTACATCCACACTCCTGCTTTCCACCTCAACTATTTCAGGCTTTCGTCCTCACCCTCAAATCTCCAACCCCCATCACTCTCAGAAGATGACTCAAATCCTACTTCCCAGAAAAATAGAAACCATCAGACACGAGGTCCCTCATCTTTCCAGTCACAAATGTACCCCCTCTGTTATTCAAACCATCTTGTTTTCTACATTCATTCCATCGAGTTTCAATCAATATTCTTAAATTTATTTTATTTAAATACTATTTTAAAGAGGCCCACATTAGACCTACCTCTCCTATCCCTCCTGGTATCTCTCCATGACCCTCTTCCCAAACTTCTGGAAAGATTTTCCCATTTTAATTACATGTATTTATCAACTATGTGCATGTATAAAGTTACCAGTGATATCTCCTTGTTATTGAATCGAATAGCTATTTATCAGTTTTCCTTGCATTGGATGTCTCAGCAGAATTAGTTTTTTAGTAATTCAGATATAATTTACATACAGTGAGATGCACAGACCGTAAGTGGACAGTTTGATCGGTTCTGAGGAATGCATACATATGTATAATATACATCCCTATCAAAATATAGAGCATTGCTTTCCCTCCAGAAAAGTGCCTCCTATCCCTTTCCTGTCCAGCCCTCACCCCTGCTACCATAAAACAGAAAACCAATCTGGTTTCGAACATCATGGATTAGCTTTACCTATTCTACAGCTTCATGGAAATAGAATCATATGGTCTGCACTCTTTGTGTCTGGCTTTTTCCACGCTGCGTGATGTTTCTGAGATTCACGTAAGTGTTAATGTATCAGTGGTTTACTCCTGTTCATTGCTGGATAGTGTTTCATTGGGTGAACATACCATAGTTTTTTTTTTTCCAGGAAAGTAACAAAATATATTTTATTCATTAATTACTTGCCACATCTCTATTATTATTATTCTTTTCTACATTTGTTGGTTCAATAATATTTGATTGCCTCTTTTTAAAAAAAAATTTATTAGAGTATAGTTGCTTTAAAATATTGGGTTAGTTTTTAAGTTGCTAGGTTTTAAGTTTATTCTTCTGATGATGTATATCTGGGCTATCTCCAGTTTAGGGCTATTATGAAGAAGGCTGCTATGAACATTCTTGTATAAGAATTTTTGTGAATAAATGTTTTCATTTCTCTCTATAACTAGAATTGCTACCTCATAATGTAGAAGCATGTTTAATTTTTAAAGAAATTGCCAAACATTTTTCTAAGCTGGTTCTACCATGCTACGCTTCCATAGACAATGTATAAGAATTCTGGTGAAATTCTTCCTCAGCATTGAACGCTGCCAGTCTTTTTCTTTTTTTAGGCATCCTAGTGAGAGTGTCTTATCCTCCTCGAAATACTCTCTTCCCTTTTATTTGGTTTAACACAATGTCTCCAGGGTTTTACCCTACCTTTCTTTCTCTTTAATGTCTTTGCAAGGTCACTGCCCTCTTTCAGCTTTGAAAAGTGAAGATTCCTTAAGGCTCATTCCTGGATCTCATCACTCATCCTCACCAGTAGCTTCATTGCCACCTATGCAGGGATGCTTCACTGGGAGTTTACATTTCCAGCCATCTTCTCTTCTGAGTTCCCAGCCTATTAGCCTGCAGAAGCCAAATGACCAAGACCAAACTCAGGGTCTCCCTTCCTTTCCTCCAGATACTTTCCAAATCTGGTGGCACAAGTCAGAAGTCTACTCATAGTCAACCCATGAAAAGGAAAAACGTGTGGCTTTTGCTTCCCTAATCTCTCTCCAATCCAAACATTTTGCCAGCCCCACAGAAGCCACTGCTCCTAGCATCTCTCACCTGGGTTTTCTGCAATAGCCTCCCCTGGGTCTGTACACACCCCTGGGCCTTCAATCAATCAGTTCTTGATACTGTAGCCAGAATGATCTTTTAAAAATACTAATAGGCTTATATCATATCTCTCTGCCAAACCTTTTAGTTCTTTGGATAAAGATAAAGCTCTATTCCATGACCTGGAAGACCCCACGTTGTCAAGCTTTTGCCTATTTTTCCAAGACCCTCTCAGGCCATCTCCCTTTCTGCTCTTCCACGACACTGGCTTCCTTCCACTTTTTCAGACTCACCCCTTCCGCCTCCCACCAGGGACCCTCTGTGCTCCTCGCCTGCTGGGTACCTCACTCCCTATTTGCCTGACGGACTCCTCTTCATTCTCAGACCTTAGCTCGGTCCCACTGTCGTTTCCAGGGAGAGCCATTCCTGGCCAGCCTGATCTCCATCCGAATCTCTGCTTTATATTCGCTGATCAAAGTATCATATATTGTCCTGCATTGCATTCATCAGAGACATTAATTTCACATGGAATTTTAATTTTACCTAAGTAAAATGTACCTCCTCCTGCAAAGATCACGGGCTCTGGATAGTTGTATTAATTTCAGCACAGTATCTGGCACATAATAAATGCTCAATCCATTTTTGTTCCAAGAAAAAAATGAATGGGTATCATTCACTCTCCTGACCCCCTGACTGTTTCTTATTTCCATTTTGAAAGAGAACATTACTAGTCCTTGGCTGGCCAATGAATCATGAGGATTTGGATCATGTCCGTCTTTAGTCCAATTAGCACGGCCAGGGTGGGAGCATATGGAGATAGGGCTGCTTCTTCCAGAACGGCCACTGGGGCAAAATACACAGTAACTGTTGTGGTTACAAAAAGTAAGCAAATCATGTCTAGATCATGCGAATTCTCTGAATGAGATAAAATTAACTTCCTTAAAGAAGACTTTACAGAAAGAACACTTTAGTTTTCAGGTGTATGGGTGTGAGATTTATATGTACAGGTGCATGGGTGAGACGGGAGTGTTCCCAGAGCTGTATGTGGGGTGCCATCCCTTCCCTATCCCCCTGATTCTTTCTTTGGGTCATTGACCAACAGTCTAGCTGAAGCCGAACCTCCAAATGAGGGACAACCAAGGAAAGTTCTTCTCACAATAACGAAAACCACCTGGCTTTCCTAAGTGAAAAAACAAGACGTGATTTCAATCTGTACGTAATTCAAATGCATGGTAGGAAAAGCTATTTGGAATCATAAATAAATTACTGCATATTGAAAACATTGTCTCCTTCAGAGATGTATTAAAAATTAAAAATAAAATGATCACAGTTAAGAAGTATTGATACAACTTAAATATAATTGCAACAAATACCACTGCAAATGGAATCCTTAAATAAAGTATTTCTTGATCCCTGTAAATGACCTACTTATTTTGATTAATATGAAATATAACCAAATTCAAAATCAACAAAGTAATTAGAGGTTGCCTTGGAGTTTTCCATAATAGGATGTAATCTTACAGAGCAGGTAAGTCAAACCAAAATTGAAAGAAAATTAATTGTTTGAATTTGATGGTAGCTAAAATCAAACTGTGGGGAGGTAGTGTGACAGTGGAAAAAATACTGGACCAGGAGAAAGAAAATCCCAAGTCTTACACTTAGCTCTCTCACTAATTAATAATGAAAAGCTGAAAGGATGTCTGGGCTTCAGTTTTCTCTTCTTAAAAGTGGAGTTGGAATAAATCTTCAGTGGCTAAAGTGTGTTATCGTGATTGCAACGCTCATCAGTTGATGGCTTGGAGTGCCCCATCTAGAAAGGTTCTGAGGCATCCAGCATTTATCAGCGACGCTGCTCCATCTTCAGGAAGTTGCCTGTGCATTCTGGGTATTTGCCAGCCCTGGACCAGGCAGCCTCCAAGCTCCCACCCATCCCCATCTCAGCTCGGTCTAGCTGTCTTGTGTCAAAGACCAGTGCTTCCAGGGAGATCAGTTCAGTGCTTTGAGACCACCTAGAGGGGTGGGATAGGGAAGGTGGGAGGGAGATGCAAGAGAGAGGAGATATGGGGATATATGTATACCTACAGCTGATTCACTTTGTTATACAGCAGAAACTAACACAACATTGTAATGCAATTATACTCCAATAAAGATGTTAAAAAAAAAAAAAAAGAAAGACCAGTATTTCTGTGCCCTGGGTCTTCAGACTGTGCAGCTCAGCTCAGCCAGCATGTGCTGAGGTCCCACTGTGTAAGAGCCACAGGTTAGGCAATGGGAATACAAAGATGAGTAAAAGAAGACACCTGCTTTCAAAGAGTTTAAGTCTGGAAGAAGATGGATAAAGATGTGGTATATATATACAATGGGATACTACTTAGCCATAAAAAAGAATGAAACACAGCCATTTGCAGCAACACGGATGGGCCTAGAGATCATCATACTGAGTGAAGTACGTCAGAAAGAGAAAAACAAATACCATATGATAATCACTTACAGGTGGAATCTAAAAAAAGGATACAAATGAACTTATATACAAAACAGAAATAGACCCACAGACCTAGAAAACAAACTTACGGTTACCAAAAGGGAAGTGGGGGGTGAAGGATAAATTAGGAGTTTGGGATTAACATATACACACTACTATACATAAAATAGATAATCAACAAGGACTGTATAGCACAGGGAACTCTAATCAACATTCCCTTATAACCTATAAGGGAAAAGAATCTGAAAAAGAATAGATGTATATGTATAATGAATCACTTTACTGTACACCTGAAACTAACACAACATTGTAAATCAACTATACTTCAATCTTAAAAAACATTTAGAATATGACTTAACGAGGGAGCATTTTTTAATTAAAAATATAGTCAGTATAATACTTTACGGTCATAAGCATCTAATCTAATTCTGAACATCAAATCAGAGAACCCATATTATGCTTTACACTCTTCCTGAAGTTAATGATGTTTTAATTCAAAGGAAAAGTTTCCATTACGCTTGTCTGTCTAGAGGATTAATTTTTAAAATATATTGTTTACATCCTCCAACACTGACATTCAAGCACTTTCAGAATGCTGTCCTTCCAAAAGCCATGAATGATAAATTAAGAGTACAACACACCATCTGAAAATCCTATTTCAATTTCACCTTGTAATATCTAACAACCAGAATGTTCTCCTCATAAATTCTGGCCAACCTGCTTCTCTCAATAGCCAAAACACTCAGCTCATTTTTTGCTTTCAGAATCTGCTGATAGAATTCTCCTGGTTAGAATAAACTTCCCACTCCAGCCACCTACTCATACCCTGTGAATCCATCCAGCAGCCTCAGATGACTCCTCTGTTCCACATCCTCTGGATGGATTCATTCATTCTCACACACTGTTTAGAAAATCCAGGAGCCTATCACATGGCAAGCACTGTGCTCATATGACAGATACAAATGAGAATGACCCTGCTTTCAGGAGCTGACGCTGAGGTGACAGTGTCAGGGGAACAAGGTTACAGAAAAGATGTGCACAGAGGACAAACATAAAACTTAATCTGGAAAGTCCGGGAAGATGTGCCAGATGAGGGGTCATGAGCTAATTTGAAAGGCTATGTAAGCATGAGGTAGATGAAGAAAAAGGAAATTCCTGACAGAGAGGAAAGCACAAGTGGAACCACCAAGCTCTGAGGCAGCGATGGCGCCTTGGGAACGAGGCCCTAAGGCACTGGCAGGAGGCTATGTGTGGACCCCTGAGAGGAGATGCAGGTTACAGATTAGGAGGTTTAAACTTTACTCTGAAAGCAAAGGGGTTTTCCTGATGGGACGTGATCAGATGGATTTTAGAGAGGTTCCCCCGACAGCAGTGTGGGGACCGAAGGAGGTCTGGCTGGTGTCAGGGAAAGGAATTAGGAGGTTACTGCAGGCATCCAGGGGAGCAGGGATGAGAGTCTGCATTCAAGTAAAGGCAATGGAATTGGAAGAGAAAGGAGAAATTCAAAGAAGATGGAATCTGAAGAATCTGACAACAGAATGAATGAGCAGTTGCAATGGTGATCTACCCACAGAGACAGGGATTATAGAAAAGCATCAAGTTCAAGCAGAAGGTCAAGAAATGGATGATGGGTAACACTCAGCTTGAAGTACCTATGGGACATCCAGGTGGAGACATTTAGCAGGTGGTCAGGTACACAAATCCAGAATTTAGTAGAAAATTCCAATGTAGTAACACAGACTTGGGATCATAAACACATAAGTGTGACTGAGTCCATGACTGGAAACTGCATAGAAAAAGGCAAATCAGAAGGAAATGGAATTATAGAAGGAAGCACAAGAAGAGCTCTCTCTCTCTCTCTCTCATATACATTCTTTTTTTGTATTCTTTTCCATTATGGTTTATCACAGGACATTGAAAATAATTCCCGTTGCTGTACAGTAGTACCTTGCTGTTTATCCATTTGGACTGTGCTTTTTTTAATTGCACGTGGGACTCCAGGAATCTTCCACCTTGCTATCTTTATAGAAGGCAGGACTAGAAAGCCATCTGACTGATTTTCAATCATAGTTCTACTCAACATTGACGATTAC
Organism: Globicephala melas; assembly: GCF_963455315.2. NCBI lineage: Eukaryota > Metazoa > Chordata > Mammalia > Artiodactyla > Delphinidae > Globicephala > Globicephala melas. Next base: position 8,540,662 of record NC_083327.1, on the reverse strand, counting down.
AGCTACAAATACCACGAAATCCCTTTCTAATACCTGTGTCTGGGACAATACTCAGATGATACTATCTTTTCCAGACTGGTATCAAGTTTTTACTCCAGGCTGCTATATATTAGGTCACTATATTTGGCCTAGGGAACATAGACATCCATAAATTGAAATATTCAGCCTAATTGTAAGAAGATTTTGTGGTAGTTTATTTTTCCAAATTATATTTTATGACAATTGTTATGATGATTCTGAAGAATATCAAAGTAGGATCTCTTTATAATTTTTACTCTTATCAAAAATGTAATATCTAAAATATATCAGCCAGCTCATATAGATATCCCTTTATTTCAGACACTGGAGTGTAAAATGTATCATTTTCTTCTCAGAAAAAAAAAGGTTAGGAAAGAAGACTTAAGCTCCAATATATTACAAGACAGAGATAGCTAAGGCAGATAAACCTGCTAAGCATTTTTTTTTAAAAAAAGGAAAGCCATTGGGTTACTTTACTTCTGTTTCCATCTCTTTCTACTAAGACACTAACCTTTCTGACCTGGACAGAACTTCTGAATGTGTGTGTATATATATATATATGTATATATATATATATATATACTACCCTATATATAAGGAAAACTGATACATTGATTTATGAATTCCATAGATATTACAAACACCATCTGCCTAATTTTTCTAAAATGTAAACCCCCTAAATCAAAAATGGAACAACTAGCCACCTAAACAAAGAACTTCTCCTTGCATGTTAAGAGCTATGTTTAAACTACAAGAACGATAATGTGTCATGTGACATTTGTGCACTGATCACTTACAACTTTGAAATAACTCGATATTCTTCAGACTATACTACAAAGCTACATAATCAAGACAGTATGGTACTGGCACAAAAACAGAAATAAAGATCAATGGAACAGGATAGAAAGCCCAGAGATAAACCCACACACATATGGTCACCTTATCTTTGTTAAAGGAGGCAAGAATATACAATGGAGAAATGACAGCCTCTTCAACAAGTGGTCCTGGGAAAACTGGACAGCTACATGTAAAGGAATGAAATCAGAGCATTCACTAACACCATACACAAAAATAAACTCAAAATGGATTAAAGACCTAAATGTAAGGCCAGACACTATAAAACTCTTACAGGAAAACATAGGCAGAGCACTCTATGACATAAATCACAGCAAGATCCTTTTTGACCCACCTCCTACAGAAATGGAAATAAAAACAAAATAAACAAATGGGACCTAATGAAACTTAAAAGCTTTTGCACAGCAAAGGAAACCATAAACAAGACCAAAAGACAACCCTCAGAATGGGAGAAAATATTTGCAAATGAAGCAACTGACAAAGGATTAATCTCCAAAATTTACAAACAGCTCATGCAGCTCAATATCAAAAGAGCAAACAACCCAATCCAAAAATGTGCAGAAGACCTAAATAGACATTTCTCCAAAGAAGACAGACAGATTGCCAGCAAACAGGTGAAAGGATGCTCAACATCACAAATCATTAGAGAAATGCAAATCAAAACTACAATGAGGTATCACCTCACACCAGTCAGAATGGCCATGATCAAAAAGTCTACAAACAATAAATACTGGAGAGGGTGTGGAGAAAAGGGAACCCTCTTGCAGTGTTGGTGGGTATGTAAATTGATACAGCCTCTATGGAGAACAGTATGGAGGTTCCTTAAAAACTAAAGATAGAACTACCATATGACCCAGCAATCCCACTATTGGGCATATACCCTGAGAAAACCATAATTCAAAAAGAGTCATGTGCCACAATGTTCACAGCAGCTCTATTTACAATAGCCAGGACATGGAAGCAACCTAAGTGTCCATCGACAAATGAATGGATAAAGAAGATGTGGCACATATATACAATGGAATATTACTCAGCCATAAAAAGAAACAAAACTGAGTTATTTGTAGTGAGGTGGATGGACCTAGATACTGTCATACAGAGTGAAGTAAGTCAGAAAGAGAAAAACAAATACCGCATGCTAGCACATATATATGGAATCTAAAAGAAAAAAAAAAAAGGTTCTGAAGAACCTAGGAGCAGGGCAGGAATAAAGACACAGATGTAGAGAATGGACTTGAGGACATGGGGAGGGTGAAGGGTAAGCTAGACAAGGTGAGAGAGTGGCATGGACATATATACACTACCACATGTAAAACAGATAGCTAGTGGGAAGCAGCCACATAGCACAGGGAGATCAGCTTGGTGTTTGTGACCACCTAGAGGGGTGAGATAGGAAGGGTGGGAGGGAGACGCAAGAAGGAGGAGATACGGGGATATATATATGTGTAGAGCTGATTCATTTTGTTATAAAGCAGAAACTAACACACCATTATAAAGCAATTATACTCCAATAAAGATGTTAAAAATAAATAAATAAAATAAAATAACTCTATATTCTTGAGATTAAGAAAACTGCTCACATATCGATCAAGAATGTTTTGCGTGCAGAAATGTAAGTTGGGAGCTAATCGAATAGACTCCATAAAGTCTAGCAAATACAGACAGAGAGCTCCATCAATATAGGAGTTCCCATGTGTGAATATGCAGACCATGCATGAGAGTCCATGAAAAGAAGCTAAGCTGTAGGACATTTACATGACAGTACAGACATCTTAATTGGTTTTCAGTTCACATCCCTTCTCTATGTAAATATAATGACTTCTCCCAGACAACCATTATCTGACATAATGATGGGAAATATAAAAATATATACTAAATAGTATGTAAATCATTAGCAAGGTATTATCATTTACACTACATAAAGATATCTGTTTGGTTCATTGTGTGTCTTTAATATTGAATTAAACACTTTCCTTTCAAATTGCAAGCAAAAGCCTTTCCATTTACCAAAAGATGATTTTCAAGATTCTGCATCTACAACTCGCTTGTGTTACTTATTGATAATTACTAATTGCTATATTTTATGACAGTTAACTGCTTAACTTTCTGAAGTTTTAAATGAATAATTTGTTTCAGGGAAAGCAAAATTTATAAAGAGGGAGATAATTTAATGTATCATCTGGATTGAAATTCAAAACTGAGAGAAAGGGGTACTAGCCATAATTACAGCACAAATGTGGCATCAACAGATACTGTCCTGGGCAAACCAACATGTACAGCCACTTTCTTTTGAAACATTCTATTTTTTATTTAAATAAATGTTCCTATGTACGAGAAGTTTTCACAAGTTAGCAAAAGATGAAGGAATATCTAAAGGCAATTCTGCAGACCTAAATAGACATTTCTCCAAAAAAGACATACAGATGCCCAACAGGCACATGAAAAGATGCTCGACATCTCTAATTATTAGAGCAAAAATGTAAATCAAAACTACAATGAGGTGTCACCTCATACCGGTCAGATGGCATCATCAAAAAATCTACAAACACTAAATCCTGGAGAGGGTGTGGAGAAAAGGGAACCCTCCTACACTGTGGGAACGTAAACTGGTGCAGCCACTATGGAGAACAGTATGGAGGTTTCTCAAAAAACTAAAATAGAGTTACAATATGATCCAGCAATCCTACTCATGGGCATACACCCAGACAAAACACTACTTCAAAAAGATACTTGCACCCCAACGTTCATAGCAGCACTATTTACAATAGCCAAGACATGGAAACAACCTAAATGTCCATCGACAAAGGAATGGATAAAGAATATGAGGTACATATATACATGGAATATTACTCAGTCATAAAAAAGAATAAAATAATGCCATTTGCAGCAACATGGATGGACCTAGAAATTGTCATGCTGAGTGAAGTGAGTCAGAAGGAGAAAGACAAATATCATATGATATTACTTATATGTTGAATCTAAAATATGATATAAATGCATTTACTCACAAAACAGAAACAGACTCACAGACATAGAGAACAGACTTTGGGTTGCCAAGGGGGAGGTGGGTGGGGAAGGGATGGATTGGGAGATTGGGATGAGCAGATGCAAACTATTATTTACAGGATGGATAAACAACAAGGTCCTACTGTATAGCACAGGGAACTATATCCAATATGTTGTAATAAACCATAAGGGAAAAGAATATGAAAAAGAATATACATATATATAAAAAACTTAATCGCTTTGCTGTACAACAGAAACTAACGCAACATTATGAATCAACTGTACTTCAATAAAATAAATTTTTAAAAAGTAAGGTTAATTCTGCAGTATATTCCCCTTTCACCATCCACAGAACACTGACCTAGATCAAAATAAATGTAATAAACCTGAAGTAAAAGTGTAAGAATATACATAAGAAAGCCTGAGACATCCAGCACAGAATCTTAAAAAGTTCTTCAACACATACAATCGATTCCATCTAACCCATACCCAACAGTAAACTGATATGAAAGAGGAATTACTACTGGACAAGTATATGGCCCCTTATTCAGCTAATTTAAAGTGAATAACATTAAATCCAGTGACACTAAAATCATCCATCTGTTTCTCCCAACTTTTTTCTAGCAAAAGTTGAGGGAATGACCCTAAGCTAATTTCTCTGCTTACTTTTGAATTAAGGTTGCCTTTTAGGTATTTCAAACTCTATCACTTTGCCCACATTGCTTTTTGTGCTAAAGACATTTACGTGCTATTTAATGAGAAAGAAAGAAAAATGGAAGGAAAGTAAATATAACCTCAGGTCAAACCCTGGACTCATTTTACCTTTGACCTCTTCGCCAAATTCTCACCCTGGTGGCTGAAACCCTGAACACACCTCCCTGCTAGCACGATATGATGGATGGATTCTTCTACAAGAACCCATCTCCGCGGGACCTCTAGTAGCTGCAATCGTCACAGGAAAAGATGCTCTGGGGATTCTTCTATAGTTTTACAAAGTAAAGTTAATAATGCCACCCTTCCTTGGTACAGCACTTTGAAGTTCAGGGTGCCTCTACCATCATGTTAAAGCCTCGTAGGTTAGAAGGGTAGACATTATCACTTTCACCTTACACAGGAAGAAACTGGGGTGCGGATGAGTTAACTTATTGATGTTTACACCTATAGAAAGTGTCAGTGTTAAGAGCAGAATCTAGTCCACTGCTCTATCTAACTATCTGATGCTCACCTCCCCTTCCGGTCACGGCAGTCTTAAAATGGTAGGAACTAAGCCAATGTCGGGCTAAGGCAGAAGACTCTCTCTTTACTCTACCCAACAGCCCAATTCCTGACCCAAGTCTCATACCTGACACAGTGGTCTTATTGTTGAACTGAATAACACACGATACTTTGTTAGAAATAGCCTACCGAACATACAAAATTCAGAACAATAGTAGAGAGAAGAGAGAACCTCATGGTGGAGGAAAGATGTGGAGGCATTCGAGAGCACTGACAGCTAATGAGTCAGATCAGAGAGCGCAGGTGCACACGGGGTTAGCCAGGCACCTGTGGCCCGTTCCAGAGCCTGGAGACTGGAGTTCTCGGGAAAAGGCTGGAAAATGCCACTAGCCACGTGACATCTTTCTTGCTCCTTTAGTTTAGTTTCTGCACTCCAGGATCAAATGTCATAAGGAAAGGGTTTGGAAGGCTTTGAGCTAGTTCTGGGAATTTCACTAACAGAAACTAATAGAATAGTCACAAGGTAGACCTCTCAAGAGGTGAGCATATGGGGCAGAGTGAAATATGTAACGTACCCAGCCAAATGCCTAAATGTTAAGCCCCTTCCCCAATGGAAGAGGGAAACAAACCGTAATAGCCAAAGCTTAATGCACTTCTGGAAAGACTTATAAGAACACTAAAGGTTTGGAGTCCACGTATGTGGGTTCTGGGTTCTATTACTTTAGTTGCCTCGTGCCTCAGGCCAACTTAGTTCAACTCTCAGGACCAGCTCGAAAATACCCAACTCCCATCACAGGACAAAATGTAGAAGTTGTTTAAAGATATAAAATAGTCCATAACGATAAATGAACTGCAGTTCAATGAACTTTACAATCCATGGTACAGCAAGTTCATCCATCTGCATATTGCAGATGTAGGAAGATAGTAATATTATTGCAGGAATTGCTACTTTATATCTTTGCAGGAAGCTGGCTCTTACTGCGCAGGTTAAATTCAAACCACTCTCTCATCTGACCGGTTGAGCGAGTAACACTCCCAAGGTGCTGTGTTTCTATTCAAGTCTGCAGGGGCACCTAGAGCCCACACTGGTTTCCATATTCTACTCCAGACTTAGTAAACTATTTACCTCAGCAATGGTGCCCCTCACTTCTGGTTAAGAAGGAATAAACAGAGGTGAAAGAGAGTCAAGACAGGTTGGCAAAAATGTGAACTAAGTGTTATGTTTCTTACCCTCTATTCTCTTTGACAACGCCTTACTTCTTTCAATTTTTTTTTTTTTTTTTTGTAGGCTTCTCTTTTCTGAATTTTCTCCATGAGCATTTGGGCATGCACATTTACTAAGACAGGTTGTTGTTGAAAGCAGAAAACTGCAATGGTTCTGGGATAACCTTCCCTAAATGTAACCCTATCCATTAGGGGTGTGAAGGAGACTAGACATTTCCTCTCCCCGACTTTTCTACTTAACACAGCATCTGGGAACATGTAGACACCTGCTCATGCTTTAGCAGTTTCTCAAATTACTCTTTGCTTTTTCTCTTTTCCCTTCTTACCCACCTCTGCCTCAGCAACATGAGAGAATATTTTGGGGTGTAAGACATGAAAATCTTGGCAAACCTCAATGAAAACATGATAACCTACATTCTGGGGACTCTGTCCTCACTCTACCCCAGCTGCCCCCAACTACCTTTCCTTCTTTTCCCAGTTGCTAACTGAGCCTTCTGGATACATTTTGGGTCACAATATTATAACTGGTTGGAGGGAGAAAAAAGAGATAGAAAAGCTGAAGGTGCAAGGGTTCTACCCCTCTACTTTGTCTCTCCTCTCACAAAGGAAGTAGGTATTACAGATGTTTGAAGAGCTAGTGGGCGTGAGCTTCCCTGTTAAGCGAGAGGGAGAATTCCAAAGTCAATATTCTTTATAAATCAAATCACACAATGAATTGTAGGATTTGTAAGAAAAAAAAAAACCTCCTAGAATCCCAATTTAATTTTCTTGCCCACATGTATACAATTTAAGAGACAGGACTAGAATCTGAACCCCGAATGCTCAGGTCCAACATTAATGGACTTACCATTGTGCTTTTTATTATCTTCAAACTGGGGACAATTCCCTCGCCCTCAATCCACTGGGAAATTCTATTAAGGGCGTGGGTGAAGCTCCAGGGTCTCCTAGAATCAGCAGCTGATCTTCTGAATCAGCCTAACCTGTCAAACCCCTCCTCTGAAACTGAGGGACGAACAGACATTAATCTAAGGAGTAGGTAGGTGAAGTACAGGCTTCTTGTTGGTAAAAGGACAGTGCAGCATGTGGGATGATACTTGGACTTGGAATAAAAGGTCTGGGTTTGAATCCTGGCCGGGCCATATTATGTGAGTAGGTTCAAGGTATTCCAGGAACCCTCTAAGGGCAGGATGAGGATTTGGGGGTTATATGACCCCACTTACCTTCTGCACAAGCTGTTTGTGAGAATCCAAATATACATATATTGAACTTGAACACAGTTCAACTCTTTGGCATTTGGTTCAATAACCATTTAGAATAATGGCCAGCATGAGGTAAATGCTCAATAAATGTTAGTAATTCTATTAAATATTCCCACATGGTTCTCAATTCCCAGCCACTAGCCATTGTTTTCAGTCTCTGCTTCTATGTTTTCTCTTGTCTTGCTACTCTATAGTTCCTTTCTCTATGAAGCTTTTATAAAAATGAAATAGGATTTTAGATCTAATGAGATCTTCTCTGATTTAGGTCCCAGATAACGCAGTTTTCAACCCATGTAATATACTGGCTCTTGGGGTCTGGTGACAGTTACTTGAAGGAGTATTCATGGAGGAGGTTAGGTTTCAAAAGACTTCTAGAACACACACTCACATCCACACCTACACACATCTACACACACCTACACACACCCCCCAAAACCCTACCAAGATGAAGAAAGACCTTCTTTCTGCAGGGAATTAAATCAACCATTAGAAATTATTTGCAAGAGTCAACTATTTTTCGTTAGATGGCAATGGTATTTGAAATCAGTGCACTTTGCCAACAAAATGAATTATTTTTAGGACAAAGTACTTACAATTTCAAAGAAAAATTATTCCTGAAATCTTGAGGTGAAAGCAGCTTCATTATCCTTTTCCATTTATACATATTTAAAGACATTATCGAGGCCAAATTCAAGTAGTAATATACAACCAAGGCTGATGAAACTGTACGAGTATATTTTAATTGATATCTTATAACGTTTCTTTGGCGTGTTCGCCCATCAGTTTTCTCTCTTCTCTCTACTAGCGCCTGTTTTTACAAATTGTGAACAGAGAGCACACACAGGAAGTAGGGAGCTCAGCCGATGGCTCTGCAGTAATGACCAAGGGGAATTTTAAGTCTAAATGCTGAGTTACCAGGACTTTCGCTTCGCAGGGCCTGTTGTGGGACTAAATTCTCAGATATGTGATATAACGACTCCGTGCTACCGCCAAAACTCATCTCCAATTGAACGATTATTTCAAAGGCTGTGAAAAGCCTCCTGTTTTCCAGTTTACCTTTCTGCGAAGTTTAGAAAGGGCCACCACCCATGACTCTGTGTCATCAAGTTCCCATATAGGTGTGTCATCTGAATAACCCCTACAGTCCCCAGTTTCTAAGACATAAGCTGCCCTCTAGAAAAAAGTCCATCTCTGTTCCACTAATTTGTGGACAACAAGACAGGCTTCCATGGCAGCACACTGGGATTCCACAACATCCCCAGTCTGCCACCACACAGAAGGCCAAGACGTTAGCAGCGGAGGCTGATTGACAAAGTTAGTGCCGAGGCCTGCGATTGCAGAGGCTGTGGTGTGACAGCAGCACACACTGCAATATTTAGAGAATCCTTGCAATAAAGGAACACCACGTGCGTGCCAGGGAGAGCCGTCATGGCACAGCAGTGGGAAAGATGCTTTTGACGTGAACAGTTGGACGGTGTCCTTCCTTTTTGTCCATAGAAGCCTGTAGGATCTGATCCCTCCTGGAACTGCCCCTTCCCCACCTAGAGCCCCTCTCTCCACCAGCCCTGAAACAGCCAGTGAAGAGGAGAGATGCCCACTGGCTTGCCCTGCGCCTTCCCTTCCCACTCAGGCAGCAGCCCATGTTTCCCATCGCCTGCTGGAGGCCTCTGTCCACCTGCTGTCTGCAGTGAACACCGAAAGGAACGGGAGCAAAACTGTGCATCCTGACCAGCAGAAGAGGTGTCCGGGACAGGTGGCGGGGGGCTGTGACGGGTGAGGACAAGACGGACTGACAACCAGACAGACAGACAACAGAACCAGCAGACACCATGCATTACTTCCAGTCTCAGACGAGGGGAAGCCTGCAGCGCCAGGGACCTTCCACCAGGGACAGGCAGCGGATTAACGAGGTTCTGCTTCCTGCACGCCTGCAGGCTTCAAGTCCCTGCTTTTTGGCTAAGAAGGAACAGGGAATCCAGAAACCTGCTGCTCTTCAGAGAACCAGGCCAGCTCCGGCCTTCCCAGTTAATGGCCCCTCTCTCTGCGTCTACGTTAAAAGGGCAGGGATGACTGGATTTCTCCTCTTGTGCTGTGACCAACCCTCACTGCTCTCCCTCAACGCCCCCTCTCCCATCTGGGCTGCAGCTGCGCTAGTGGAGACCCGGCAGGCTGGGGATGCAGCCCCTCCAGCTCTCTGCTGCCAGGCTCTGCTGCCCCAAGGGGGAAGAGGGAAACTTCCCTCCTGTGACAGCATCTTCTCTTCAGGAGGCCATCCCGAGGGTGGGCGGGGGAGAGGCGGGAGGGCGTGCGCTGGGCCCGGGTTGGGGTATGGGGGTGCCGCCCCCCCCTTTGCTCTCCGCTGTAACTCCACAAGCAACAGGCTCCCTCCGGCTCTTCTCTCCGATCTTCCGCCCCAGATACACCTTCTGGCCTTAACGCGGGGAACCAAGGCACAAGTCCCCATCAGGGCCTCTAGATTTCCTCACTGCCAAGTTGAAAACTTTCCCCAATACAGGAGGACCTCTCGGGGAAGGCAGGGTTCACGTCCGGGCAAGGCAGGGTTCACGTCCCCTTCAGCTCCACTGCACGGGGATGGGAGGGAGGCGGGAGGCCAGCACCTTGTGAGCAGTTTCGCCCGAGACTAAGGCAGGTGGCAGGGCATTGTCACACGCGCCTGCCTAGCCAGCCACCAGCCCCGTCCCATCCCCAGACCCAGGAAAACTGGGCGCTGGATGGAGATCCCCTGAAGGGTTGATGGGCTTTAAAGAAGGGGGGATGTGTGCAATAATCAGTCCCCTTATGGTACGGCTTGCACCAGGAAACGAGAAGGCCCTGGAACTCCCTTGGAAACCAGTAAAGAGGAACCTCTATTTCATTCAGGCCAGAGTCCCCATCAGCTTCTCCCATTATTAAAAACTTTGCATTGCCAATGGCATTGTATACGGGGAGGAATATCTGTCTTCACACAGGTATTCCGTGCAGAAGACCCCGAAGCAAAGGTTAGAGAGACGCTGAAGAAGCAGGTTACCAAAGATGGCAACTGCCCAAAAAAAAAGACCCAACCTCGAGCTGTGAGATGAATGAGTAGCAAAATGAACACTCACAATAAGCATTTTTCTTACACCAATACTGACACCCTCGGCTGGGGCAATCCCAGCCGGCTCGACAACTCCAGGGAAAGAAGAGCTATTCCCAGCAGCTCTTCGCCCACCTCCCCTTCCTCCGCTCAGCCTGTGCCCCTCACCTGCTCCCGGCCCAGGGCCCTTCCTTCCACGCGGGCGGAATCGGCTCTTTTCAGCCTGGCACATCCCACCCCGGCTGGCGCCGTCCCCCCAGTCCTCCCTGGCACCTGGGTCCCCAGCCGTCCTTTCCGGGCTCCCGGCTCAGGGCTCAGCGCATCCCCGCCTGCCACCTGTCCTCCCACCCGCCTCCCTGCCCCGGCCCCGCGCCCCCGGCCCCCAGGCGGGCGCCTCCGCCCGCACCCGGCACCCGGCCCGCCTCTGACCCGCACGCAGCCGGTAGGAGCGGGTGACGGCGGGGAACGGCCCGATGGAGGCACGGATGGCGCGGCCGCGCAGGCTTACTTGAGCATGGCTTCTTCCTTCTCCTCCTCTTCTTTCTGCCGGTCCATCACTGCCATGATGATGTTCCTCTCCTCCTCGGTCAGGTGGCTCAGGTCGGGCAGCTCGGGCATCGGGGGAGGCACGGTGGGCGGGCGGGGACCGCGGGGCCCCACGGCCGAGGACATCTTCGCGGCCTGCCCGCCCCTCGGCTGGCCTGGGCTCGGCGCGGGCGCACCTTCCGACGCACGCCCGGCGGCTGCGCCCCTGCTCGGCTCACCGCGGAGCCCTCCCGGCGGCGGCGGCGGGGCAGGGGAGCGCGCGAGCCCGGGCTGTCATGGTCCTCCGCCTCCACCCAGCCCCGGATGCTGCCTTTGTTTTGGTGGCCCTGGCGAAGCGCGGGCGCCCGGGCGCTTCCCGCAGCCCAGCCTCCCGGGCGGGGGCGGGGGCGGGGGCGCGGGCTCGGGCGCGCGGGGGGCGAGGATGCTCGGGCTCGGCCGCCTCCGTCCGCGGTGCGGGAGGAGAGTTTGGGTGTCGGTTAGGCGGAGTCTCGCGGCTCGGCTCCGGTGATGCTGCTGCGCTCGCAGACACGGCCGCCAGCCCAGCCGCTCGGCCCGGAGCCGCCCCGCCCACGGCGCCCACCCGCCCACTCCCGGTCCCAGTCCCGCGCCCCTCCGCCCCCGCGCGCTCCAGCCCAGGTACCCTCACCCGTGACTCATCCTACCTCGCCGGGTCCCCCGTCTCTGTCAGCCTCGCCAGCCCTATTTTTCCACGGGTTGCATTAATCATCATCATCCTCGCTCCATCTTCATCGTGGAGCCTTAGTATTATCGGAGCACCCTCGATGTTCTAAACAGGACGGAACACCCTCTGCATGCATTTCCCCCCTTCCACCGTATCCTTCTCATGTAGTGGTCAAGTGTTCGTAGCCACAACGATGTGGCTTTTAACATAATTTTGCTGCACACACACCCCTCCAACAGCCTGGATTTTCTGGGTCCATTGTACACAGTCTTTCTTGACCCGTCCTCAGTAGGACTGCTCTGCAATGTATCTGAATTGCCCCTCCAGAGACCCCACAGCACGGCAAATCTTTAATTTGTCATTTTGGGCTCTTGGTCGCCCATCGCATCACATAATCGCACTTCTCTGCTGCTTGCAAATGGATTATCTACTCTAATTCCTCTAATGATGCTCCGCTACCACCATGCACTCACTTCTTAGCCGCTGTAGGTACTTCTCAAGAAACACTGATCCCAGATTAAAAAACAAACAAACAAATGAACAAACACACCGCAGCCTACTGTAATGAGCTTCTGCTTAATGCCTGGCCCAATGATAAGCATTAAGGATGAGCTCCTCTCGCTGGTAAAGGCAAAAATAAATAGACAATCCTTTCAAAACAGTTAATGTTATCAGCTTTCAAACCTGGAGACTGAATTTTGCTAATATACTTATAAAAGAATCAATCTAGAGAAAAGCTCAAATCGAACAAAAATTTCTCTTCACAATGGTGATGAGAAAAATTGATATGTTTCTCTCCTGCAGAATTCTTTCTATAATTCCAGGAAGAATCTAGCATTGATTTTTTTCCCTCCAAACCTAACTTTGTTAATAAAGAAGATAAGGATGATATTTATGAATCCTAAAATCTTCAAGTTTTTTTGTGTGTGTGCGGTACGCGGGCCTCTCACTGTTGTGGCCTCTCCCATTGCGGAGCACAGGCTCCGGACGCGCAGGCCCAGCGGCCATGGCTCACGGGCCCAGCCGCTCCGCGGCATGTGGGATCTTCCCGGACCGGGGCACGAACCCATGTCCCCTGCATCAGCAGGCGGACTCTCAACGACTGCGCCAACAGGGAAGCCCCTAAAGTCTTCAAGTTTAAAAAATTTAAGAGCTTAATTACGTGACCACCTGCTGAATGTGGGTGTTGCTTCTACCTGGACACATCCATGTGAATAATGTCGGTAATGGAAGGCTCACTACCACTCAATTTTATCCCTATGTCTAAAGGCCCCTCCTACCTGAAAATCTTTCAACTCCTTGAGACGGCCATCATATGGCCTTCAATTTTCTCCAGAGTAAAGCTTCCCAGTTTACCCAACCAGTAACCCTGTAGCATGATTTCAAATTCTGGCCATTCCGGTCACCTGCCTTTGGACACACTGGTTTTTTTTTCACTAGCCTTCCTGATTAGTGGTATCAAGAATACACGGAAAGAACTGAGAACAGTGCCTGGCACTTAGTAACTGCCTTATAATCATTGTTTTTATTTGCACAGCTTAACATTGGCCTAGCTCTTTGGTAGCCATGTCGATTCTGAGGATGTCTCTGAAATAAACACATAGTCCACTGAAATTTCCAGTCTTTTTTCGTAAGTGTTTCCGCCTAGCCAGATTTCCTTTTTCCTCTAATTAAGCAATTGATGAAAACACTCTAATCAATATCTTTTCTTCATTTTTAAGAAATTATCACTATTTCCCTCAGACCAGCGTATTTTCAGGAGGGAAAAAATGAGTTTGAATTCTGGCTCTAACCAGTGATTTCATGATCTTGGCCAAATCACTTATCCTCTTTGAACGTCTGTTTCTTCACCTAAAAAGAGGGGTAAGGATTACCTCAAAATAGAAGAGGGATGTTAAATGAGAAGTCATATTTGAAGTATTTAGCTACGTGCCTAATACTTTCTAGTTCTCCTTTTCCTTTTTTCTTGCTCTCTCTAAGGGGTGCTTTAGGCCATCTCTCCATGGTTAATGTATGGAGAGGAGGAGAAATGTAGGTGATATATTCATTCTATCAGATGCCTGCATCTCTGCTGGTCCATGTGGTGGTACAACAAAGGCTTCCTCACAAGGTGGACAATTAAGTTGGTCCTCATGAAATTCTTCTAAGATGCAGATCAAGAAATGAGAAATCTGGGCTTCCCTGGTGGCGCAGTGGTTGAGAGTCCACCTGCCGATGCAGGGGACACGGGTTCATGTCCCAGTCCAGGAGGATCCCACATGCTGCAGAGTGGCTGGGCCCGTGAGCCATAGCCGCTGAGCCTGCGCGTCTGGAGCCTGTGCTCCGCAATGGGAGAGGCCACAACAGTGAGAGGCCTGCGTACCGCAAAAAATAAAAAAAAAAATTAAAAAAAAAATGAGAAATCCTCGGTAGCCATTACAACTAGCTGAATAAGTTCTTGCAGGCAGGGGCCTAATGAACAATTAACAGTGTTTTTGTCTGCTGGGGCTGCTATAACAAAATACCACAGGCTGCGTGGCCTAAACAACAGAAATATATTTTCTCACAGTCCTGGAGGCTAGAAATTCACAATCAACGTGTTGGCAAGATTGATTTTTCCTGAGGCCTCTCTCCTTGGCTACCTTCTTGCTGTGTCCTCACATGGCCTGTTGTCTGTGCATGCCCATCCCTGGCATCTGTCCCTCTGCTTATATGGACAACATTCCTGTTGGGTTAGGGCCCACACCCTTATGACCTCATTTAACCTTAATCACCTCTTCAAAGGTCCTATCTTCAAATATAGTCACCTTCTTAGGTACAGGGATTAGAACTTTGACACATGACTTTTAGGGGGCACACAATTCAGTCCACTGCACATGGTTTCCATCTATTAGAATTACTTTGGGAAATGGTGATGGATGTGTGTTATCTAGATGATTTAATGAAAAGAAGTCTGGTCTCAATCATCTTTATATTCATAACTCCTTCCTTGCTGCTTGATAACTGTGTGTGAAATCAGTGAGTGAGTGAATGAATGAAGAAGTGAATGAATTGACCAATCAATTAGTAGATGCCATGGTACACCCATCAGTGTCTCCCTTTCTGTCAGGGATCTCACCATCATGGAGGGGTTGAAATGCAAGAGAAGTATACTTCTACCCATTTGCTTCCAGGAAAGCAGAACTTACGTGCGCTTAAGTAAGCAAATAAACACTGAGTAGATGTACCAAAGTGTGTGGCACAGATGATTATTTCTTGAAGATACTCTACAAGAAATACCCTATAAACTTAGAAAAATGTGCACAACACCTCCCTCTTAGAAACTCGCAAGGCACCTTAACAAATAAAAGGTTCTAAGAAGCAATTATTTACTGCAGTAATGAAATGTGTTTTACTCGGTTTGGCTTGGCATTTCCTAAATGTATTTGGACGGTAATAAAACTACCCACTCCCCTAAGGGAGGAAACATGCTTTAGACAAGTATTGGGGAAAATCCCAACTTACGAGCTTGGTATCCAGAGATATTGACTTGAGAGGCCATGAAACTTCTTCTGTGATGCCCCTTGCCCAACCAATGAAGTCTATAGAAAAATGTCTTAAATCTCTATTCATAAGATATGTATCAGATGCCCTTCAGGTCAATTCTAACCTGATGTTCAGGGTACAAGTCAGACGTGATGACTTAGACACAGCTCCTCTCTGGTAAACTTATTAGCTCTCTCTTCTACTGATACTCTAAGATCATCTCTCAGAATATGTCTAAAATTGGACATCCGTGTTACCTGCTAATTTAACTTAATAGCTAAGATTATAACTTCAAAGTGGAAAATCATTGAAATGGGGTCATGTTCATATCCTTACCCTACCATCTGACAGATGTAGTGGGTTTAAAACTGTGCCTCTCCCCTCCAAAAAAAAAAAATGTATGTCCACTCAGAACCTCAGAATGTGACTGTATATGGAAATGGGCCTTTACAGATGAAATTGGTTAAAATAGATCATATTGTATTAGGATGGGTGCTAAATCCAATGACTTTTGTCTTCATAAGAGGAGAGAGGCACAGACACCCAGAGAGGAAGACCATGTGGAAACAGAGGCAGAGGAGGAATTGATACACCCCCAGAGCGAGGAACGCCAGGAGACCCCGGAAGCTGGAAGAGGCAGGAAGCTTTCTCCTCTGCAGACTTCAGGGGAAGCGTGGCCCTGCTGACACCTGGATTTTGGACTTCTAGCCTCCACAGCTGTGAGAGATTAAATCTCTGTTGTTTCATGTGGTTTTGCAGCTGGTGGTACATTGTTACAGAAGCCCTAGAAAGCGGATACAATATTTACGTGAGTTTGGATCAAGTGCACCTTGCTGAGCCTTCTTTTGCTCATCTATAAAATGGAAATAACACTGTCTGCCCTCCACGGCTTTGGTAAGGTTGAAAGCTGGGCGCTGAGGCTATGGGAGCGAATGTCGAATTTAAGGTAATCGTCCTATAGGGACTGGCCAAGTATGGCGCATGGGTCAAATGCAGACCAAAGCCTGTTTTTGTGAATAAAGTTTTATTGGAGCACAGCCACATCCATTGAGCCATGTATTATCTCTAGCTGCCTTCATGCTACCATGGTAGAGTGGAAGCCACAGAGACCATATGTCCAGTGAAGCCTAAAATATTTACTATCTGCCTTGCTGCAGAAAAGGATTTGTCCACCTCTGCCCCAGCTGCTAACAATGCGGTTGGAAGAGAGAGGCATAAGTAAACACACAAGAACAGCTGGACTTCGGTAATTGTTCTAGAAAATACCTTGCTGGATAGAGTAGAGAGTAAACTGCTGGAAGTGGGCAGTCATGGCGTCCTAAGCAGGGGTCCTGTGAGCAGAGATATGAAGAAGAAGAAGGAATTCCTTAAGAAGGGCTGGGCACAGAGTGTTCCAAGGTGAGGAAGGGCAGTCGACACACGGCCCCAAGTCAGGAAGGGGCAGAGCCCTGGAGGAACAAGAGGTGGGCCAGGGAGGCGGGATCCCTGGGAAGAGAGGAGAAAACGCGGGAGATGAGCTCCTACAGGGAATTTCTACTCCACGGAATTAGCAAGTGACTCTGCTGTGATGTCAGAATTCTGTATAACTCCAGTTATAATTATTGAAGGGTTTTTAATTTCTGGAAAATAAATGAATTAGGAATATCTTCAACATCAATTGAGAAGCAGTCTTGCCTACCCACTGAACTGCAACATTGAGTTTTGATTTAAGTTATCACCACCTCATCCTAGATATTATTCACATCATTGGCATGGGCACCACCATAATCTGTTACACAAGAACAGTTTCTATATAAGGTGATCATGTGTCCCGGTTTATCCAAGATCATCTGAGTCCATGCTTCCTGTACTGGCATTATTATCAACAGCATCTTCTTTCACTTAAAAGTGTCCTAGTTTGTATGACAAATTATATGGTCACCCTATTTACACATAGTTATAATAATTTGCAAAAATGTCGTCTTTCTGGCTTCAAGGAACATTGGGCTCTCAAATGATTTCACTCAAAGTATTTGGCTGAAACTAGATATCAGATTTTGGCTCAAATTCAGCCAAATACCTATTTTAATCTGATTTTTGGTAACATTCCACTGTTGTCATTTATTTTGTGAGGAACTGAGTGTCTGGGAAGGCCTTTGACCTTGGACTTAGAAGAAGGTACATCATTCTGTTCTCTCCAGAGGGGTTACAACAGCCTTGGACATACTTCTTCCAAGTAATTAATATTCTTTTTATTTTAACATCTTTATTGGAGTATAATTGCCTTACAATGTATTGTTAGTTTCTGCTTTATAACAAAGTGAATCAGCTATACATATACATATATCCCCATATCTCCTCCCTCTTGAGCCTCCCTCCCACCCTCCCTCCCACCCCTCTAGGTGGTCACAAAGCACCAAGCTGATCTCCCTGTGCTATGCGACTGCTTCCCACTACCTATTTATTTTACATTTGGTAGTGTATATATGTCCATGCCACTCTCTCATTTCATCAGAGCTTACCCTTCCCCCTCCGCATGTCCCCAGATCCATTCTCTACATTTGTGTCTTTATTCCTTTCTGACCCCTAGGTTCTTCAGAACCTTCTTTTTTTTTTTTTAGATTCCATATATATGTGTTAGCATACGGTATTTGTTTTTCTCTTTCTGACTCACTTCACTCTGTATGACAGACTCTAGGTCCATCCACCTCACTACAAATAACTCAATTTTGTTTCATTTTATGGCTGAGTAATATTCCATTGTATGTATGTACCACATCTTCTTTATCCATGCACCTGTAGATGGACACTTAGGTTGCTTCCATGTCCTGGCTATTGTAAGTAGAGCTGCAATGAACACTGTGGTACATGACCCTTTTTGAATTATGGTTTCTCAGCGTATATGCCTAGTAGTGGGATTGCTGTGTCGTATGGTAGTTCTATCTTCAGTTTTTTTAAGGAACCTCCACACTGTTCCACATAGAGGCTGTATCATTTCTCCACACCCTCTCCAGCATTTATTGTCTGTAGAAGTTTTGATGATGGCCATTCTGACTGGTGTGAGGTGATACTGCATTGTACTTTTGATTTGCATTTCTCTAATGATTAGTGATGTTGAGCATCCTTTCACCTGTTTGTTGGCAATCTGTATATCTTCTTAGGAGAAATGTCTATTTAGGTCTTCTGCCCATTTTTGGATTGGATTGTTTGTTTTTTTGATATTGAGCTGCTTGTAAATTTTGGAGATTAATGCTTTGTCAGTTGCTTCATTTGCAAATATTTTCTCCCATTCTGAGGGTTGTCTTTTGGTCTTGTTTATGGTTTCCTTTGCTGTGCAAAAGCTTTTAAGTTTCATTAGTCCCATTTGTTTATTTTGTTTTTATTTCCATTTCTCTAGGAGGTGGGTCAAAAAGGATCTTGCTGTGATTTATGTCATAGAGTGTTCTGCCTATGTTTTCCTGTAAGAGTTTTATAGTGTCTGGCCTTACATTTAGGTCTTTAATCCATTTTGAGTTTATTTTTGTGTATGGTGTTAGAATGTTCTAATTTCATTCTTTTATATGTAGCTGTCCAGTTTTCCCAGGACCACTTATTGAAGAGGCTGTCATTTCTCCACTGTATATTCTTGCCTCCTTTATCAAAAATAAGGTGACCATATGTGTGTGGGTTTATCTCTGGGCTTTCTATCCTGTTCCACTGATCAATATTTCTGTTTTTGTGCCTGTACCATACTGTCTTGATTACTGTAGTTTTGTAGTATAGTCTGAAGTCAGGGAGCCTAATTCCTCCAGCTCCATTTTTCTCTCTCAAGATTACTTTGGCTATTTGGGGTCTTTTGTGTTTCTATATAAATTGTGAAGTTTTTCGTTCTAGTTCTGTGAAGAATGCCATTGGTAGTTTGATAGGGATTGCATTGAATCTGTAGATTGCTTTGGGTAGTATAGTCATTTTCACAGCGTTTACTCTTCCAGTCCAAGAACATGGTATATCTCCATCTGTATCATCTTTAATTTCTTTCATCAGTATCTTTTAGTTTTCTGCATACAGGTCTTTTGTCTCCTTAGGTAGGTTGATTCCTAGGTATTTTATTGTTTTTGTTGCAATGGTAACTTAATTTCTCTTTCAGATTTTTCATCATTAGTGCATAGGAATGCAAGAGATTTCTGTACATTCATTTTGTATGCTGCTACTTTACCAAATTCATTGATTAGCTCTAGTAGTTTTCTGGTAGCATCTTTAGAATTCTTTATGTATAGTATCATGTCATCTGCAAACAGTGACAGCTTAATTTCTTCTTTTCTGTTTTGGAATCCTTTTATTTCTTTTTCTTCTCTGATTGCTGTTGCTAAAACTTCCAAAACTATGTTGAATAATAGTGGTGAGAGTGGACAACCTTGTCTTGTTCCTGATCTTAGTGGAAATGGTTTCAGTTTTTCACCATTGAGAATGATGTTGGCTGTGGGATTGTCATATATGGACTTTATTATGTTGAGGTAAGTTCCCTCTATGCCTACTTTATGGAGTGTTTTTATCATTAATAGTTGCTGAATTTTTTCAAAAGCTTTTTCTGCATTTATTGAGATGATTATATGGTTGTTCTCCTTCAATTTTTTAATATTGGTTATCTCATTGATTCATTTGCATATATTGAAGAATCCTTGCATTCCTGGAATAAACCCCACTTGATCATGGGGTATGATCCTTTAAATGTACTGCTGGATTCTGATGCTCGTATTTTGTTGCAGAGTTTTGCATCTATGTTCATCAGTGATATTGGCCTGTAGTTTTCTTTTTTGTGACATCTTTGTCTGGTTTTGGCATCAGGGTGATGGTGGCCTCATAGAATGAGTTTGAGATTGTTCCTCCCTCTGCTATATTTTGGAAGAATTTGAGAAGGATAGGTGTTAGGTTTTCTCTAAATGTTTGATAGAATTCACCTGTGAAGTCATCTGGTCCTCGGCTTTTGTTTGTTGGAAGATTTTTAATCACAGTCTCAATTTCAGTGCTTGTGATTGGCTTGTTTGTATTTTCTGTTTCTTCCTGATTTAGTCTCAGAAGGTTGTGCTTTTCTAAGAATGTGTCCATTTCTTCCAGGGTGTCCATTTTGTTGGCATATAGTTGCTTGTAGTAATCTCTCATGATCCTTTTTATTTCTGCAGTGGCAGTTGTTACTTCTCCTTTTTCATTTCTAACTCTATTTATTTGAGTCTTCTCCCTTTTTTTCTTGATGAATCTGGCTAATGGTTCATCAATTTTGTTTATCTTCTCAAGGAACCAGTTTTCAGTTTTATTGATCTTTGCTATAGTTTCCTTCATTTCTTTTTCATTTATTTCTGATCTGATCTTTATGATTTCTTTCCTTCTGCTAACATTGGGTTTTTGTTTTTTTTATTATTCTTTCTCTAATTGCTTTAGGTGTAAGGTTAGGTTGTTTATTTGAGATGTTTCTTGTTTCTTAATGTATGATTGTATTGCTATAAAATTCCCTCTTAGAACAGCTTTTGCTGCATCCCATAGGTTTTGGGTTGTCATGTTTTCATTGTCATATGTTTCTAGGTATTTTTTGATTTCCTTATCGATTTCTTCAGTGATCTCTTGGTTATTTAGTAGTGTATTGTGTAGCCTCCCTGTGTTTGTTTTTCTTATTGATTTTTTCCTGTAATTGATATCTAGTCTCATAGTGTTGTGGTTGGAAAAGATACGATTTCAATTTTCTTAAATTTACCAAGTCTTGATTTGTGACCCAAGATATGATCTAGCCTGGAGAATGTTCCATGAACACTTGAGAAGAATGTGTTTTCTGTTGTTTTTGGATGGAATGTCCTATAAATATCAATTAAGTCCATCTTGTTTAATGTATCATTTAAAGCTTGTGTTTCCTTATTTATTTTCATTTTGGATGATCTGTCCATTGGTGAGAGTGGGCTGTTAAAGTTCCCTACTATGATTGTGTTACTATCTATTTCCCCTTTTATGGCTGTTAGTATTTGCCTTATGTATTGAGGTGCTCCTGTGTTAGGTGCATAAATATTTACAATTGTTATCTTCTTCTTGGATTTATCCCTTGATCATTATGTAATGTCCTTCTTGTCTCTTCTAATAGTCTTTATTTTAAAGTCTATTTAGTCTGATATGAGAATTGCTACTCCAGCTTTCTTTTGATTTCCATTTGCATGGAATCTTGTTCCATCCCCTCACTTTCGGTCTGTATGTGTCCCTAGGTCTGAAGTGGGTCTCTTGTAGACAACATGTATACGGTCTTCTTTCTGTATCCTTTCAGCCAGTCTATGTCTTTTGGTTGGAGCATTTAATCTATTTACATTTAAGGTAGTTATTGATATGTGTGTTCCTATTACCATTTTCTTAATTGCTTTGTGTTTGTTATTGTAGATCTTTTCCTTCTCTTGTGTTTCTTGCCTAGAGAAGTTTTTATAGCATTTGTTGTAAAGCTGGATTGGTGGTGCTGAATTCTCTTAGCTTTTGCTTGTCTGTAAAGGTTTTACTTTCTCAATCGAATCTGAATGAGATCCTGCCAGGTAGAGTAATCTTCGTTGTAGGTTTTTCCCTTTCATCACTTTAAATATGTCCTGCCACTCCCTTCTGGCTTGCAGAGTGTTGCTGAAATATCAGCTGTTAACATTATGGGGATTTCCTTGTATGTTATTCCTTGTTTTTCCCTTGCTGTTTCTAATATTTTTTCTTTGTATTTAATTTTTGATAGTTTGATTAATATGCATCTTGACATGTTTCTCCTTGGATTTATCCTGTATGGGACTCTGCACTTCCTGGACTTGGTTGACTGTTTCCTTTCCCATATTAGGGAAATTTTCAACTATAATCTCTTCATATATATTCTCAGTCCCGTTCTTTTTCTCTTCTTCTTCTGACACAACTATAATTTGAATGTTGGTGCATTTAATGTTGTCCCAGACTGTCCTCAATTGAGGACTGTAACTGTCCTCAATTCTTTTCATTCTTTTCTTTATTCTGCTCTCCAGTAGTTATTTTGACTATTTTATCTTCCAGGTCACTTCTCCGCTATTCTGCCACAGTTATTCTGCTATGGATTCCTTCTAGAGAATTTTTAATTTCATTTACTGTGTGTTCATTATTATTTGTTTGCCCTTTAGTTCTTCTAGGTCCTTGTAAAACATTTCTTGTATTTTCTCCATTCTATTTCCAACATTTTGGATCATCTTTACTATCATTATTCTAAATTCTTTTTCAGGTAGACTGCCTATTTCCTCTTCATTTTTTAGGTCTGGTGGGTTTTTACCTTGCTCCTTCATCTTCTGCGTGTTTCTCTGTCTTCTCATTTTGCTTAACTTACTGTGTTTGGGGTCTCCTTTTCACAGGCTGTAGGTTCATAGTTCGTTGTTTTTGGTGTCTGTCAGCAGTGGCTAAGATTTGTTCAGTGGGTTGTGTAGGATTCCTGGTGGAAGGGACTGGTGCTTGTGTTCTGGTAGATGAAGCTGGATCTTGTCTTTCTGGTGGGTAGGACTGCGTCCGTTGGTGTGTTTTGTGTGTCTGTGACCTTATTATGATTTTAGGCAGCCTCTCTGCTAGTGGGTGGGGTTGTATTCCTGTCTTCCTAGCTGTTTGGCATAGGGTGTCCAGCACTGCAGCTTGCTGGTCATTGAGTGAAGCTGGGTCTTAGTGCTGAGATGGAGATCTCTAGGAGAACTTTCACCATTTGATATTACGTGGGGCCAGGACGTCTCTGGTGGACCAATGTCCTGAGCTTGGCTCTCTCACCTCAGAGGCATAAGCCTGACACCAAGGCAATGTCAGCCACATGGCTCAGAAGAAAAGTGAGAAAAAAAAAAAGAAAGAAAGAAGGGAAGAAAAAAATAAAATAAAATTAGAAAGTTAAAAAATAAAATAATATTAAAATAAAAAGTAATAAAAAAGAAAAAAAAGAATGAAAGAAAGAAGAGAGAAATCAAACCATAAAACAAATCCACCAATGATAACAAGCGCTAAAATTTGACTAAAAAAAAAAAGGACAGAGAGAACCCTAGGACAAATGGAAAAAGCAAAGCTATACAGGCAAAATCACACAAAGAAGCATACAGAAACACATTCACAAAAAGAGAAAAAGAAAAAAAATATATATATATATATACATATATATAAAGAAAAAGAAGAGGAAGAGAGCAACCAAATCAATAAACAAATCTACACATGATAGTAAACTCTAAATACTAAACTAAGATAAACATAAGACCAGAAACAAATTAGATGTAGAAAGCAAACCCCAAGTCTACAGTTGCTCCCAAAATCCACCACCTCAATTTTGAGATGATTCCTTGTCTATGCAGGTATTCCAGAGATACAGGGTACTTCAAGTTGACTGTGGGCATATAATCTGCTGCTCCTGAAGCTGCTGGGAGAGATTTCCCTTTCTCTTCTTTGTTCACACAGCTCCCGGGGTTCAGCTTTGGGTTTGGCCCTGCCTCTGCGTGTGGGTCTCCTGAGGGCATCTGTTCAGATAGGACAGGGCTAAAGGAGCAGCTGATTGGGGGCTCTGGCTCACTCAGGGTGCCAGGAGGGAGGGGTATGGAATGTGGGGCGAGCCTGCGGTGGCAGAGGTCAGCATGACGTTGCACCAGCCTGAGGCGTGCCGTGCATTCTCCCAGGGTAGTTGTCCCTGGATCCCGGGACCCTGGCAGTGGCGGGCTGCACAGGCTCCCAGGAGGGGAGGTGTGGATAGTGACCTGTGCTCGCACACAGGCTTCTTGGTGGTGGCAGCAGCAGCCTTAGCATCTCATGCCCGTCTCTGGGGTCTGTGCTGATAGCCATGGCTCACGTCCATCTCTGGAGCTCATTTAGTTGGTGCTCTGAATCCCCTCTCCTTGTGCATCCCCAAAACAATGGTCTTTTGCCTCTTTGGCAGCTCCAGACATTTTCCCAGACTCCCTCCCTGCTAGCTGTGGCTCTCTAGGCCCCTTCAGGCTGTGTTCACACAGCCAACCCCAGTCCTCCACCTGGGGTCTGACCTCCATAGCCCGAGCCTTAGCTCCAAGGCCCCAACCACACCGGTGGGTGAGCAGACAGGCCTCTTGGGCTGGTGAGTGCTGGTTGGCACCAATCCTCTGTGCGGGAGTGTCTCTGCTTTGCCCTCTGCACCCTTGTTACTGTGCTCTCCTCCATGGCTCCAAAGCTTCCCCCCCTCCCACCTCCGTCTCCACCAGTGAAGGGGCTTCCTAGTCTGTGGAAAATTTTCCTCCTTCACAGCTCCCTCCCAGAGGTGCAGGTCCTATCCTTATTCTTTTGTCTCTGTTTTTTTCTTTTTTCTTTTGCCCTACGCAGCTACGTGGGGAGTTTCTTGCCTTTTGGGAAGTCTGAGGTCTTCTGCCAGCGTTCAGTAGGTGTTCTGTAGGAGTTGTTCCACATGTAGATGTATTTCTGATGTATTTGTGGGGAGGAAGGTGATCTCCACATCTTACTCCTCTGCCATCTTGAAGGGCTCTCCTCAATTAATATTCTTAAGTGTTCTTTCTTTATTTCAATGCTTGTCTCCTGATTAAAAAATCACAGTTCATGGCCACTTTTCATTCTTCTGAAACGGATCATCTTCCATATTAGTCAAACTTAGAATATTTAATTGACACTTTTAGAGAATAATTTCTCCACATTCTCTTCTCTTCCAATTTTCTCCTTTGCATTGAGTAACTTCCTGAGAATTCTTCCATTGTGATTGTGTGTGATGTGAAGAGTGTCCTTCTTAGATGCCCTAAACATTTGTTAGCTTCCTTCTTCTGAGAGTGCCTTCTGAGAGTTTATACTGGTTGGGTTGTGTTGCCAAAGTCTTAATGCCATCCTCCCTGCTGTGTGAGTGAATTTCTCCACTATATAAGATCAATGTCTTTATGGAAAAGAATGACACATTGAATTGTCTAAAAAAGAATGTTAACTTTTACCTACCTACAAAGCTAAAAACATCTTAAGTGGAAAATGGATTTGGAAAATAATTCTGACTCTTTCTTCCCTTCTCCACCTGCACAGATACTTGTGGATTATCAGTCTTCGTCAAAATCATGGGAGGAGCCAAAGCAAATTAGAAAATATAAGAGAAGGAATTTAAACCTAATGCCATATATGATTTTATTTTAGCTCAAGAGGAACACTATCAAGCAGTTAAATTCTTCCCATTTCATTCCCTCATGCTAGTATCCATTTCACTTCTAAACATGTTCTCTTGCCCTTGGGTCTGCTGCTCTCTACTTCTCTCTACTTCTTCTGAGCAACTCAGACCTCCACCCACCTTTCTCCCAACTGAAGTTTGTATCTACCTTTATTCATCCTTGGTCATCCCAGGGATGACCACTCCTTCAACTGTACATGTCCCAAGGAATCCAGCTAGATAGACCTTGTAATGCTTTGTGAAGTTAAATATGAATATATAAGATCTAATTATCCTCTGGTTAAGGGTATCTGAAGGCCAGGGTGCTAGAGAAAGTAGTGAACGTAAAGGCATTCATCAACCACACACACATGTGCACACACACACACACACGCATAACTACAGTGCAGAATTTAACTGGAGTAAAAATCAAGCAAGAGCTGGGTATTTGAAAGAGAGGCATATGACCAGAAACAAGTTTGAAAAATGGATCGGGAGGAGAGATGTTTGTAACTCTTAGTCTATCAGTAAACACATAACTGTATTTTGAGCACATGCTATGTTCAGGGGAATATGCTTGATGCCAAAGGAAGTAAAAAGAAACACGTGCACAGGCACACACACACACGTCCAGCTCAGCCAGGGAGACCAAACATCAAGATATAATGGTGTCAAAAAAGGGGCTGGACCAGGACACTGTTCATCTGGATTCTGGTTCCAGCTCTGCTCGTGCAATCTTGAACAAGTTACCTAATATTTCTAGAACTAAGTTTCCTACTATGTAAAATTAAGGATTCCACCAGAGTTTTTAAAGGTCTAGCTATTGCTCACATTATAAGGAACAAAAAGGCAATAAACAATATATAGCAGGCAGTATTTACTAAATCACTGAAGAACTTTTTTGTGAAATAAGAGTATCATTATAATGGAAAAAAATGTATGCAAGAAAATCAGAAACATTAACCTAGAGAATTTAGTTGAGTCATACCTATCAATTTATCCACATCATTAGCTATTAGATAAATGCAAATTAAAGCCATGATGAGATATCACTATATACTTACTAGTACATCTAAAATAAAAATAGTAATAATACCAAATGCTGACAAGGATGCAGAGAAAATAGATCTCTCACACATTGCTGGTGGAAATGTAAAATCTTGCAGTCACTTTGGAAAACTGTTTGGCTGTTTTTTCTAAAACTAAACATATACTCACCATGAGACCCAGCAATCACAATCTTGAGGGTTATTCCCAGAGAAATAAAAACATATGTTCATACAAAAAAAAATATGTACAAATGTTCACGGCAGCTTTATTAATAATAGCAAAAAAGTGAGAAAACCCAAAAGTCCTTCTCTGGGTGAATGGTTAAAGAAACTGGTACGTCCATACCTATGGAATGCTAAGCAATAAAAAGGAGTTATATTAATAGTTATATTAATACATGCAACAACTCAGATGGCTCTCAGGGGAATTATGGTGAGTGAAGAGATAATTCCAAAAAGGTCACGTGTGGTATGGCTCCATTTTATAACATTCTAGAAAAGATAAAATTACAGAGATGGAGAATAGTTTAGTGGTTGTCAGGTGGTAAGGATAAGGGAGTAGGCTGGGTGTGAATTACACACACACACACACACACATGCAAGTACACAAATGTATATTTTTAAATGTTGAAAATGGACTAAGGTCTAGTTAATAATGTACCAATGTCAATTTTCTGGTTTTGATACTTTACTACAGTTATATAAGATGTTACCATTAAGGGAAGCTGGGTGATATACCTGAAACTCTATCTACTAATTTTGCAATCCTCTGTGACTCTATACATATTTCAAAATAAAATCTAAGAAAGCTGATGACAACATTTATCTTATTATTTACCTCAAATGGTGCTCCCATCTGCATCTGTTACTTCACTCTTTGGAGTGAAGGCTTTAGGAATTGATCCCAGTTCCAGGAAGTTGCCTAAACCAAGGGGTAAACTTCATTTCTCTTTGTCATGGGGCATAGCATTACTTTGGCCACAGGGACTGATTCAGGAGTTGGCATGTGGTCCTCGACAGGTAGACAAATTTTGTGGAG